>NW_026252310.1:0-335417 GCF_025094135.1 Mucor mucedo | reverse complement strand
AGGAATCTCCATCGCTTCACAAGTGTTGTAGTTGAAGTATAATATACATATACTTGGGACTTCTTTGAAGTTCCGAGCCTGGTTTAAATATCAGGTTTTATCCTATTTTTAATAAAGTTCATCTTTTTTCTGTCTCGTATTTATACTTGTGTTAATCGACTATTTCAACAAGAATATCAAATGCTCTTTCAACAACCTGGCGCAGTGCACTGAACTTGGCGTTGAATCTTGCTTTGTTGGGATCAAGATTAGATTCAAGCTGAGAGTACGGCTAGTGTTCGGAATAAAGATCGAAACTCTCGAGCGAGCTTCGGTCGTGTTCCAGTCGAAGCTCGCTCGGATGCGTTTTTTTGCAGCTCGAGCTCCCTCGAAGTTTCTTAAGCTCGGCTCGGTTGCGAATACGATAGCTCGAACTCGCTCGCCCTTTTTATTACACAAAGTGCACGTCAAAGTGATGTTAATTCAAAGCCATTAACGCGCACCCGGTAATATTTCCTTTTTGGGATATCCACACCCGGTATACGACTCTAGCAGCTGAGACTTAAATATTTGGGTGTGGATATTTTTTTTCTACACCCGTAGCATTTCCACACCCATGATTTTTCCACACCCGTATTTTTTTAGCGCTGATTGCACGCCCATATACACTTGAATTTTGTATACGAAACAAACAATGTACACCAAAAAGCTTCAAATATTAGAAATTAAGTGGTAGAGAAGTGCTTGTCTTTTTTTTTCTGCCTTGGGAATCAAAGTAGAATGGTGTCTGGCTGACTGGGAATCGAAAAGTCTTAAGAATTAAGTGGGCGTCTGACTAACTGGGAATCGAAAAATCTTAAAATTTAAGTGGGCTTTTGACTGGGAATCGAAAAGTCTTACAAATTAAGTGGAAATCAACTTATTAAAAAAAAAGATATAATGTAGTTTTTATTCTGTATTTGAAGTTGGGGAAGGAACTAAAGGTTCACCCAAGAGGCTAAGAAAAGAAATACAATTTGATCTGACACTGGCGTATATGTAATCATTCGCAGCAAAACAACGGTGAAGAAGCTCCATAGTCAGCTTAGACATTATGATTCTACGGCATGTTCCGAGGTTGTTACTTTTTGTGAAAAGGAATTTTTTTAATTCATCTTTGTGCTTTTCGTTTGATTCCCCTAAATCTAATGTCTCAGGCATATCTTCCACATCAATACCGACAAGCATTGGTACGACACGCTTTGCATCGTAATCCTTCTTGATGTTGGAAGGGAAAACCAAGTGAAGAAAATCTAATATAATTGTGATAGTGGCAATACGGCTATGGTACGTATCAGGTACGTCTGTATAACGGATAATAAGCTTATATTGTACTTCCATGTCTTCATAATAATTAGTGAAATGGAATTTGCGGGAATCTCTGATCATTTTTAATTTATCGCCTAACAATTTGGAAAGCTCCTCGTCAAAATCCACAAAAAGTGTATCCAATAAGGGGTTTCAGTTTTAACCCGCCGGACTGTTCGACTTTTTTTTTAACGATTCGGTTAATTAATTAAGAGCCAATAAAAAGCTTGCAAAATTTTAAAGAACTGAATCCCCAAAATAATTTTTTTATTTTCATTTTTTTTGAACGACTTTTTTTTTAAAAATCCGAGCGAATAGAGTTGTTCCTGAGTTTGTATATTGATTATGAGTAATATTAAAATTAAGGGCATTGTAACTATGACACATCAGCTGTCAATGTAAGTATGACACATCAAAACTGACTGTGGTTATGACACATTAAGAGTGTTTTTTACACCAGGAAAAGTCGGTATATATAATACGTTATTACTATCAGTTGACATAACCATCGTAACCTTTTTTACTTATTAAACAAATGTCTACTTCCAACAACAACACCGAATCCCATGCCGCTTCTACTGGTGCTCCTGCAGCTATCACTTGGTACAATGACCATCATCTTACCAGAAATGAGTTGAATCCCGACGGACTTTGTTCCATTGATGTCTTGATGAATTGGCTTACAACGCCTTCCAACTTCAGTGCATGGAGAGGGGAAAGAGGATCAAAGATTACGAAGCCAACCTTGCTCACTTCTATTTTGAAGGAATTCAAAAAGTTGGGTATCACCACCCGTGATACTGCCGCAATTCGATCCAAGATCAACCGTATCATCAAGGCTTATAGAGTAGCCGAGACGTGGAGAAATCAGACAGGTCAAGGCCTCCTTAACAGTGCCTCAAACGATACGGAGCGTGCAGAACAAGAACAAACCATCTTAGGTAAACCATAATATAAAAATGCATTAACTTCGATGACTTATAAAATGAATTTAAATTTTAGCTGTTTGCAAGAAGAAGTGCAAGGAATACGAAGAGATTGCGCCCTTCTTTTTCGACACTGCTGCAAGTGAGGCTCGTCCGTTCAATGAAGATGAAGATTACGAAAATGTTGAAAATATTATGTTCAACAAAAACACTAACGATGAAGACGAGCTCGCGCCAATTGCAATGGTGAGTGTTGATAATGGAGAAGCTGCTGTTTCTGACTTGGATGTACCAAGTGATGCCTCTGTTGCCACCTCTGTTGCCACCTCTGTTTCCCCCTCTGTTTCTCCCTCTGTTTCTCCCTCTGTTTCTCCCTCTGTTTCTCCCTCTGTTTCTCCCTCTGTTTCTCCCTCTGTTTCTCCCTCTGTTTCTCCCTCTGTTTCTCCCTCTACCACGTCTGATGGTCCTACTGCCTCTGCTGATCCTAACAAAAAGAAAAGATCAGCAAGCAATTCAATTATTGATGCTGTTTTAGAGTCGAGCGAGAGAGCCAATGCCTTGTCTGAGAAGCGTGCAAGAACGCATGAACGTGAAGCTGATGCAAGAATTGCGAAGGACCTGGCTGACCAACAATGGCGCCAACGAATGGAAGAGAGGGAGGAGCCCGCCTCATTGCCAAGGAGGAAGCTGATAGGGCTCAAAAAGCCCATGAACGTAGACAGGCTGCAATGGCAAATCTTGGTCTTCTTATTACTCATAAGTTGATAACGAAGGAGGAGTACTTCGCTGAAGTAAATAAATTGGATTAGCTATTTTTTTTTAATAAACATTTTTTTATTTCATAAATATATAGTTGCATTTCTTTTTTAATGGATTCGGATCGGTTTACGAAAGTGACATTTGATGACACATAATTAGTTGGGGGTACACAAATCAAGGCACAAGTATATATATACTAATGATCTATTTTTTTTTAGTGGTTTATTTTTTAAAACTATCGAAAAAAAAAAGAAGATGCCAGCTATTTCTGAACGTCAATTATTGATCAAAAACCTCGAGAAGATGGTCGCTTTGGATGAAATCCGTAGAAACGAAACACGAAATGACGATGACAACGACAATGACGATACCGCAACCCCAAGCGCCTCTCTAGTCGCTTTATCCGCTGTCATGTCCAATCGCTACCTATCTACCCGAAACCAGGTTCCCAAGCTCAATCTATATGCTAAGTACAGTCTATTAAGAAAGCTCGATACTGGAAGCGTACGACAAGAAATTAGAATGAGCCTGAAATCGTTCAACATTTTACACGAAATGATCCGTGAACATCGTGTTTACCGTAATACTGGTGTCAAAGCTCAGACATCTTTGAAAATCCAGATGATGGTTGCACTGGAGCGATTAGGTGTCCATGGTAATGCTGGTTCTGTTGGAAAAATTGCAAGAAACGCTGGTATTTCTGGTAGGTCTTTTAAAACGATAAATATGAGCTATCATATGTAAAATATATTAACAAATACATGTAAAATAGAAGGCTCAGTCGTCACTTTTACGAAACGTTTTATCATTGCTGTAATCGGATGTCTTCAGAAAAAGTATCTCACATGGCCTGATGCTACCAAGAAGGAAGAGATCAAGCATGAAATCGAAAGAAAATACGGCTTCACGGGTTGTGTTGGATTTGTCGACGGCTCTTTGTTTCCTTTTGAGTACAGTCCTAGATGGAGTCGTCAAGATTTTTGGTGTCGCAAATCCTTTTATTCCACTTCTGCCATGATTGTCTGCGATCACAAGAGAAGAATTACGATGGTCCATACTGGCTATACTGGCAGCGCCCATGATTCCCGCGTATTGAATGGAAGTCCTCTCGTGCGCAAGGCAGAGGAGAAGTTGCCTGGTGAAGAATACGTGCTGGCTGACTTTGCGTATGCCCATACAAAGAAAGTCATTCCTGTGATCAAGAACAACAAGGGTCGCGAACTCAACCGACAAGAAAAAGCCTTCAACTATCGACATGCAAGGGCTCGTGTCAACATTGAGAATTGCATTGGAATGCTGACAGGTCGCTTTCAAAGTTTGCGTGGAATGCGTATGCCGATCGGTGTTCGGGAGGATGTCAGCAAGGTTTCTATGTGGCTTCACACTTGCTGTATCCTTCACAACTTTTTGATAGCAGTCAATGACAAGGCGGATGAAAGCTGGATTTCTGAAGGAATGCGTAGGGAGGATGACGATGAAGACAAGTCCGTAGATGAAGAACAGGTCAGACTTCGTCGTAAAAACACCCGTGCTTTGTTGGAAGCTGATACTCCAGAAAAAAAACGACTTGTTCTGAGAGATATATTAGATTTGTTTTACTCGAATAAATAATATTTTTGCATGATTTGTGAAACTATTTTCCTGTTTCTTCAAACTCAATCGTTAAAAAAAAAGTCGAAATAAAAGTCGAAAAAGTCAAACAACAAAATAGTTGGTCGCGTTTTTTTTTAATCATGAAAATTTTTTCGTCTTTTTGATTGGATGATTTCGAAGTCACAAAACATTAAAAAAAAAGTCGACCAGTCTGCGGGTTAAAACTGAAACCCCTTAATATATGAGCACGCGTAATTGTTACTGCTTCATTCAACATCTTTTGGCGGTAGTATCTCTGATTACGAAGCTGAGTTGCTGTCATAGAATCTGAATCTTGATTCGCCAACGTTTTTTCGATTTTCTTTTTTTCGAAATATCTGAGGTTGGCATTACGACGTCCACCTTTGTAGCAACGCCCCTTGATGGTTTCTACCTGCGTCCTATGTTGTTTAGCCAAATGTTTGTAAAGATTAGCTTTGTTGCTGAAAGTAACGGGACAATCAGGGCATTTAAGCTGCCCAGGCTCAAAGTCGTCTTGATGCATTTTTATCGTCAAACGAGACTTTAATTCCTCGACTTTTGCTGCACTTTTTGCCACAGCGACCTTATCTCTTTCACGTTCTTCAGGAGTTCTCTTGTCTACTCTTGGGGGTAAATAAAAAACGTTTGGGCTGATAGAGCTGATGTTATCGGACATAGTTAAAAATATGATGTAGGTATCAATGATTAATAAAGTTAAAAAGCGAAGAAGGTTCATTTATTACCGGGATCGCTTCTTTGTAATTACTGCGGATGCTTAATTAGGTGACTATTGAAAGATCTCGAAATGGACGTCATCAGTACAATTATAATTGTACTGGGATTTAATGTCGTATGAATATTGCACCACACATATCTGAACTGCAATAAAAAATTAATCAATAAGACTGCTTTTAGCAGCGAAATTAATCTACTCTAACACATTAATTTACGGTGAGTCCACAAAAGTCGGTCGAAGTCTACATCATTTATTTTCTGAGATTCAAAACTGTCTGCTCAAGCCTGAAGGCTCACACTCTGCGTTTAGTAGCTGTAAGATATTACTACATTGATATTCAACACTAGGTGCTCTCAAGATCGGAAACCGAAAATAAATTGCCCAGTTTTTCTACAAAAATAGTAAAAGAAGTGCTTGAAAAAGCGATCTAAAAATGGGCAAAATAACACACATACATATATGGGTGGAAATAAAAATCTGATCAAAGTCATGGTACATTCAAAATTATTCGCTTGAAAAGGAAATGATAAAATAACAAAAGTTTTTAAATCCACATTTTTTTTATTTTTATTTTTTTCCTCCCTTTTACTTTATTACTACTTTTTATCACTTACCTTACTATGAACAACACTGAAGCAAATAACAACACACCCAACAACGTACGTGGTCGCGGACGTGGTCGTGGAAATGGACGTGGAGGTAGACGCGGACGTGGCAGACACGCTGGCACCTTTGTGTTTGTTGAACCTACTGTTCAGCACAACACCACTCCTGTCAACAACAGCAATGCCCAAGCTGAGAACAACAACGCTAATGTCGAAGATGACAATGGGCCTTCACGTCCATACAACGTATGGCCTGAGGTTGCAATTTGTATCCTTCTTGAGATCATGGCAGGCACCTACAATCACTTGTTGAGAAGAGGAGATACTGCCTTGAAACAGTTTATCTGGGTTCATTCGGCAGCTCTCTTGAAAGAAAAGATGGCTGAATATGCAGACACCGATGCAGTCAGGGCTTTTATAGCAAATGTCACGCATCTCAGTATGCAACGCAAGTGGAAAGACATGAAAGCCAGATTCACCAGAGCCAGAAATGCAGCAAGAGAAACAGGAGTTGGTGGAACTGTCCCAGACATACCATACTATGAAGAAATTGCCAAGATCACTCAGGATGATCCTAGCATCCAACCTGAGGTAATTTACGAAAGCGTCAACATGGAGGAGAATGGCATTCGATCATATAGAAGATCAAACGACGTTGATTTAATGGATGCCATTGGATCCGATGGTCCCGAAACTACGTACTTGACACCTACGGAAGTCGATCAACTTGTGATCCAAAAAGCTTTGGCCAATCGATACCCCACTGAAGGATCTTCAGTACCATCATCATCAACAGCACCTGCACCTGCACCACCATCAACACCCTCATCCGCACCACCACCTCCACCTACATCCGCACCACCACCAACCTCAACACCAGCAACCGAACCACCAACACCAACACCAACATCAGCATCCGCAGTACCACCAGCATCGACAGGCGCAACGCCCCCACCTCGATATACATCCGCACCACCTCCACCTCCATATTCATCCGCATCACCTCCACCTCATCAAACATCCGCACCTCCACCTCAACAAACATCCGCACCACCTCCACCTCAACAAACATCCGCACCATCTCCACCTCCACCTACATCCGCACCACCTCCACCTCCACCTACATCCGCACCACCTCCACCAAGATCAACCCGCACTTCGAGAAATAATCGAACTTCTGGTGAGCAGTCTTCGTCAACTTTTGATCCCATCGAGGCTGCTCGTCAGTTGTCAGAGGAGCATATGGCACATGCCCGCCAACTCGGTGTAGAGATGATGGATCGAATGGCAGCGGTACAACGGGAAGAAAGGGAGCAAAGAATTCGTGACCTTGACAGTATGTTGCAAAGGGTCAGTCGTAATCGACAGACTGCATTGGAAGATATGCAAACAAGAAGACGACAAGAGTCCAGAGAGAGATATCGACTGCTAGAAGAATCAAGAAGTAGACGAGAGGCCGATTTGGAAGAGGATAGACGTAAACGTATCTCTGATATGGAGACTATTATGAATAGATTTGCAGCAATTCGAAGAGGCGATAGTGATACCAATCTTGGTTCATCTTCTACTGACAACAATAATTAAATAAAAAATATATTTAATATAATAAAACCTTTTGAAAACTAAGCAAGTCTATCTGTTCCCCTCATGATGTTGTTTCTTCTTAAGATAGACATTGCCTTAATACGGCGCATACCTGCAGCATCAATGGTAGTATCGATACCGAGGAAAGGAAGCGGAGGTTCGAAGTTCACTTCATTTTCAAATTGGTTTCTACGGTCTGCCTCAACAAATCCCTCAAAATACAAGTTTCCATCCAAAATTGCCTCTTCGATATCATTTTGGTTTACACAAACGTTGTGCAAACCACAGCAAGATATGATGGTTTTAGCCATTCTATCAACGCTGAGCATATACAAGTGCTTCCAAAGGAATCTCCACCTGGACGTGAGCCCACCAAATGCATGTTCAATTTTAATTCGAGAACTAGAAAAGGTTGCATTGAAAATTTTTTCTTCCGCAGTGCTTTCACGTCGGCCATGGAATGGAACAATGAGATTTGGCAGCAAAGGGTAAGCCGAATCTAGGTCTCATCGTTAATGCTTTGTATACCTTAAAATAATTAATGAACTTACCTCCCAAAATATAAGTGTTTGCAGGACACCATCTGGCCGCATCCAACAAAATTTTGTGATAAATCACGCTGCTTGTGAATACTCTGGCATCATGGTTTCTGCCTTAATATAATAACAAACGGTAAGCTGCTGTATCATTTTTTTATCCTTCCACATGAACTTACCGGAATGCCCAGTTTTTACGTACATAAACCGAGTACGGGCATCACAAATTGCCATCAAATTCATGGATGCATGACTCTTTCTATCGACATAAGCGTTTCCATTTATTGCTGGTTTTTGGATCACAACCAGCTTGCCATCAATTGCACCGAGTACACCAGAAAGTCTCGTAGCACCAGGTTCACCAAGTTCTGCAAACTCACGAGCATTGTTCAAAGCTCTCTGTCTATCTTCGATGGGCCATGTTATAAGTTCGGGAGTAATCTCCAACATGGCATCAATAAATCGGTTAGTGAAATTATTGAATGATCCGGCAGTTACTCCAAGATGAGTTTCGGCAATTCGATAACCAAAATGCGTGTTAGCAAATCTCCAAAGCACACACGCAACTTGCACTTCTACAGAGTAACCACCTCGCAGAATTGACCCAAGATAAGCAGCACATCTACTCAAACGATTGACGAGCCACTCGAAGGTCGACTTGTTGACTCGATAATGAGCTCTATAGCTATGGCGGCTGTTACGATCGTCGTTCAAGTTGGGATGTTTTATCGTCCAGTATGTTTCGTACGTGTCCATACGCTCGGTTCTAACAACCCTTCTGTGCGATTCTCGGGTCATCATCCCAGGGTTGCTTATGAAGATGTAATAAAAGATGTCATAGTTGATTAAAGTGGTTGCATGCAAAATTGTTTCTCTGACCCAAAGTTGGAACAAGGAATAAACGTCATAGTTGCCTTCAAGACGAGCATAGTCGGCAATAATGTTCTCTTCGGCAATGGCAACCTCTTGTTCAAGCATTTCCTCTTCTAAATCGAACTCTTCGTCAATTCTAATGATTTCTTCCATCACGGCATCGAAGTATTGATCTTCGTCTTCAAAACGGTCAGCACCATTTCCCATCCAAAGTTGCTCTTGCATTATATCGAAAAAAGTTTCGTCAATTGGGTTCATGGTAAATAGGTACTTTAAAAAAAAATAAAGATAAGCGAAAAGGAATATTCCGTTTTTTTATTAATAAAATCACGTTAGGTCTTTTAGTAAATTTGAAAGTGAAGAACCGTCACGGCATCACCTGATCGATGAAATTATTTTTTTGTTCAATTTAAAAAAATCCGTTCACACCCAAAAAAGGGGTCCACCGGCTTTTCGAATTTTACCTTGAGAGCACCTACTTTCTTAAGTCATTGAGGATGCCCTTATAGTTACAGAAAACATAGCGGTCGTAAAGTTCAACAGATTCCTCGCCTTTGTTTTTACTTATATGAAGAATATGACGCTGCAAACATGCTATACAGCTATATAACTGCACTAAACGGTGCTAAGTTAACGGATAAGCCTTAAAGATATAAGAATTTTATTCTAAAAATATAACAACGACTGTACATGTAGTATATCTACAACTAGATTAGTATTAAACGATGTCGAGTTTTCGGATCACAATGAACAATAGACTAATCAGTTCAAATCAGTCGGTCACTATGCCACACACCCATTTGATCTGCCCGGACAGCACCCAGCACCGCAGGGGACTGTGGTTTTTTTTTTTTTTTTCTTTTTCTTTTTTTACAAGGGGGGCTTACTCGCTGCCCTTCACCGTTTCCTATTTACCAAAAAAAATTTTAAAATGGAAAGTTATTCAGAAATCAACAAGCAACGCATCATTGATCTTAACGCTAAGATTAGAGAAATGATTCAAGAAACAACAGAAATCTTGGTCAAAGAAGAAAATGTCACCAAGGCAGAGGCTGAGGCCTCGATTGGCTTTCATTATACGGCAACCTCTTTGATTTTAGTCAAACGTAAAAGTCCTTACAATATTTTTACTGAAAGACTGGCTGCCGAAAAGAAAGCCGATTCTTCCTCTGGCGACCAACCTCAAGGTAGCTTTTCTTACTATATCAAATGCTCACTTAAATACTAACCATGATTGTTTACATATTAAAAAGGTAGTTTCCAGAGAGAGGCCTCCCAATTGTACCAGGCACTTGGACCGGAAGACAAGGCTGAACTTGTGAAGAGTGCTCGGATCGACTCCAATTTGAGTGAGGACGAGATGTATTTGCGTCATTCCCGGGCACTCAGGTCCTTCCGAGATCACTTGACCGCTTACAATACGATTTGTGGTTCAAACTTCTTGCTGCTCTCTGTCCGATTGAAGCCCACTACCTCGGAAGATGGCTTCCCAACTCCCGTGTTGAACTTGTTTTCCGTTGGAGGTAAGTTGGGGCCGCCCAAAAAGAGTGTTGAAAGTAATTATTAATTTTTTAATATTACTGTATCTATAGCGTACTGTAATGGCCTGAAACAAGATTTGGGCCAACAAATCCAGGACAATGTGATGCAACGTCTGGGAGTTGCCCAAAGGGCCAGTAAAAAGGGTACGTATCACTTTGAACTATTTATGGATATGTTACTTACATGACTATTACAATTAATAGCGAGAGTCCACGACCAGAGCGCCAATCTTTTAAGAAAAGAATACAGGGAAAGACTTTTGCAGATGTACCGTAAGTCATTTACTCACTTTGAATTGCCATAACACTAACTATTACTTAATAGAACAACATCCTGGTACGGAAAATGCAAAAGCCTTTCCCTACAAAAAGCTTTGTGATGGAACTGCTGACTTGTTCATGCGTGGTTGGCCCGGGGCATCCCTATAAAGCACGCTTCAGAGCAAACAATTAGCAACATGAAGGCTGTCCTGAGAGCCGTAAATGGAAACAAAATTTCATTTGTTCTTCCGGAGGAGAGAATGGAAGAACCTCCAAACCCTGATGCCGAGCATTAAAGGTAAATGTTTTTTTTGTTTTGTTTTTTTTTTGTTTTTTAAAAATAAATTTACTTTTTAAAAATGGCATGTTATATTTGTTTGCGCATCGAATGCCATGAGTCTTTGAAGTAAGTACAAAAATGTATGAGTCTTTAAAATAAACACAAAAATGTATACTACTCTCTTTAATTGTGTAAGGCTGGAAGTTAGTTTAAGACTTTATTAATCTTTCGTAAAATAATGCGAAGACAATATGTTTTATTTGATTTAAAATATGTAAGTCCATTTATTATTGAGCATGATAATATCCCATAAAAGCTTTACAGTAAGCTCTAAGTAAACAATTAAATTTGGACATAGGGGTAGTCCAAAACTTTTGACAAACAACCATATGCTCGCGAGAGTAGCTATTGCTAGAATATATAACACTCAGGGGAGACGTCGAATTAAAGAAGACTTCATGCTCAAAGAACAATTCATAATTCCGTACGTAACGGATCACGAGTTCGAATGTCAAAAATTCCCAGTAGCTTGAGTCGCTTTGCCAATGGTTGAGTGATGGGAGAGTCATAATCTGTATGGACTTTTCGAGTTGTAAATGCCATTGTTTAAGGTAAGTACGATACAGCGCTAACGAGAACCCTTTGTCCAAAGCCGTGAATTCTTCTCTTGCTGATGTCAAAAGCAATGCACACTTGGGTCTGACTTGTTCTGTTGTACTTTTCTTGTAGTACCTATGGTTAGCTTGTTTCCTTCCACCTAGTGAGGGTCTTCCAACATTCGCAGGGGTGGGTGTATTGTGGAGCCGAAGTGCATGCTTGTTTCTGTTAGATGGCGATGAAAATTCCCTTGAACAGACATGGCAACGAGTTCTATCTATGTCGCATCCGGGTTTGGAATCTCTGGGAATAGCCATTTGGATTATGCGTAGCTATCGATTTGGTTAGTACAATAATAAAGAGGTTAAAAGGTTAGGTTAGAGGTAAAAGGTAAAAGGCGAAAAGAGAAAAAAGTAGTATTTCTTTTATAAACATGTGTACAGATGAACATAAGGGTCAGAATTTTATTTGAGCAAAATAGTGTTGACTAATAGCTATTGCAAAGTACAACATGCAAACAGACCTTCCCCATGTACATGTTCCTCCGTTTGGAAAATTCCAATGTCTCAAACAGAACGAGACATTCTAACCAGAGATCAACGACAGGCAGGGAACGTCTATATATCAGCAAACGCAATACACTGTCTAAAGTAAATTATTGAAATTTAGTTATGTTTCTATGAGACGTCAATTTAACAGATTATACTTACTTCATTTAAACGATAGGATCTTGCCGCCTAAACGTGAAACGATAAAGACATTATTGGAGTAAACATCGTACTTTTGATACGTTTGGTTCAAGTCCAATAGTAACTTGAATGCTATGTTGAAACTACCTGATGCTAGAAAGGTGGGATGCCATGTAAGTTGAAAAGTGTAGGGGAGGAAAAAGTAGACATTCGCAGGGTATGGGGCTGTAATCTTTCTAATAGAAAAAAAATTATCTAATTCTATTGGACCGAACAAATGATTCGATTGCGCAATTATTCATCGATTGGATAAAAACATTTTACTCTTGTATGTCCGATTTTTTTTTTTGGGATACCCCCCTCACTTTTTCTGAATTTCCTTTTTTTTTAAAAAAAAAATGGGCGATCTCTAGCTTTATTTTTAGCACACACGATCATTACTGCTTTTTATTATTCAACAAAAACAAAGAATAATAAATGTTTTCAAGTATAAAAGATCTCAGTTTTTTTATAGTTATATTCTAAATATACTATTTAAATGTGGATATAAATTTAGAGGTATATAATATCATTGGGTTGATCATACAACCAATTCAGTGATTTGTTATTACATTTCCTTGCAAAATAAAATAGGGCCAATCAAATCCAAGGGATCTGCATATCCAGGAAGTGTCTGTATTGACCATTATACGATATTCTTATTAATAAAAGTATACAAAAACCATACAGGTCAAAAGAAATTAAGTTTCTATATACATGTAAATTTTAACTGTCTTTTTAACCTTTTGTTTTTGCATCTACACAGCCGCGCACGGTTTTGTGAAAATACACACTCAGCTGATATTTTACACATACAAATGTAAAATTACTCAATTGACTGTAAAAACACACAATCAAAAAAAAAAAAAATTAAATCCTTTTTTTTTCCTCAATTTGGATACAAGAATATTTACAAGTCATCGTTTATTACCCCCTCTTCAGAAAAAAAAAAAAAAAAAAAAAAAAAAAAAAAAACGTAAAGGTAGCAACAGACTACAGTTCACGAAGAGAGAAAGCTGGAGGCCAAACAACCTTAAAGATATTCAGTGAATTCGAGTACTGGACAAGACCAACAGCTTAAAGAATGTCGCTTACTGTTATCAGGGCTTACTTTCTGTATTTTTCACCTACAGAGCTTTAAGTCAAAGTTACAACATTATAACTGTGAAACTTCTGCTTCATACCCCCCAAAACTGCTAAGAAATGTTTAGTGCCGCTACAAATATAGGAGTAGATCGCCCTGTGGCTGTTGTGGGCCTTGCAATAAAGAAGACGAGAAGAATAATTCGCTCTTTAAAATAATGTGATAATGAGATTCATAAACCCGTTTTTTTTTCTGTCTCTGTTCCTCTCTTTCTTTCACTTTCACTTTTTTTCACTTTCGATAAAATAATTCTTAGATTTTAATTCATGTAATACACTACAAGAACATAAGTTATAGGTGGTAAACTTGAATAAATTTACAATGCTAGTGAGTGTACCCATCTTATCTTATTAAGAATTGTTAGGTATATTCACCAAGAAATGTTTAAAACATGATGTATCTAAGGTAATTGTGGTTGCCTATGAAGTTTAATACGTCTTTCTGATTTGTATGTTGTATAGATGCTGAGCACTTCACTGTCAATAACTCGGTATTTTAAAAAAATATAAGGCTAATTGTTTTTAGGCTGTTTTTTTATTTTAGGCTATTTTTTTTTGTTTTAGGCTCTTTTTTTTTATTTTAGGCCGTATTTTATCATAGGCTGTTTATTCTAGGTTACTTCTAAGAACTATATGGCTCTTTACCTGTATACATGTAAGTCTGTCAGGCGATTCTGTTGCTTCCTTAGCAGGTTATTAGTATGTGAGTACTGTAAATATCTACACGCGAATAATTCCCTATAGCTTTTAGAGATGACGTATAGTATACTTAAAATTGCTTCCAGTTTAAAATCTCAAAATAAATCATTTATAAACAAAATTTAAACGTCTTTTTAAACCATATTTCCTATGTAAGCACCATATACATGTGAACAATTAATAAACTAGTGTTGAATATCAAGTGTGTATTTGTAAAAGGGATGCATCTGTGCGAATAATAATGCAATGTACGATTGGTAAAAGGTCCATATACATGCATAAATAAACAGCGTATAATGGTAAAAAACCACCATTGGATGAGATAACGCACAACCATTCAATGTGAGTTTTAACAATCATTCATTGTAAATTTACACAAAATGCACCATCATTGATTGCTTAAATAGGCCATTTAAGCAATCAATGATGGTGTGTTTTTGGTGTGTTTTAACAACATTTTACCATTTGGTGCGCCGCTGTGCTATTTTGATCATTTTCCGATTTCTTGGTTTTTCGCACTGTAACATTGCAAATTAGTTTTTTACATGTAGAGTAAGTCCCTTCTGATGAAAGTACTCTTTATTTGATATTTTCTAAAACCTGTAAACATATAGTATATGATATAAGCTTTAAAATAAAAAAAAATATTGTCTATACATGTTTTTATATAAAAAATCCTTAAAAACGAATTATGTATTTTAAAAACCTATGCATAATATGTGGTTATACCTGTTGAAAAAAAAAAGTATGTTTAATTTTGTATTTTTAAATGCAGTTATACTCTATTTTCTTGTAGCTTTCAGATGGTGCTAATACTTTTAGTGATTGTCTTTCCAGTTGTAGCATGAATGTCAAAAAAGAGCTTCAAAATGACAAATGATCCAAAAAAAAACTTATACGTATACTATATACATCGCTCAAGCCATGAAACATTTATATATTGATTTAAGTATAGTATTTAATTCATATTGAATGTAATTCGATGGTTTTTTGTAATATGAATTTAAAATAATTCTGGTTTATAGTGTATTCAAATTCGACGTTTATATAATTAAGATTTTATTAATCCTTGCTGAAAAAAAAGTATGAGCCTAAAAAATGTCGTTTTATTAATCCATACTCGGGTGCCCCTTTTTTTTTTTGCCCGAGCTTATAATTAAATCTCTGGTAAAAGATCAATTTCCTCGGCGGCATTCAACAAATATGCCCCTTATCATGATCGTACACGAGCCTAAAGTTTGCGCTTTTAATGATCCATGAAGGAATTAAGACATTATTGTTAAGCTTGAGCATTTTTTTTTATTTATTATATTTTTTTTTATTTTTTTATTGTTCTTCATTATCAACAGCTGCAGTCTCTTCTTCTTTTTCTTCTTCTTCTTCTTCATCGTCTTCTTCTTCATCGTCTTCTTCTTCTTCATCCTCATTGCCTTCCGCTGCGATATCCAGGGATTCCTCATCCTCATCGGCATCAGCGGTCGGATCAAGGAGTCTGGCAGTGTCAGACTGTAATCCAGAGTCAGTAATGGTAGGAATTGCAACTCTCAGCAACACCAGGTGTCGCTTCGAGTGCGTTTTCCAATTATTGCTCTGGTCCAGCTGTCTTACCAAAAAGGTTTTTACACCCTCCAAGAACCGTTTCTCCTCCGCATCATTTGCCCTCTCCAATTCGGCACCATTGAGAGCCAATGCCTCGGTAAGCCTCTTGATCTCCACCTCAATATTGGAGTTCAGGTTGTGTGCTTCACGCTGTTTTGGTATGATATTTTCTTAAGTTAAATTTCAAATGTATCTGACGATAATGCTTTACTTACCTTAAGAAGTTTGATTTCTTCTTCAGCGTTCCTCACACACAACCATGTTTCCGTTAAAGGGTGGAGATCGATCCCCCAAAACTGGCTGTTACCATCCAGGAAAGTTGCGGCAGTTACACCTTCCTCTATAATAAAGATTTCAGTAGAGTGCATCTGGACTTCAATATGCCATAAAAAAATTTTAAGCAGAGAGAAACGTTAAAACTGGACCACCACACTTTCCTCATAATTAAAGTCCAATATTTTTGGACATATATTATTTTAATTATGATTAAAATGAGAATATGAAGTTTTTATTCTAAAAAAGAAAGTGTGTCCGGGATTTTTACAACTGGATTTTAGGTGTTGGGGGAAAAAATTGTCACAAGCAGGTTCAAAATTTTAAATTTTTCTTTTCCGACCAATAGTATTGTCCCGCGTATAGTATTTGCCGCCTTCGGACCATGAAATGCTTACTGCCTGTACTCTCAATTTGAGTACCCGCATGCGTAGTATCGCAGCCTATTAAATCAAAGTCTGAGGACATTTACTGTCAACCCTGTAAGACACAAAAAGGATAAAACAAACTTTATGTACTAAGTAAAAACGCTTCATATTTAAAAGATATAATTTAGAGTATTTTGAAAATAGATCCAACTAGTTGTTTATTTTAATTTATGTATTTAAAGGGTCGTATTCGTTAGATAAAGTACACAGTGCCACAACCCGTTATATCAGAGTCTGAGATCAAATATGATCAATACTGTAAGGCACCAAAAGGATAAAACAAACTTTATGTACTAAGTAGAAACACTTCATATTCAAAAGATATAATTTAGAGTACTTGGAAAATAGATCCAACTAGCTGTTTAATTTAATTTATGTATTTGAAAGGTCATATCCATTAGATAAAGTACTCAGTGCCACAACCCGTTATATCAGAGTCTGAGATCAAATATGATCAATACTGTAAGGCACCAAAAGGATAAAACAAACTTTATGTACTAAGTAGAAACACTTCATATTCAAAAGATATAATTTAGAGTACTTGGAAAATAGATCCAACTAGCTGTTTAATTTAATTTATGTATTTGAAAGGTCATATCCATTAGATAAAGTACTCAGTGCCACAACCCGTTATATCAGAGTCTGAGATCAAATATGATCAATACTGTAAGGCACCAAAAGGATAAAACAAACTTTATGTACTAAGTAGAAACACTTCATATTCAAAAGATATAATTTAGAGTATTTGGAAAATAGATCCAACTAGCTGTTTAATTTAATTTATGTATTTGAAAGGTCATATCCATTAGATATAGTACACAGTGCCACAACCCGTTATATCAGAGTCTGAGATCAAATATGATCAACACTGTAAGGCACAAAAAGGATAAAACAAACTTTATGTACTAAGTAAAAACACTTCATATTCAAAAGATATAATTTAGAGTATTTGGAAAATAGATCCAACTAGCTGTTTAATTTAATTTATGTATTTGAAAGGTCATATTCATTAGATAAAGTACTCAGTGCCATAACCTGCTAATTTTAAACTGAGATCAAATATGGCGAAGTGTAAAACACAAAAAAGATGTTTGAAATCGGATATACATTAATTAAGAACGTCTACTACATGGAAACTTTGTTTACTTCAGTAATATTAGATGTAACGTTCTTTAAAACTAAAAACGCGTCAAAAGGGTTACTGTTTTTGAGCGTATTACTTCACGGGAGCTTTAAAAATGACAAATAGAATTGTGAATTTAAAACTAAGTTTGGGTTTATTTTTGTACCTTGTAATTATTCTTTTAAAATTACTTTTATAAATTTACATATCTATATCAATATTCATTATGGCTAAATCAAGAAAAAGAATCAACATTGGAAGAAAGGCTAAATTCATTCAAATGGAAAAAATTGCTGCTGCTGAGTACATTGCTAATGAAGCAATTGCCAAAGAGGCCGAAATCGCTGACATGCCTCGACCAGAAGAAGTCAACGCAGAAGCTTTCCCCATTTCCTGGAGCAACGCAACCGAAAAAACCGGGGAACAGAAGTTTAAGCGTAAACTTCTCCCTACAAGAGAGACGCTCAGTAGAAAGAGATCTGCTGCAGCCAAGGCAGCTGTAGGCTGTCGTTCGATTAATGATTTTTTCCCCGTGGTTCAACAGGTTCCTACACCACCTCAAGTAGAGAAGAAGGAGAAACCCAGAAGACCCGACGAAGCAAGTTTGGTAAAGATTCGCGAGTCTTTGCCCCTTTTGGAATCAAAAATCCGTATCTCTGGTAATACCACCAGCGACCAACACCACAACGGTGTTAAACAATTTCTGAAGTACGTGGTTGTAAAGCATGTTATGTTGCAGCTATTAGACGGTAAAACTTTTGTGGAAGCAACGAAGCTTGCGGTAAACATGCACTGGATCCAAGCTTCGAAATCCTATCGTCATCGTGCTGCCAGAAAGTGGTTTGAAGCCTGGCTAAACACTGGTGACATTCCATGTCATCAGCAAGGAAAACATGCGAAGAGAAAATCAATTCTCAGTGATCCTGATGTGAAGGAAAGATGCATCACCTGGCTCAGGAGTCAAGACCCTGTCCGTAGAAGTATCCCTGCTCTTCGTCAGCATATACGACAAGAAGTGCTCCCTGAGTTACTTGAGTTGGAGAATGATGTCGAGGCCGGTGCCGATGTCATTTCCTCTCAGCCAGAGCATCCATTGTCGAACGTTGCTCTGGCAACCTACCTGAAGGCTTGGGGTTTTGACTATAAAACAGGTAAATACAATATGTAAAAACTTAGCATATATACTAATGCTTTAGCTTGATTATATTTTTGGGGATATGTGTGTAGGAAAGGATCGAACATACTTTGATGGCCATGAGCGGGATGATGTTGTCAGATATCGAATTAAGTGGGCCCAACAAATGATGGAATGGCATAAGCGTATGGAAACCTATCCCTTGGATAATGAGAATGCTGATCCAGTTCAACCTAGCCTAAAGGATAATGAAAAAAAGATGGTTTTAGTTACTCACGACGAATCAATCTTTTATTCAAATGATTGTAAAGTCACTCGTTGGTGTGAGAAGAACGAAACCATGATTCTTCCTAAAGGTCAAGGAAGATCTATTATGATCAGTTCATTCATGTGTCCCTGCCACGGAACAATGAGAGGTACCGTCAATGGTGTCAATTTGATATCAAGAGTCATCTTCTTCCCTGGCAACAGTAACGGCGATGGTTATTGGACAAACAGAGATCTGACGTGTCAATTATATGATGTAATTCATCTTTTCAATGAATTACATCCTAATTGTGTTGGTATCTTTGCCTTTGACCAGAGCTCGAACCATAGAGCCTTTGCGGACGATGCTCTTGTTGCCTCGAGGATGACTTCCGGGACTAGCGAAGTAAAGTCTTCTACCCTGTATAGGTTTCGGGATACCACTTATGTAGATAGAAACGGCATCATCAAGCCTCAAAGTATGTATACCATGGAATCTATGAACGTGGATGCCGCCATGAAGGAGATAAACAGACGGCGTGCCAAAGGACAGGCGTTTGATACCAATGCACTTGTCGAAAAGTACCAACACGCACAAGTAAATTTAATAATATAACATTAATATATAAAGAACTGACATCTTTATTATCATTATCTCTGTAGAAACGTGAGAAGTTCAAGGGAACTCTCCGTCTGTTGAGAGAACGTGGCCTGCTCGGCAGAAATGAGCCTCTGAGAAGGGTTTGTGTGAGAGGTACTCCACACGACCCTCAGGCTAAACCTGGCTGTTGTGCCGAATACTTGTTGTCACAACAACCTGATTTCAAGGCCCAGAAGAATATGCTGGAGACCCAAACATCCAAGGCTGGTCACCTTTTTACCCTATACCCTAAGTACCATTGTGAGTGCAATTGGATTGAAAGACATTGGGGTGCAGCTAAACGATTTGCACGAATAGAATGTGATTACTCGTTTGACACTCTGAAGTCAAGAATCGAAGAGTTTCTTGACCATGATGAGGCTGTTTTCGGTCCTAAAATCAATAGACGATATTATAATCGTGCCTATAGATATATTGACGCTTACAGCAAGGGTAACGATGTCTTGGAAGCTGAAGATATTATCAGTAAGTTTTCCAAAGAATATCGATCCCACAGACGTGCTGTTTAGTTGCTCCTTGATGACTTTCAATCTAAAAAAAAAAAAAAAAAAAAAAAAAAAAACCAATTTAGACTCCCCCCAAATAAAATATATTTCCCTGAAAAATTTTCTTAAAAAAAAAAAAAAATTCTCCCCACATTAAAAAAATCTGGCTATAAATAAATTTCCTTTTATATTACTTGTACTAGTCGGAGATGAATGCTCAAAAATGTCACAGATTACGTTTTGGTATATTACAATGAAGATGCACTCTAGTCTAAACTTCGAATAACAATTTTGTACTTACGGAATTCCTGGTTGTAGATGTCCAGGAGGTCATCCAGGAGTTTTCGTTGCTTTCCAAGGGCCTTGCCATGTTGACCTGCAAGCTTTGTACCTTATAACGTATTACAATATTTAGAATTTAAGTATAACAACAAACAAAAAATTAGGACTTACCAATATGTCCAGATTTGAACATCAAGTTGGTGGTAAACTTGTAAGCTTGCAGGTTGGCGCGCATAGCATCCTTGAAAAGCAACTTTTTTCGTTGGACGAAATCTTCCCAAGATCCAAGGGAGAGCTGGGCTGTTTCAGCGGACAAGTCGGCGTAGGCGTGGGGTACGAAATTAGGTATTGTTTGCCTAATTTCATCAAGGACCTTCTCCTGCTTCTTCTCGATGTCTTTGATTTGTTGCATGAAGAAGGTCTCCCCAGCTACCTTGATACTACCATCACTGGCCGATACCGTTAATACACCATCTAATCTGTCAATGGCTGCATTACTGGTACCGGTAGAGTTTTCGTACATTTTAACTCTGTGATAAAAAAGACATGTTAAATTTAGATATTTTTAGTGATCGTTTCATTATTACCTAAATCTGAACAAGATCGACTCCAAAAGATAAAATCTTGTTACAGATCCCAATGATGGTGGCAAATCACTCCAGATTTTGCTGCACGACTTGCCGCTTCGAGTCAACGCCAGATGCCTCTCCCAAGCCAACGAAATCTCCTCCTGGTTGACATCCTTCAACTTCACTAATCCTGCCGCCAGGATCTTCTTCGTACTTTTGTACTTCCCGTACAAGACACTTGCTATAAACCAAAATAACGTCGTTAGTGATATGCACCATTTCCTTTACAAAAACAACATCTTACCGATTCCCCATTTTTTTTCCATGTTACGATGGCGGATGGCCAACGTAAGAGTCAGCCTTCTGTTGGCCTGAGACATCGGACGTGTAATGGTGACTGTCGTATTTGACGCCTAATTCCACGAATACAATTACTCTTATCTTGTCACTCAATTATAATACATATAACCTATGTATTATAAGTACCATATTGCGAATACATTCCTATTGGTACGACACAGTACCAGCTCCCTCATATGTCAAACTGAGATCAGATTTCATAATCGTTCCTGGATTGGTCGAGTAGCTGCCGAATCTTCTAGTTTCTCATAAATTTATTTTAGTAATCCAATCAAGGACCCTGTCATTGAATGGATAAACTATAATGCTCTAGAAGTGCCGGATATGGGTCAACTAGCTCCTTGTATATAACAATAAGCTATGTTTCATATGTAACTGATTTCTAAATCTAATTCTACCATTTCCCAGTTTGCGGGTAAATAGTCAATTCGATCTGCGCAGGAAAAATCTTGAAGTAATAATTGAATATAAAAAGGACCTCTATTTTTATCATGACAAACTCTCCAACTTATAATAAAGGATTAAAGAGTCTCATTTCTTTACTTGTTATTTTTATCTTTTATTTTCTACCTTTTTATACTCAAATTATCACAGTGACGAATGGTCTGAGTGAAGACCATAAACGTTCCGATGCCTCGCCGTCAGTCCTGCCGTACGATTCAATGTTTTTAGGATTAAAGCTGGACTGACAGCTAATAACATGCGCATAAGCATGAAAAACGGGGAGTGCAAGAGTGCCGTTAGCAGTGTGGTATTTGACAAAAATATTACAAAGAAAAAGTAATGAGAAAAAAGTATATCTTTATTCGAGGTAAAAATAGACTAAAAGAACTCTGCTGCGATGAAATAATTGATCCTTTTTATATTGAACAACTTCCCCTGGTAGTTGTGTTGAGTCAACCTTTCTGGTCTTGTAATAAATCTATACTCAGTTTCCCGCCTTACATTAAATGAATTCTACTCGTTAGAATTGATTTCAAATAACGTCGCCCTGAATCAACCGATCTGGGACACTCTTATTGTTCGGTTTAAAATACAGAATTCCAGTAAGATATTGTGTAACGGTGGCTAGTTAAAAGATGCATAAGGTTTTTGTGTTTAATTGGCTGTGGTAGAACATGTAGATATGTCTGATCATTTATCCATTCTGTTGATTATTTTTATCTAAGACATGGGTAAATATGTGATCCTAAATATAGAACATCTTATCGATGTTTGTATATTTAGTTGTAGAAAATAGGCATCCAAATATTCCATGCACTACTTCTCTTATACACTTACAGTCGTATAAGTTGGGTTTATCAATATATAAGTAAATGAACCATTTATATAAATAGCTGTTCTATTCTCTCTATGGGTAGCTAATCCATTGAGAGAGCTATTAATATTAAGTTTCTCTTTCTTATATTTCTTGATTTGATCGGAGAAGCTTCTCTTCCCGACCGGTGATATCGTAACTCAGTGGTATAGAATTTTATATCCAACTGTCATTCGTATATCGATTTTAAGCCAATCATGCAATCTTTTTATATAGAAATATGTACTCATAGTAGGAGTCGTTGTGTAGCAGTATACAGGTGTATGCTGTTACTCAATATTAAAGGATGTTTTTATTCCATGTTTTTATTTTATTCGATTTATTTGTTTATTCTCAAATAAATCATACCCAAATACGACAAGCAGTCAAGTACGGGAAGTGAGTCTATCATAAGAATACATTAGCATTTAGGCATCAACAATATTGAATAAGATGTTACCGTCAACCACTTCTCCAAGACACAAATGATGTCGTACATCAAATTAACGGGCGTAACAAGGCTGTCCTTGTCCTCCTGAAACAGCTCGTGGAGAACTGATAGTGGATATTTGAATCTTCAAAAAAAAAAAAAAAAAAATTAGGATTAGTACATAATGTTTTTGGCATGTTTATCACATACCCTTCACCACTATCCATATCCACCATCTTTAGGGTGAGGTCATGGCGCGCGCATGAAGCCGTAAAAATTCCTTTTACGGGATACAACTTTGACTTGTATGAGGCGCCATTACCTGCAGCTCTGAATGTGTTCTCATTCATGAGAGCCTATTAATAAAAAAACCATCAGTAACTCTAGTTATAAATTCGCCCGAATATACAATCCTTACGTCTTTGGGAGCTTTTTCCTTCTTATAAAGATCAACACATTCAGGCTTCACCCAAGCGTTCTCCACGGTGTTGACCAAATTAAGTTGATCAAGAGGACTTGCTTTCGACTTACATTTCATACTAAAGCACCCATCCATAGTAATGAAAATGCGATCCATAGGGTGAATGGAGTCCCTCTAAAAACAAAAGATGGTTATGGTTTCATTTTATCTATAATTTAATACGGAAACATACACTAGGACAAGCAGGACAGCACATCGCCTGATCTTTCAACAAAGATCGCTCGTTGACCATTTCGTCTGTCAACAAAATGACCTTGTTGTACATATTAAATACAGTACGGAAATTGTTCACTGACAAAGATGTCTACCCAAAAATATTGGTTAGATATATGTGTCAGGAGCGGGCGGGGCAAGAGCAGAACAGAATGATTATTAAGGTGAGGGACGAGGCAAAGAGAAATTATATATGTATTAGTATTAATATATATATAAAAGGAATGTAGGTAGAAAAAAGGTTTATTCAAAGAAACAGGAAAAATAGATAAGATCTTGAATACAGAAATAAGAATAAATAAACATGCTGTTATTTATATTAATTGACAGGTCGGGTAAACAAGGGTTCGGGGATCAGATATACAGAGACAGATTATTAGTCATATTGAGTTTGGGACATCTTTGGGGAAGCGGGCATAGATACAGATAATTTCGGGGATAGATGCAGATGATAACATGGGCTGATATTATTAATGTTTTACAAGGGAGTTCAAAGGCAGAGGTACAAAGGAAACGGGTGTTAAATGGGTTTTACAAGGACAAGGGAAAACGGAGATACATTATTTGGAACCGAGACGTTAGACGGGATACAATAGTTATGTTTGACAGTGACATGTGTGACAGGAGACAGAGAACAGGGAACAGGTGGAACAGGGACAATGGGTTAGTTGGGTTTCAATAGTGATCTGAGACATTTTGCATGATAATATGCAACTGAAACCTAAGCGGTTCATGACAATATGAATATTAATTTTAAGATATTAATTACCAGTGGATTTTCTTGTAAGTTCTTATACAAATTTGTAATACCCTCAGAAGAAGACTTCAAGGTGTTTCGAACTTCATTAAAATAGCCCAACAAACCCAAATGAATGGCATTTTTGGGGTCTGTGGGCGAAGCAGGAAACATACCCATCAAAATTAATGCTTCTGCCAAGGGCTTACAGCTGCAGTAACTAACTGATACATCCTTGATGGCTATGTCAAAATTATATTCAGGGTTAGAGTATACTAGTATTTTGTCGAATATTTTGCTCTTTACCATGGAAAAAGTACATTCTGACGGTCTTTGTCAGAAGTACTTTTTCACTACCACATTGTCAATCGATTGCAACTGGAGAAACAATCTCGGTGGATGGCAAGCCACCTTGCTGACCAACAAAAACAAGGTAGTTAACGCACATGTTGTTAAGCACTTTGCCCCACTTGTTGGCTAAAACCTCCAGTTTTCTCTGGTACCTGATAGCCCTTTCCTTCTTGGCTTCAGCAGGACTGACTTTCGCAGGTACAGCCTTAACGATAGGTACAGACGAACGGATACGGATTCGTCGACGCTTGCGAGGTGCTGGAGCCGGTGTAGGGTCCATGGTGCAATTATGCAAGACGACGCTCGTATTGTTGTCATCGTCTGCTGGGTATTCAGACATGGATCGTAACTCGGTGCCTGAGCTTTTTGACGTGGTTGGCGTCTTGGGGGAGGAGAGGGTTGAAATGAAGCGATTTCACTCTCTGTAAGTTCGTAACCGGGATTCAAAAGCATTTGTCGCTTAAATTGTTCCATTTCGCGCCATAAGGCGATTTTCGATTTTCCCATTGTAAAGTTTTTGTAATAAGGTGAAAAGGAAGTGGCTTTTTTTTATTTGGACAATTTAAAATATCAATGGCGTCCCTTAAAAAAAAAAAAAAAAAAAAAAAAAAAAAAAACTGAGATATGTCGATTGTATAATGTACCTTATATCCAAATCATACAAAATAAACAGATTGTTTTGTAAAGTCTTATCTGTTAATGAAGCAACCTGTTAAGGCAGCTTTACAGCTGTTAAACGTTGATTACGCATGTTCAAAGTCGTCATTTAAGGATGAAAAAAACTTAAAATACGGAACTAATTTAGTACTTCTTGTAGCTTTCATATCTCTGAAATAAACTACCATTAGTATAGCAATGTCTTACCTATTGTTGATGCACCTTGGAGCTATTAAACGCAGAGTGTGTGTGGTCAGGCTTAAGCAGACAATTTTAAATCTCAGTGAAAGATAAGTCGACTTCGACCGACTTTTCAGGACTGGCAGTAAGTTGTTCTATTGGGTTTTATAATTTACACGCTGAAAAGCAGTCCTTTTGATCAATTTTTTATTGCAGTTCAGATACTTGAGGTGGAATATTGATGAGTGAAGATTATGCATATCAAGTCTTTATACGTCCTGAATACGATTGATGAAAAAGAAATCGGGATAAACGTTTTTAACCTGTCGAATACAAATTAACATTGTAATGTCATACTATTAACACCAACAAGAAAAAAATGATCACATTGGTGATTTCATTCTGTAGCTCTAGCTCAATTGTGAAAACGGCTATAAGATTGCATTGAAATTTTTATTTGTCATCAGATACAGCTATGATGAAAGCATCTTCCGGGATAACAATGGTTCTTTCTTTATGTTTTGGGAACTGGCCCCATTTGTTCCAGTACGTCTTGAACATCTCCAAGTACTTGGTGTGCTAAATCACACATATAGATTGTACATATAATAAATTCATATCTCATCATCACTGATAAATGATAGCTAAATCATGATCAGGCATAAAAAAGGAATTCGCTAAAGCCGGTCACTATTTTAAAGTGTCACGGTATCGTAACACCAATGTCCAAACTTAAGACATGTTATTGTTATTATTTCTCTATTGACTATGCGTAGCACTAATTGTCCAATATAGATATTGTTATTGATAGCATACTCATATTGTTAAGAGTAGTATCCTCAGCCTCGTCCATTCCATTTATTATAAATACTCTTTATTTTTCCTCTTCTTAAATCTTCAGTTAACTTTAACATCAATAAACTCTGACAAGAATTCTAATTGATCCTATTGTTTTTTTCTACCTTTTTTTCTGCAAAACTATCCTCTATAAGCCTACTTTTGCTACACTTGGGATGCTTTCGGTAGCAATCCACTACAACCGGCCAGTTTTTACACGTATGTTTCATCTTGAGACTAATCCAGTGACGGTTTTTGACGTTTTGCAAAAGGAGAGGAGAGGGGGGCTTAATGCTGGTGTTTTTTGGAAGAGCAAGCGGGAGGAAAGTCAAAGCTTCGTTATCTCCACAAGGAAAAACCACCACAGGAATCCCATATGCATCGGCCACAACTTGGGCACACTCAGGAGTGGTAAACCAGTCTCCATATTCAGCATCACCATCACCATCCACCCAGTTGGTACCGCTCGTGATCAACCTCTCCAGATCACGTTCTTTATCAAAGTCCAACAAGGACCAGTAGCTTTCCTTATTGGCATGAAAGGCCTTCAGCATTTTTTCTTTGACAACAGGAAAGTTGTCCTGGTTGCCTTCGAAAAAATTAGCTGCAGCTCTCCATCCACACCATCCGTCTCCCTTTGGATTAAATATATCCAATAAATGTTCTTTTTGTACATCATTATGCAAATCGGCTTTAAGCTCACCGATACTACATTCAGCTATTTTACGAGCCTTCTTAGGAGGCAAGTACAAAGATTTTTTATCAGATTTAAAATCTGTTGACGTGCGAGACTTTTTAGGAGGCAAGTACAAACCTATAATAAAAACAGAGTTGATAAGGTTATTAACAAATAAAGCTACATGTATGTAATTAACACAGCCGCGGACTCGGTAGTGGAATTCCGCGACACGTTGCGGAAAGACGCAACATGGTGGATAAAATACGCAACCATCGGAATATAATTTTTTTATTTAATTTTTTTTTTTCCTTTCCTATTTTTAAATTTTTTTCTTTTACAAGCATTGCCAAATAACACATTGCCAATTAACACATCAGATTGAATAAAATAGTAATCACTCCATTAGATGAATTGTTGAAGAGAGTTTAATTATAATAAAACTTGTCTACGCAAAAGAGAGAAAGATACGACCAACTTACAAATCAGCTAAAGAACCAGCAGGAAGATGATTAACCTTGTCAGTATATTTAATGTACGGCCAAACAACCTTGAAAAAGTTAGCGGAATCGGAATACCGTACAAGACCAACCACTTGGAGAATGTCTGTAATGGAAATAACAGCGTACTTCTTGTATCTGTCACCCCTGGAATTCCGAGCAACTGTCACAACATTGTGAGCGTCGAATTGCTGCTGCTTCATTACTTCAACGATAGCCAAAAAGTTTTCTTCACCTTCTTGCTTGTGTGTAAAGTAGCAGTGAACCACACCGACAAACCAAATGGAAATACAGTGACTTCCAAAACTGGAAACATGTTTACAAATTTTGTAATGTAGCAACTACTATGCTTTGAAAACAAATGCTAAAGCTTTTATAATTTTTGGAGGTCATAAACATCCCATGGACTACCTTTCACATAATTTCGGAAAGTAGACGTACATTTTGGCGATCACAGTATTCAATTGAACATGACCTGTACATGTTTCCAGTTTTGGAAGGCAATGAAAATATTTAAAAATGACCCACAACTCGGTCATGTATCGAATAAAAACGAGCCTAAATTAATTTTCAGCTGTTTTAAAGCTAACTACATTTTAAGGTAAGTTTTAAACTCAATTTGCGCATGGCTACAAGCACCTACAAAAAATTTGTTACAGATGCGCAAAATTACGAATGACCAATTACAAAATATTATTTCACTTCTTCAAACAGGCAAAAGCAAGCGTCAGGTAGCTCTGGAGACTCAAACTAGTCACACTCTCATCAATCGAATTGCTCGCGAACACGTTACTGATCGAGAAAAAGATAAAGGTGGACGCCCTTCACTATTAAGTCAGACCGAAAAAGGTTACTGCGTGCAGCAAATTAACAGGGGTGGTCAGGAAAATGCTGTACAAGTCGCAAGGGTCTTGGAGAACAACATTCAAAAGCGTGTGTCACCTCAAACCGTTCGTAGGGCCTTAAAAGTGTTTGGATTAGGTGCAATTGAAAAGCCAAAAAACTTCTGTTACGAAAAGCAAACGTCGCAAACCGCCTTAAGTGGGCTAAGGCTCACAGAAACTGGACCATTGATGACTGGAGACGTGCGGTATGGTCCGATGAGACTAAAATTAACCGATTCAACTCCGATGGTCGCACAAGGGCTTGGATTCGAGACACTGAGGAGATTCAGCCTAGACACGTAAAGCAAACTATCAAGCATGGAGGTGGATCCATCATGATTTGGAGCTGCATAAGTGCCAGTGGTGTTGGCTGGAAGTGTAAAATTGATGGTACAATGGACAAAGAGCTTTATATGGATATTTTACGTGACGAATTGGACAAAAGCGTAGATATGACAGCTGAAAATCTATCTTTGAATCGAAACCAGATGATTTTTCGGCAAGATAATGACCCGAAACACTCATCAAAACAGGTACAAAATTACTTGAAACAACAAGACTATGACGTCATGAACTGGCCATCGCAATCACCGGATTTAAATCCTATTGAACATATGTGGGCCTTGTTGAATCGAAAGCTGAATGATTATCCTACGGCACCAAAAGGAATCAATGAATTGTTCGAACGGGTCACAGATGTTTGTTACAACAAAATTACTGTAAATGATTGTTTGGCTGTAATAGACAGTATGCCTAGTCGCTGCAAAGCAGTCATTAAAGCAAAGGGTTATTGGACCAAATATTAGGTTAAGTGCAAGCAATAAATGATATAATCCAAACCGGCGCCAAAACTGGAAACATTGATTACTCGTCTTAAACCCCTTACTTCTTTAACTTTAATAAATTTTAAAAGTCACAAAAATTAGTGTAACATAGTCGAGTTTGGGCCATATATTTTCGAAAAAAAATCATATGATTCGATTACTTTTCCATGGAGTAGTGTTAATTATACCAAAAAAAAGAAAACATGTTTCCAGTTTTGGAAGTCACCTGTAGATCTAAATTTTATGCTGTAAGTACCAATAAAGTTTGTCAAATGTCTTTTGCTTACCTGTGACCAGTACTTTTGGGAGCCTTAAACAGGACAATATTGTTTGCTCTTGTCTTTAAGTTTTTCAAGGTTATGTCCATTATTGAAGAAAATACCAAGTCATCGTTCCAAGCTCGACTTGCAATCACAATGGATGACGAGGTCAATTGCTCGATTTCATCCCCAACCTTATGATCATAATATGATATCAATGCATCAATCACCTTCGATCTCGGGACACCGAAGCATATTTCTTCCGAATCTGATCCAAGCAAAGACTGAGGAATAAACGGACACCAGACTTGGGCACCAGAGGAATGCGAACGGTAGGTGTCTGGACGATCCGTAGATTCAGGGAATTGAATAGACTGCAGACATCTAACCGCCATCTTGTTATAATTCGCCTGGTGACGAAGGACGTTCGAAGCATTTGCCCCTATAAGATGCGTGGACTTGATTAAGTTGGTGAACTTCTTAATTGTCCGCTCCATTGGTCGGCAAGAGTACCATTTTAATGGCCCCATCTGTTCAACCAAATACGGCAGATGCATCAGATAATGGTTATTTGCTGTGAACACTCGCGCATTGATACGACTTGCAACAATCTCTCGATTCAAAAACGCATGCCAACTACTAAAACATCTAAATGTTTGCGTTAATGTCTAATTTTTAATATCTAGTCTCTGATTGTCATGTTACCCTTTCATTTTTGTAATGTCCCTACGAAAAATGCGCCACTGCAAAGCAATAGAACATCCCTCCACCAATTCCATCAACGCACATTTGGTTTCATTGTTCTGGACCAATGGAAGTACAATGGTTGGGACGATGTACAAGAGAAAGTCTAAATAATCGACAGCTCTTCCGATACCTACACCGCCATCCCAAGTTCCCTCAAAAGCTGATGGTATGTAAACCCTGCTCTGCTTCACCTTTTCGTCAATCTTTTTGATGATAGTGTCATCACGTGCGTTCAAACCAAAGGTATATTGTGCATCTTGAGTGATGAATTCACGGAACTTTTTGTTTTTCTTGGGATCCAAAAGATTATACACCAAAGTACCAAGCCCTCTACCAATCAAATGCATCTCGTCGCCAAGAAAAAAAGATGTACCAGTGAAGGTGGAAAGAGAGCTAATAACAGGATCAACACCAAGCATATCGAATAGCTAATTCATACTGACTTTAGTATCTTAAAAATATTGGTGCACACTTTGAATAATTTACCGCATCGCCGTTGACTAATTCGTCTTTGGTTCTCATGTCACCTGCATCCAAGAAGTACATACCGTAACGGCAACCTTCAGGATGTCTGCCAGCAATTTTGCAAATTCTGCAGCCATATTTGCTCGTGTGTCCACGATGATTCATTAAATCAGCAATTCCTGGAATATCACCAGTCATTCCGAGCAAGAATACTTTACTTTGGTGCACGATTTCATTGTTTTTTTCAACGACGAATCCTCTTGCACACAACGAATTGATTTCCTCGATGATTGGCGTCAAAAAACTCATCAAATACTTGGGCTTTTTTGGGCCAGGTAAAATAGCCAGTGGAATCATCATCGACTCCTTTGCTCTAACAACGAAAAGGTAAGTTTGATTAAGATAACATATACAAGTAAATTTAATTTCTAAACCTTTTAGAAGCAGGAATGTTCATCACCATGCAATGGACCAACGTTTGAGAGCTTCCAGGTTTGGATTTGTTGGGAAACCCATCAACGTAAAGAACAAGGCAGATGTCTTTGCGTGTGAGCAAATTTTGACGAAGAAATTCTTTGTACACCGAACCGGAAAACATGTCAATGTAGACGCCATCTTCATCATACTCGCTGAATTGGCTTGCGTACTTGAAGTCTTCACGGATTTCGTCGTCGACCAGTAGTTCCGCAAGTGAAGCCCCGACAGAAGACATAGCCATGGTTTGGAAGGCTTTGGGAGGTGAAATGTCGCCAGCACGGATTGATTCCTCAGCTTCATTTTGGTTTTTGTATCGCCCTTCACCACAAGCAGGGTTGATACAATGTGATTGCTGCACGTTATCATTAAAAAGAAAACATCCTTCGCGACACACATCATACATTTTCACAGAATCAATGCTGCCTTTATCAAGTAATCTATGAATAGCCTCTGGAGAAGGAAGTAACCCGCCCAAGTCTAAATTGCAATTAGTATGAAAGGAAGTCTGTGAGTCAATATTTAATTTACCTGAGACAGCAACAGGATCAATGTAGGAAAGAAGGTTTCCATTGACATGCTTTACGACATCACGCTGGACCTGTCTTGAAACACCGTTATGGTCAAGAAGCTTAATTAAGCCTATGCCAAACTTTTGGATTATGTTCCAGTTGTAATCGTGGTCAAAGTGCTTGTATCTGATCGCATCTTCGAACATGAAAGCATCATCGCGTGCTAGTTATTGTAGCAATACATTGTAAGTTAGAAATTCGTTACTATGATTTTAATTATTATTACCTGCAGCTTCTTCCATTACAGTATCATCGTCCGCATACTGCTCATCAAGATTTTGGACGGAAGTAAGCTCTTCTTCAGCATCATCTTGTGTATTGGTATTGATATTGTTCATTCCACTTCTTACTGCAAACAAATGGCATTTTACTCTTCGTTGATGCTCGACAATTCGAGCATGGTTTTCAAAAAGACTGTCGCAATAGCTGCATGTAAAGTTACGTGATGAAATCATGGAATTAAATCGAGGGAAGTGTTAAAGAAAGATGCCGTAATCTAATCCCAACATAAAGTATTTAACGCAGTTGCATTAACCACTAGATCCAATTTTGAATCCCAGACAGCTGTCATTACGTATTGCAACTAGTGCTAATTTTTTTTATATAGTGGCATGGATTATATCATGGATATGATGTAAAAACCATGACGTACAAGAATATGGAGAATATATATATAGCGCGTTTTTCCTGACAAAGCGGTTTTCATCAATCTACATCATAAAATAATTTGAAAATGCCCGCATATAACACAAATGACATGGTTCGTACCATCATCGATCTTCAAAAGCTAGTATTTGATTTGCAAACCGAAATCCGATCCAACCACTCCAGGTAAACGATCGTCTTGACGCCATGGAAGAACGGTTGATTGGAGGGAGCGTGACTGACATGACACCGAGAAGAGGTAATCATAACATGGCATTGGTATACTTTGACATACAACTAACACGTTTTTATAACAGTCGATCAGATGACCGAGCAATCGGCTGTCAGAAGTATCGCTCGTTTTCCTGGAGGTAAAAAGCCTGACACTGGTATTGTAACCGAAAAGGGTAAACCTAATAGGATTAGTGACAGAGAGGCACTCTGGGAGTTCTTGTTGTGTGTTCGACCTGATTTATGTCATACACCTGAGGAAAGTCAAGAAGAAATTGAAATGAAGAACGTGGAATTGAAATCCTTGTATGGTGTATTGAGGGATTATGCTAAATCATGCATCACACAATTGAAGGCAGAGGTCCAGTCAGACCCAGTTCTTAGCATAAAGACATGGGGTATGCATTCCCGTGAGCTCAAGATGAAGTATATCCTTGCTTTGGAAGCGCTGGCCAGAAGAGGTAAGATAGGTTTGGATCAATGCTTGGATCACTGGGGAGCTGAAAGACTGCTGGCTAGTGTTGCTCACAACACATTGGGAGATAAGGTACGTACATTATAAAAAAGGAAGTTCGTTAATTGTTAAGCAACTAATGTAATTTTTGTTTTGCAGAGAGTGTCGAAAAAGAAGTCAAGCTCTTTGTCCGATGATGAAGAGATCATCCCTCCTGGTCTCGGACTAGAGCAACCAGAGAGTTTCTCTATACCCAATGAAGAGCAGTCTGGTAGAGAAAATGATGATGTGTCTTTGGAAAAAGATACTCCATTAGCCAGACGTGGTCGCAAAAGAAGGGTTGTCAATAATTAAAGAATCTTTTAGGCTAATTCGCACTTTTAATAATTTCATATAAATAAAAAACTTGCGGATGACAATTTTTCTGCCTTTCTTTCCTGTTTGTATTTTTTTTTTTTGTAGCCAAAATTTTTTTATTTTGTAAGTACTGTCCTTCATGTAGTAGTAGACAATACTAAAATATATACCGTAAATAAATGTAGCGTACAAAAAACCAAAATTTATTATTTCTGTATATTTTAAATTACCTAAGATTTATGTATACATATCCGCCATATGCTGAAGGTAATAGTCATATGAATATCCAATACGTCTTCTCTAATAAATTGTATAATAATAGAGTGTATAGATTAGTCTCTGGGCTATAACGGCGGATTGAGGTAGTAAATGTTTTTTTTTTTGATATAAAATTCTTCTCTTGGGCCGTAAAAAAAATTTTTTAGGCTGTAAAATTTTTTTTTAGGCTGTAAAATTTTGCTTTTAGGCTATAAAATTTTTTTAGGCTGCAATTTTTTTTTCGTTTAGGCTGATAAAACTGTTTATGTCGATATGCTGCTACATCTCTCGAGGGCTCGAGAATGTTATCTGTATACATTGTTGGATGTTTGTGTCGTATTTGACGCCTAATTCCACGAATATAATTACTCTTATCTTGTCACTCAATTATAATACATATAACCTATGTATTATAAGTACCATATTGCGAATACATTCCTATTGGTACGACACAGTACCAGCTCCCTCATATGTCAAACTGAGATCAGATTTCATAATCGTTCCTGGATTGGTCGAGTAGCTGCCGAATCTTCTAGTTTCTCATAAATTTATTTTAGTAATCCAATCAAGGACCCTGTCATTGAATGGATAAACTATAATGCTCTAGATGTGCCGGATATGGGTCAACTAGCTCCTTGTATATAACAATAAGCTATGTTTCATATGTAACTGATTTCTAAATCTAATTCTACCATTTCCCAGTTTGCGGGTAAATAGTCAATTCGATCTGCGCAGGAAAAATCTTGAAGTAATAATTGAATATAAAAAGGACCTCTATTTTTATCATAACAAACTCTCCAACTTATAATAAAGGATTAAAGAGTCTCATTTCTTTACTTGTTTATTTTTATCTTTTATTTTCTACCTTTTTATACTCAAATTATCACAGTTTGGTTAGTGTTATATCAACTGGGCCCGTCAATAGTAAGTGGCAAAGGATATTATGAATGTAAGTGTGCCCTTTCAAACTGGAGCTGATATGTACATAAATTATTTTTAAAGTAAAATACAAAATAAACATTGAATAAAATAAAAACGTTTTCATTTAAATCCTGCTTCTTTATTATATAATTTATTTTTTGATTGCACAAATGTATAAGGTCCATCAGCATCAATAGTATTATAATTAAAAGTGATGTACTACGTTTTGACTAAAAGGACGCTATATTGTGGTAAAAAGACGCAACATGTGGATTTAAGTAGCTACCAGAAGTGGTATAATTACGCAACATGCGGAAAAAAACCGCAACATTAAGTGGTATAAACACGCAACATGCGGAAAAAACCCGCAACATTAGGTGGTAAAAACCCGCAACATGTAGCAAAAACCCGCAACATTTGGTGGTATAATTTTGGAGTTTTACCACATCCGGTGGTAAATGAGCAACAATTCCGCAACATTCGGTGGTATAAAATGGACGTTTTTACCACCAAATGTTGCGGGTTTTTACCACATGTTGCGGGTTTTTACCACATAGTCCGCCACTGTGTAATCTTATACCGGAATCTGCCTTTCTCTTCCCAAATCTTTCAACCTTCAAACCTTCAGTGCTCTTTTCTGCTTTCGAAAAAATATACTACGAAAATACAGACTTGTTAATTTTACAAAATACTAAATTAATTTACTGACACTTCTTACCTTTGCCGTCATAATTTTGGAAGCTCTTTGATTACTTCTTGAGACGGCAAAGTCTTTTCTCATACTCGAAAGCCGGAACAAATTCTTCTTTCTTCCAGGTGTTCTAACTTCCTCAGACAAAGGAAGGGACATTTCCTTGACATATATGTCATCCCCACTTGTTATGTCCTCCAACTCGGCAGTTGTTCTTCTAACCAAGTCAGAAAGCTTCTCCACCTGCTGGTCGGTGCAGCAATCTCTAAACTTGCTTTCAAGTTTTTTGAGAAGCACCATCCATTCCAAAGGTGCTTCTTTTTCTTCGGATTCACCATCCAAACATCCGGCGTCTACTGCATTCTTGGAAGGTATAATCCAACGTTTGTCAAACATGCTTGGAGTGAGAGTACCATTTTTCAGACACTCCTTGATAGTGTGAGGGCAAGGTAGGCCGAAAAAAAGTTTTGTGGTACAAGCACAGGTCAAACTGAGATCGGAAATCTCCAAAGCGTTCAATGATTCATGGACCGTTAAAAGAGCCCTCTTAAACACTTTTCCTTGTAAGTTGGAAAGGTGTTTGTTCTCTTGCATCAAAATATCAACCTTGAATTTTTCCAAGTTCTCCAAACGTTCAAGGTTTTCGAGTTGTGACACGAGGTAATTGTCAAGCAACTCAAACGACTTTTCAATGGATTGAAGCCCGACAAATCCATCTTTTAAGGCTCTATGCCCACTTTCGACTCTCTGAGTGGATACACATCCAAAATGCTGGTAATTTCTTGTGGCATGTCCAGCCCACTTCTTGGTAATCTCACCAAGCCAATTGCGGGTGAAGTAAATCCAACCAGACCCTTCTTTGCCTTCCAAACAGAGAGCTTTGTTCTTGGTTGTTTGTTCGAACATATTCAAGATTTGGTTGAACTCTTCAACCGAGGTAGACCTTTGCATTTTTACAACCAAATCAATGCACTTTTTCTTTGTCTCACTAGACCGGAAGGTGTTGGACAAGGCTTTGTCTACACTCTGATACATATGCCATACACAAAGCATATGTTTGTTTTCCGGGAATACTTTATCTAAACCAACTAGTATACCTGTTCCTTTGTCGGTAAGGAACGTAGTGTCCATGGATTGTTTTCCAAGTACTTCTTTCAATGTGTTGAAAAACCACTGGTAAGTTTTTTCGGTTTCATTAGAAACAAACGCCATTGCAACAGGAAAGTTCTTCAAACTCTCCCCCCTACGCTACTGACACCTTGTACACAGATCAGAGGCATCTTCAGGTTGTTCATGCTATAGGTAGCATCGATAATAAAAACGTCGCTGCAGACATTAGCTCTATCTAACATGCCATTTTTTTTTGTGAAAAATACGGAGCTAAGTCTGTTTGTTCCAACATCGAATTTATATCTGGTAAGATATCCAGCACTTTCGATTTTTTTAATCAAATCATAGCCGGCGTTGTCTACGTTCAAATTGATTGGCTTTGTCTTCCCAAACCAATTGCTGGCATCTTGATAGGTAACTTTAGGGATATTGCTCCCTTCAAACAGAACTGTCTTTCTTATTTGCTTCATGGGGATGTTAGCATTTACCATAGCGTTTACTACCACCAAGTCATTTTCAGTAATCAAAGTCTTCTTAAACTCTGGAGTGATTTTCATTGATTTAAAGTCTAAAGGGTGGTTATGCACCAAATTTCCAGGAACATCAGCGTTTACAATCTTGTATCCCCCAACTTTATTGGTGAAGGATGCTTTGACAATGTAAGGGCAGTTTGTTTTGAAGGTAGCATGCAATCTTTTGGAGTCTGCCCCGAGAGTTCGCTTATCTGGAGCCCCAGAGTACTTACAAGCAACATGAACTCTTTTATGTGTCTGGTTGAATTCTTTTTTCGTAATAACAGTAGCGAAGTTATTACGAATACCATACTCCTTAATAACATTTACAACTTCTTCTGCAGTCTTGTATCCATTGACAGGAAATACAGGAAGAGGTTCCTGGACAGTGTAGGTCGTGTCATTCAAATCAAACACGTTTTGATTGTCTGTGTTCATTTCTATATCTGATAATATCCGTATTAATATGGGCTTTTTTTTCGTATAAAGCTTCACATAAATAAACGTAAAACTTACAAATTATACAAATTTCGTCAATGTTTATTTTATGGATTTGGAAAAGGATTTTTTTTATAACTGGGTGTGGAAACAGTAGTACCACACCCGTATATTTCATATTCCGCTGTCAGAGTCGGGAGCCGGTGTAGAGTAATGGGGTTTATAGACAGCGATTTAATAAGTAGTTTAAGTGAGCACCACGCAGTAGGTTGCGATCCGAGTGTGTAATAAAATAGGGCTTTTAACTAAGCGATATGGGGTTCTGATCTTAATAAAAGAGCAGAATGGGAGACAAAATGGAGTAGATTTAACTTATATACTTTCGATATTCTTGGTACTTATTGTACAAGATGATGAAGAGTATGTGATTATTGAGTGTAATTAAAGACAAGACGATGGTATTCTTAAGGACAGAGTCTTTAGATGATATCGAATGTGCAAAATTAACAGAGTAAATAAACTATTCCTTATGGATTGAATGAATTCCAAAAGGATGATCTTATATACGAAGTTAGATAGATAATAAGTCGATATTCCGTTCAAAAAGAAAGGATGATAACAATATTATATTTGACAGAGTCACTTAAAGATGGTATTCCGTTATGGGGATGATATCTTTAAGAGTTAGGTTATAAATTAAACTATTCTTTAGGCTGTAAGCTTAAAGATGATCTTAATAAATAGACAATGGGGTTTGAAAGGAGGTATTCTTATGGCTTGACAGCTGTAAGATGATTCCGTGACAAAGAAGTGAGTTTTACATGAATTATTCCGTTTCCAAAGGAAAAGGATGATCTCGTATAAAGTAGTGAAGAAAAATAAAAGAAAAATAAAAGAAAATGAAATAAAAGTTTTAAGAAGTTGGGGTTGAGGGTTTTGGTTTTTTAGATTTTGTTGGTTGTTTTAGTTGAGCTAAAAAGATTGCTGAAGTTTTTATTAAAGAGAGAAAAAAAACCGACCTCCGGCCGGTTTTTTAGGCGTTCTTCAGACTGCCGATTGGGACCTGCGGCCCTCTCGTGGGACTGAGGTTTTTGTTTATTTGCCGTTCGGGACTTACAGCCCCTCACTCACTAATCAGTTAAAATCATGTAAATGCTTGTAGTATGGATGCTGTGTTTGCCCGTTCGGGACTTACAGCCCCTCACTGACTAATCAATTTAAATCGTGTAAATGCTATAGTATGGATACCATGATGGCCGTTCGGGACATACAGCCCATCACTCGCTTATATAATCAATTTTTTAAAAAAAGTGTGACTTCTGAAAAGTGATGATATTTTTAAGCACTGTTTTTGTTGGACATAGTATTTTTTTTAACCCTTTTCCCTTAGGCTTTCTAACTCCGTAAATACTCCGTGAAGAACGCCAAAAAGGGGGGTTATTTATATGAGTTTTAGTATTAGAGTTGAGGCTGATATTTGGTACGAAGAAACGGAGTCACGTTAGATCACCGGATCTTACATACCTTCCTCCCCACTAAGAGTAGGTATCCTACTGAAGAAAAGAAAAAGGGGTAGTGTAAAGAAATAAAGAGAAAAAAAAAAAAGAAAAGGAAAAGGAAATAAGAAAAGAAAAGAAAAGAAATGAGAAGAAAGGTAAATAAAAAAAAAAATAAAAATAAAATAAAAAAAAAAGAAAATTTGAATGTTTTGATTGGTCTCAGGGTTTGTTGTTTGCACTAGGCTTGGCCCCTTTCCTTGGTATGTAATGAATCGAGTTGGGTTGTGATTTGGGTTGATATTTCTGCTTGTGTATTCTGGCAGTTTGCTTTGGCGTTTGATTGTGGAATTGTTGAGCCTTTTGAGATACTTTCTCGATCATTTTCTTGGAAGTGAAGACACTTTGATGAGCTTCTTGATAATCTTTGTTGTACAGGATTGAAAATCCATCTTTTTTTATGTTTTTGTGGGTTAATTTGGCGACTTTAGATATTTGCTTGTTGATTAGCCGCTGTACTTGTTTCTGGGTTTTATAGAGGCATTCCAATAGTTCAATTTGGTCCGACTGGTTTAGATGGTCCAGAATGGAGGTAGCCATCAGAAGGGTGGTAGTACCGCCACCTAAAAGGATAGGAGGGAGAGGGGGAGTGTCCGACAAGGTTTGAGGGGGGCTGCTTGGGGGAGACTCGACCAGGAATTGGTCGAGGAATTTTTGGTTCTGGGTAATTGGATTCATTGAATTTGTTAGTTTCTTGTATGAAGGTGGGCAACGATGGAGCTTTATATATTTTTAATTTATTGCCGTGGATGTGTCGTGGTACCAACTCTCCTGTTGTAGATTTGATAATATATGTGCTATTTGGGAATACTTGATGTATATAATACGGACCGGTATACCTGTCGTTGAGTTTTTCGGAGGACTTTCGAGATACAATGTCATTGTACATGAGTACAGTTTCACCTATCTTGAATGGGAGTTGATAACCGGTTTTTTCGCTGGCTATTCTTCGTTCCACATACTGTGCCTGGGACTTTTGTGCTCTCAATATGTTCACATGGGCAGCTGATCGATGCGCCTCAGTGTCAATTAGACCTTTTAAGAATGCTTGTACAACCATATCGTCAGAATAATCGAGGACAGGAGATTCTTCAGATACTTGATTCACCACGTTTTCAAACAAGGTCCTTGGTTCTCGACCATATAGTAACATGAAAGGAGTTCTTTGAGTGGAAGCTTGGGGCATGGTTCGATACGCGAATAGTAGCATGGGCAGATACAAATGCCAATCTGGTTTGAATTCTTCAGGCATCATTCTCATGGCCATACCGAGTGTTCTGTTAAAGCGTTCTACCAGACCGTTACCAGAAGCATGGTATGCTGAAATAAACCTTTGTTTTATGTTAAAGTCGGCGCATAGCTGGGTCATGATAGTATTCGAAAAGGGGGAACCATTATCAGTGATAATTACTTTGGGTGTAGAGTCTCGGGTTATCACCTCTTCCACAAAGAAGTTGGCGATTTCGATGGTGTTCGTCATAACCAGGGGACGAGCTTCTACCCATTTGGAAAAATAGTCAATTGCTACTATTATATATCGATGCGTTCCCCGGGATTGAGGCAGATGGAGTATGTCCATGGCGACTTGATGAAAAGGCTCAATGGGTACTGGAATTGGATGAAGGGGTTCTTTAAGCATTTCCTTTCCTTTCATCTGGCATCTTGGGCAGGTCATGATCCATTGTTCGATATCCCGTTTCATTGAGGGCCAGTAGTATCGTGAACGTATCTTGAGATATGTGTTTTTGAAGGCAAAGTGTCCTCCGAGTTGGCTATCATGAAACATAGAGAAGGCTTGTGTAGCGTCATTTGTGTTCAATACCTGACGAGTGGGAACGCCTTTCTTGTACAACAATCCTTGATCACTAAAATAATTTGACCAATTTTGGCGAATAAAGTTTCGATGGCTGTCGGTGATATTTGGGGGGTACTCCAATCTTTCCAAGTAATAGATTAATTGTTGATAGTTATCGTTGTTCATTTCGAAATATACAAGAGAGAAAGAGTTCAGAATAGAGGATCTAATTTCGATGATCTTTTTATTTAAATCAGGATATCCAATTTGACATTACTGTCTCATTATAGTTTAACGACAATCACGGTCGGGTGATAGTTTAGAGACATTCCGGTCGAATGTTATATCTAGTATCCAAGTCTTGAGAGGAAGTCCGCGCTATTGTTAGCTCGTCCAGGGCGATATTTAATTTCATAATCGTATTGGTTTAAAGTGGCTATCCAACGGGCTATGATACCAACGGGCCGTTCTTGATTCATGAGACCTTTTAGGCTGATGTGGTCACTGATGATGGTGAATTTCTTACCCAACAGATAATTGCGTAATTCCTTCACAGCCCAAACACAACTGAGGCATTCTAGTTTTGTGATTTCGTAATTCTCTTCGTTCGGTTTCAACGCTCGGCTCATGTATCGTACCGGGTGTTCCTTGCCGTCTTCATCTAGTTGAGAGAGTACTGCTCCTAGTCCATGCAACGAGGCGTCGCAGATAACCAGAAATTCCTTGTCGAAGTCCGGCGGGCGTAGCACAGGTGCCTTGGTTATGTCATCTTTTAACCGTTCGAAAGCGATAGTTGCTTCAGGTGTCCATAAGGTGTTAGTCCCTCTCTTAGTACGAGTTAGCATATGTAGAGGTCTAGCCTTAGCCGCGAATCCGTCTATAAATCTTCGGTAATACGAACATAGACCTATGAATCCTTTTATCTGTGATACGGTATTGGGTCGGGGGAAATTTTTGACTTTATCTATTAAGTCGGGAGAAGTTTCTAAGCCATTCTTGCCCATGACGTAACCCAAAAAGACTAATTTTTCTCTGAAAAATTGGCACTTTTGTGGATTCAGCACCAGTTTTGCTTTTCGGACACACTCAAACACCTTTCCGAGATCTTATAAGTGTTGTTCATCGTTCTTCGAGAATACATTGCAGTCATCCAAGTAAGCTACCACACATTTGTTCATGATGTTTTGGAATACCAAGTCGATTAGCCTTTGATAAGTCATTGGACTTGAGCTGAGACCCATAGGCATACACACGTATTCGAAAACACCAGCACGAGTCGAGAAGGCAGTTCGTTCGATACTTTCAGGGTCCATGGGAATGGCATAGAAAGCGTTGGTCATGTCCAGACTTGAGAAACGTCGATTACCACCAATCGTGTCAATAATGTCGTCTATTCGAGGAATGCTGTAGCTGTCCTTTCTTGTCTTTTGATTTAATTTACGATAGTCCGTTACGAGTCGATAGGTTTGATTGCCTTGTTAGTCCTTTTGTTTCTTTGGTATCATGAGAATTGGGGCGGACCATGGGCTGTTTGAAGGACGGATAATACCTAGATCCAGGTATTTTTTCAACTCTTTCTTCAAAGATACGAATTCGGCTGGGGCCATCTTATACGGTCGTATATTGATTGGATGTATGTCTTCGGTGAGGATAATACGATGTTTGATGAGATCTGTCCTTATCCCAGTCGAATATATCTTGATAGGATGATATTAGGTTGTATAATGATTCTTTAATGGGGTCTTCAATGTCGGTTTCATTTATTTCGATTATTTTCTTCCTTTCCTCGCTTAAGGTGATTGGGTTCGAGGTGCTGGTAGAGTTGTCAAGGTTGCAGAAGGTGGGGTCAAACTCGTAATATTCAATTTCATCGAGTATTTCAACGATGTCCTGTGATGATCTGACTTACTTCTTGATAAAAACCATAATAATAATAACATCAGATACACTTACATCATACATCTAACACTAAAATATTAATATCTCAGCATCACTACTTTATAAAGCAAATACACTTCTTTAGTCTCTACAAGTCCTTAACTAAAATAGTGCAAGAAGACACCGCACTAAAATAGTGTACTTCCATTATGCAATAATTTTATAATTTAAATTCAGACATCTTATATATATCCTTTATTCTTTGACCTTGATAATCCCTAATTCTCTTTTAACTGAAATAAAGCATACCAACAGTCTCAAAGTATTCTTACTTTTGTTTTATTTCCTTTTGTTCTGAATTTCTACTATCTAAAACACCACATGTCCGCTATCTTTGCCAGAGGGGGGATAGTTATGGAATCCGCAGTGTGGTTGGTCAATATCAGTTGTACTTTTGATTGTTGAGGATCAATTATTGGTGAAGGGACATATATGTACTGTAGAAATTCATCTTTTATTTCAATTAAACGGGGGGTTTTTTGTTTGGATAGTGATATAGTTATAGGGAAGCTTGTCATAGCCGGGATAATCGTGTCAGTGTTCTTTTGTTGGATCGTTTGGTGTTGGAAATCTTCACCTATCGTACAGAACATATCATCCTTGATTTCCTCCTCTTGATCATGTTCTTCTTCGTAGTCTACTTCCGAGATCTCGTCGTCTTCGGGGGTCACCTCCAGATACTTTACCCAGTGCTTGCCTGATGGGACTAGTAGACTCTCTGTGGCGGTCAGTCTTTCAATAGAAATAGGGGTGGTTGTAGTTTCCTTCTTATAAGTGACCGTGAGGGTAGTGAGCTCGAAGTTGATCGTGGCTTTCGCCCGTTGTAAGAAATTGTTTCCTAGTACCACAATGAGAAATTCGAGAGTGAATTAAGAATAAAATGTAAAATTTAACAAAGTGAAATTATCAAACTGCAAAAATAAACTAAACTTTATTAAACAAATAAATGGGGGTCTTTATATACACATTATTTCAGACATTGATCACAGATGGGCTGATGACGGTTGTGGGTAGATTTATCCAGATAATACTCGGATGTAATGATCCCATATAGAAAGACCATAATGAGATGTCAATAACAATAACAATAACATTCATTCTTAAACCGTGTATGTCTTGTAGCACAACATTCAGGGGAAAATGTAGTTCTTATTAAAGATAGCTGTGGCACCTCAACGTGGCTGATGTAACCTTCATATGTTTTCATATTATGTTATTATTTAAATGTATGCCTTATACTTGTATGAAGGATGATATGAGATCAAGACTGTACATAAAGTAAATGATCAGTATTTAATATAAAGTACCAATAAGAATTATATTTAGGATTATCAAATGGAAGATTTAAGAAGTGTAGATAGAGTCATATATTAAGTATATAGCCTCGATCACGACACACAAGAGATGGCGAATTGGGGATGACTTCCATAGTGATAGGTATGGTTACGTTATTTAAGGTTACTGGTACATCGTAAATCAATCCCAGCGAGGCCTGCTTAGTCTTATTACCGAGGGTGAATATCGTTGAAGAGCTAGCATCAATTTCCAGTCCTAGTTGTTCCATTGCTTCCTGCGACATGATTGTTCGGCATGCTCCACAGTCAACTAAGCTGTGCTGAATCACTTTGTTGTTGATCTTTATTTGAGTGAAGGCAGCGGTGTTATCAGTACCATCGAGATCCATGGTGGCGACAAGGTTTAATTCTTTGGTTTGCAGTGTGCTGGCTATATTAAATTTGGACACCTTTCGGATTCCTTCCCTGACTGTCTTCTTTAATGATGGAATCAGATAGAGTAGTTGTTCGAATGTGATTTTAGGTTGTCTTTGTAACAAGTCCTCTGCTGCGTCGTATTTCACTTCTTTGATTCGAGTGTTAATCGAATGTACCGTTTTGCGAGGGGGATGTTCATCGACTTCCATAGGTTCTTGCGTACTTTTTGGTGGTGGCGGCTTGGTCAGTACTTCTGGTAACTTGATTGGGTCAGGTTCTTTGTTGCGGTTGTTTTTGTGTTCTGCGTATTCCTGTTCGAGATAGGGTCCAGTGGCAGGAGTACGACTTTCGGGTTTAGAGCGGGTAGCGACGTGTATAATGTGGTGAGGTAAAGGGGGTACAGGTTTTGGGGGTGGGACGGTATCCAATTGCCTGTTTACAATTGGCCGTTGCAGTTTTTTGACTCTTCAGCGTATTCGGGTAAGAATTGGTCAGTTGGGCGCTTCGGATAGTAGTAATGGCCTTCAATCAATACCGGAGCATCAATCACTTCAGTTGTTATAGTATTGAAGCTTTGGGCTTGGACCACTGGATGGTTTGTAGAGGGCGGTAAGGTGGCTGGTTGTTGGTATGTACCATTTCTAGGGGGATTAGCGTGATTGTTTGGTCTATAGTTATTCAGGTGGGGAATGCTTCGATGATATGTTGGGACATAATTAGGTTGTCCATAGTTATTGCCTGTTGTTGGTTGATTGGATGATTGAGGTCCCTGGGTATTACCTCCATGATGGTGATAGTTATTGTTAACATAGCCTTGTGATTGGGGTTGGTAGTTAGGATTATAGTGCTTTCCCTTGTAGTTAGGGTTACTGGAGTTGTGAGATGAGTTTTTCTCTTCGTGCTTCGTATTTTGGGCGGCCTCCTTCTTATTGTTCTTTCCTATCTCTTCTTTGATCATAGTCCTTATAGCCTTTAATAGCTCTTCTGGAGATAGCGAGGAGGTAGGTTCTTTGGCAGGAGTAGGATTCGGGCTAGCTTCGGTAGTGCTAGAGGTTTTTGTATCAGGAATGTTTGCTTGTTCATTGTTAGGTGGTTGGTTATAGCGAGGGAGATATGGCGCGTCGAAAGCGTTGTAATAGCCTTCTGCATATTTCAAATATTCGGCATGGGTTTGAGCTCCAAGTGACACACAATGTTCATATACCTCTGGGTGCATCCCCATGATGAATCTTGGCTCTACCATCTTGCAGTCTGTAATACCAGCTATTCTGGCTGCTTCTACCAGTCTGGCATCAAATTCCCTTTGGAGATTCTCTTGGTCCTTGAGTCAACCGGTTGAAGGTTACATAGTGCTTAACGGTGAGGTTACCAGAGTTTACATATTTCTCCTGTAGTATTTTGATCATATCTACGAAGTTTTCGGCGTAGCTTCCTGTTTCTAAGTCCATGGTGAAGAAGTGGTTGAAGGTGATCTTTGCTTGGCCAAGTAAAAGGGATTTTAAGTGGAATATTTTTTGCTTTTCTACTGTAATGTTTCTTATACCGAAGTATTCATACAGAGATTCGATGAAATATTCAAAGTCTTCTCCTTCAGTTCCTCTGAAGTTGATAAGTTTCTTGGTGGAGGAATAGTTCTCCATTGGTTGAGCCAACACAGTATTTTCGTTGTTCCTTTAGATAATAAATAAGGTCCCTGTTAGTGAGCACCACGTGTAGAGTAATAGGGTTTATAGACGGCGATTTAATAAGTAGTTTAAGTGAGCACCACGCAGTAGGTTGCGATCCGAGTGTGTAATAAAATAGGGCTTTTAACTAAGCGATATGGGGTTCTGATCTTAATAAAAGAGCAGAATGGGAGACAAAATGGAGTAGATTTAACTTATATACTTTCGATATTCTTGGTACTTATTGTACAAGATGATGAAGAGTATGTGGTGTTACACGGCACTTTTTGTCGTTCTGACCTAAGTTTTTTTTTTTTTTTTGACTGCTTTTTGGTCCTTTTCTTATAAAAGGACCATAAAATTATTTAATAAAATCATTAGTTTGTTCTTTACCTTAATCTGAATAAGTCTTAATACTTTAAGTCTTTGTGATTTTGTATTTATTATAATTGCTTGTAATTTCCTTCTGTAAAATCAGCATTGTAGCTATTCCATTACGTATTTAACTATACTCCTTCGAATACCACTTTTATCTGATTTCGTCATATAAATTACCCTATTATATAAATATATTTTATCTTTTTCAGTTGACAACTATATAGTCTGGTGCTCACTTTTTAAGAACTTTTATCTTAAACCTCTATTTTTATTTTCTTCTATTACTTTTACTGAAACTTGCCAGTAACATTTTGGTGCTCACTAACAGGGTTACATCTTTTTAAACTACTCTATATTACATTACATAATCTTAAATTATGTCTGGTGTAAACGAAAATACTGTGTTGGCTACTTATCAACACCTCTCTCAAGACTCTCCCTCTGGTGGACAGCGTAACCGATTAATTGAATTTCACGGTGATGAAGGCGAAGACTTTAGACACTTCAAGAAGAAACTTGAATCCTTCTTTGCCCTTTCTGATATTACCAAAGAACACCGAAAAATTCTCATTTTACAAACTCAACTTCAACACGGCGCTCGTATTTTCTTTGATTCTTTATATGAAAATAAGCCCGATCCTACCCAATGTACTTATAAGGAATTTGCTGATGCCTTGTATGACGAATACATTACCCCCCAATTGATCCGTCGTTATCAATTAGCCTTTAACAGCATGAGTCAAGGTTCTGAAGAACATCCGCGTGTATACTTAGCTCGATTGAAAGAAGCTGCGATTCTCGCTGAGATTTTGGACCCAATTCAAGTAGAAATTCGTTTTCAAACTGGATTGTTGCCAAACATCATCATTCAATGTAAACTTATGGGTGCTAGCACTTTTCATGAATACTTAAAATGCTCTGATGGTTACTGGGATGCCTTTCATCAAAAGTCTATTACTATTGTTGACAGTCCTTTTAACGTCCGGCCTACAATCAGCCCTTCGATTTCAATCCCTAACGTCAATCGTACGGGACCAAATTCTTCCAACATTGTTCATGCTCCTGTTAATTTTTCCCCCATTAATCCTAATTCACTTAATGTGGAATCTCCTACTATTACTAAGTTAACTAATAGTATGAATGCTTTACAATTGAATCACATGGAAAGTAATGATGTAAACGATCCCTCTGTGCCCAATATTTCTAAGATTGATGACGTAAAGTTTGAAGAAAAACTTCGTCTCATGGTCGATGAAAGTATAAAGCGTCATTTTTCCAAGTCTTACAATAATAATAATGGTGAACGACGTGGTAATACTCGCAACAATTATCGTAACAATTACAATGACAATTACCGCAATCATGATAACCATCGTAATAATGACCAATATCGCAATAATGATGGATACCGCAATCAAGAGAATTATCACAACAATTATGGAAACAACTATCAACGTAATCACAATGATCAACACTCACGCAATCAGAATGAACAACCTCATCGTCCTGATAACTATCGTAATAACCATCAAGATAACGCTAGATCTGATAGACCGAGCTCTAACAATTATCGCAATGGTCAACCTTCAAAAAACTAATTGGGTCGATTGCTGATACTAATGGTCAATCGAAACACCCTCCCAACAACAAATCCATTAATAACCAAGCCCTACATGCTATGGTTGAAGATCAAGAAAATTACTACGAAAATTCCAAAATCAATAACAACCACAATGATTACACTCCATTCATTCCTAAAGAAAACTATGACGCTCAAGACGATCTCTATGCAGCTATTAAACGAAAAGATGCTCCCCCAACTGTTCTTCCAGCTACCAAGAAAGGAAAATCAGTACATAAAAAGGGACCTATCATCCGAAATAACTCTGAGTTGAGAGCTAACACAATCAAAACATTCACACCCATGGACGACATGCAATCTATCATCCTCCTACAACTATGGAAACTGAACATTTGAAACATCGTGTTACCTTCGAAGATAATGATCACATGGAATCTATTGCTACCTTCAAGGCCCCTACTTTGACAAGTGCTTACGTTCCTCAAGTTCCAGGTGCTCCGCTCTTGAAGAAGAAGAGAAGGCCTACTATTAAACCTGAAATCACGTATGATATAAGCCAAGATGTTTTGAACCAAACCGCGAACATCAAGGTTAAGGAACTTACTGCCATCAATCCAAAATTAAAAAGACAATTAATTTCGACATGCAAGAATTCCGCTATATCATTAGACCCTAACATGCAACAAGAACCCTTAAATTTCATTGAAAATCTTGAGATGAAATGGACTCCACCGCTGTTTACTCTCGTTTTGCTATCGATAAGTTAGAAATCAAGACTCTCATTGATTGTGGTGCATCCAAAACTTGTGCGACTAAAGAATTAATGGATTCTCTCGGATATCAAATTGACGCTGCCTCCTCTAGTGTATTTACCTTGGGAAATGGCATTAAGCAAGCTTCTTTAGGTATCATTTATGATGTACCGATCAATGCTGGTGGAAAGTTAATCATCCCTTGTACTGTGGAAGTCTTACCAACCTCCCCGATTCCCTTAATCATTGGCACGAACTGGTTATCAAGATCGAATGCAGTTATTAGTTTTCCCAAGAAATTAATGAAGATTCAGTATAAGCAAAAGAGTGCTGATATTCCTATCCATTTTATTAAGAAAAAGGACTCGCAATCTCCATTACCCTTAACTTCGGCTGGTGTCTCAAATCCCTCAACTACAACTACAACGGATATTGATAGTACCTGATGAAAGCTCCGACAGTGAAGACTACTCCACTGACAACTCTAGTGATGAAGATGAGATCATGTATCGTGAAGTCCATGATGAAGATCCCCTGGTGGAGCATAATGACCTTTTTATGCTGGAAGATGATGACATTGAGAGCGCGTTAAGATTGACCGTTGATGAAGATGAATTCATACTGTCTAATTCAAAAGATCCTTGTAAAATTTTGGCTAAATCACAACGAACCTTTTGTATTGATAAGCCTATTGAAACAAGTTCTGAATGTATTTATGACTTTGAACTAATTCACCCCAACCTTGTACAATCCACGCTGCAATATAATGATCATCAGTTCCATTTCCAGGATCTCCCAAATCATTTCCAAATTAGTCTAATCAATCATACCGAAGACCCTATCACCATTGAACCTCAAGCTACCATAGGTAAAATACTACGTTACACTTCGGAAAGTAATGACATTGTGGCGTATGAATTAAACACCATAAGTCACAACAATCACTCCAAGTCTCAAGACCTCAAAACCACTCTGAATGAAGGAGACGAAGCCAAACTTGAAGAAATTAAAACAAAAATTGATGTCGGCAATCTCCCTGACGACTTGAAACAATCATTTTATGCTTTAATTCTTAAGTATCATGAAATTTTTGACTGGAACAAAAATACAATTGGCCGCACCACACTACTCGAACATCGAATAATTACAGAAGATGTTCCTCCAATTCGACATCGTCCATATCGTCTTAGTCCTATCGAAAGCGAATATTTAGAAAAAGAATTGAATAAATTCTGTAAGCTAGGTATTATACGCCCATCTTTTAGTCCTTGGTCTGCGCCTGTGATGCTTATCAAGAAAGCGAAGAAAGCCAATTCAACAATTGATGAATTTCGTTTGGTTATTGACTATCGCAAATTGAACAGTATTACCAAGTTAGACTCTTACAGCCTACCAAGAATTGACGATCTCTTGGACACTCTAGGAAAAGCAACTATATTCTCGGCACTAGATATGACATCTGGCTTTCACCAAATTCCAATGGAGAAAGAAAGTATCGAGAAAACAGCCTTCACTACTAAATTTGGAAATTACGAATATGTAACCTTACCAATGGGTTTATGTAATAGTCCTAGTACCTTCCAACGATTAGTAGAAATTGCCTTTCGCCCTCTTATCAACAAATTCTTAGTTTGCTACGTGGATGATCTTAATGTTTATTCACACAACAATGAAGAACACCTACAGCATCTAGAACAAGTATTTAATTGTTGTCGTATTGCCGGTCTGACATTCAATCCATCGAAATGCGACTTTTTCAAGAGCTCCCTCAAATTTCTCGGGTACATTGTAACAGCTGAAGGGTTACAAACGGATCCCATGAAGATCGAGAAAATCAAGAACTATCCCATCCCAAAATCAATCACCGATATCAGAAGTTTCATTGGTATTGCCTCTTACTATCGGCGTTTTGTCAAGAATTTTGCTGCTATTGTACGACCTTTACATGAGCAAACCAAGAAAGACAATAAGATCCCTTGGAATGACGAAACAACTAAAGCATTCGAAACACTGAAAGAAGCCTTGATCTCAGCTCCCATCTTAACGCGTCCTGATTTTGAAAAACCTTTCCTGCTCATCACTGATGCTTCCAAGCAAGGTCTCGGCTGTGTCCTAACTCAATTAGATGAAGAGGGTCGAGAACACCCGGTATCGTATCTAAGTAGAGGTGTCAAAAATGCTGAAGCTAATTATGGAATTTCCAAATTGGAATGTCTTGCCTGTATCTGGGGAATAAAAATGTGTCGCCCGTACCTATTAAGCCGCCATTTTACTATAATCACGGACCACAGTGCCATCAAAGGATTGCTTAATACGAAGAACCCTACTGGAATTCTAGCTCGCTGGATTAATTTTCTTGGAGAATACCAGTTCACCGTCAAGTATCGTCCCGGTCGTATTAACCAAAGTGCGGACTTCCTTTCAAGATTGGGTTACTAAAAATAATTCATGAAATCGCCAACCAGTCGTAGGAAGTTGTAAAAAGCTGTATTGAAGCACATTTTAAAGTCCACTCAAAATTTTACGCAATGTGCCAAAAATGTCAAAAACCCTCAAAAACATTCAGATAAATTATAAACCAAAAACAATAAAACCAACACCCATTTTACTATCACAACATGAATTACAAACTAGAAGCTATACAAGAATATTTAACTACCCTGGAGTACCCGAAGGATATCTCTAAGGACTTAATCAATTTTATCCGTACACAAAGCAAACACTATCTAATTCGCGAAAATCTCTTATATCGCCAAGGTTCTCCTATCAACAATAATCAACCCCGATTGGTACTTCTCAAAGAAGAACAACAACATGCTGCTATGTGGGCTAATCATTCTCATCCCCTGGGAGGTCATTTCGCTTTCAACACCACCTTACAAAAGATAGCCTCACGTTATTATTGGCCCGCCATGGCTCTGCAAATTAAAGATTTTGTGTCACGATGTGATCGCTGTCAAAGAATTGGAAAGCCTGAACTCCGAGAACAGTTGAACCCGATACCTGTGGGCCCCGAACCATTTCAACGTATGGGAATAGATGTGAAGCATGTCAAGACATCTCGAGGAGGTCACCGATACATTATAGCCGCCATTTGTTACTTAACTAAGTGCGTCGAAGCCAAGCCCCTTAGAGTTCAAAATGCTAGCGAGGTAGCCTTGTTCATTTACAACAATATTATTGTCACCCATGGTACTCCTCAATATCTAATCTCAGATAATGGATCCCCGTTTGTCAGTGGCCTTGTCGAAACCGTATGCAAAAAGTTTGGTATCATTCACAAAACTACTAGTCCGTACCACCCTGAAGGAAATGGTCTCATCGAAAGATTAAATCGAACATTGGGTCAAGTACTACGCCGCCGTCCTGATGTTGAAAAGCTCGATTGGCATATTTACCTACCTGCAGCTCTATACGCTTATCGAACAATGCGCCATCACACCACGAAACGTACTCCATTCTCATTAACATATGGACGTGAAGCCTTTTCACCTTTCGATCGAACCATGATACAAGAAATGAATCATCTCACTATCACTGAAGTCTCAAACGGCGAACTCAACAAGATATTGAAGATAAACAATTATTACAATCTATTGATTGGCAAATTTCTAAGTTACAAGAAATCCGCGTAGAAGCTGCTGCTATTATCTTTGAAAGTCAGAAATCTCAACAAAAGGCTATTGATCAAAAAATTCTAAAGACTGGAAAACTCTTGAAACCGGCATTTCAATTAGGTGATTATGTTGAGCTATATCGATCGTACTTGGAAACTTCGTGGTCGGGTAAACTGGAAGATCAATGGGAAGGTCCTTTTATAGTATCTCAAGCCGCCATCAAGGGTACTTATAAAATTAAAAACCAATCTACGGGTATTGAAAGACTGGCCCACGGAAATAAATTACGTATATATAAGGTGCCAAATGTTGAAGTAAATAAATTCTCGAATCTTTCTACTATCAATGACACGAGTATCCAAGAAGACCTCTCCCCCCAACGCTCCAGTCCCAGGACTCATGTCGAGGAAAACCAAGGAAGAACTAGCCAAGTCTATCCTGATCACTCGGAACCGCGAAAATATATATCAAGAAATCACCGGCGAGGAAGACCAGGACCATCCGGATCTGATTCAACTGAATCCCCCTACCAAGAAACCTCTTCCCAATTCCACCCTGGACGAACTACTAAATTTCGACTTCCTAACCGAAAACTTCGATCTGCCAGACGTACCCATCCTAGACCCTTGTACTATCTTGATCAAAAAGGAATACGAAGAAAGCAAGAACCACTTGTTCTTCGAGATCACTAATAAGTATAATATCCTGGACCAAATCGAACGCTCCCTAACCAATGATTTCAAGAAATTAATCTCCTCCTTGCTTCCCATAATTCACACTCAATTCAAAAACTACCGTCAATCTGCTCGGGCCTATGTCAGCAAACGAAATGCATATCTGAAGTCTGAATTAGGTGCCAAACTCTATAAGAACCGTCAATTTCACAATCTTCTTAATGTAATGGATGATTGGCCAGAATGTTAAAAAAAAAAAAAAAAAAAAAAAAAAAAAAAAATTTTAGACTTTTATTCTTTTCCTTTTTCCTTTTTCCTTTTTCCCTTTTTCCTTTTCCTTTTTCTTTTCCCCTCTTCTTACTTTGCCTGTCCTTCTTTGAAAAACGGTAAGGATTACCTTATTCCTCCCCGGAGGATATGTTACACGGCACTTTTTGTCGTTCTGACCTAAGTTTTTTTAATTTTTTTGACTGCTTTTTGGTCCTTTTCTTATAAAAGGACCATAAAATTATTTAATAAAATCATTAGTTTGTTCCTTACCTTAATCTGAATAAGTCTTAATACTTTAAGTCTTTGTGATTTCGTATTTATTAGAGCATCCCCAACGGTTTTTGAATTCCAAATGTAAAATAGGACTGTTTTCCATCTGTTAAAATAAAATAGAACAGATCGACCCCAACGGTTGTAGCTAAATTTATAATCCCGTTCCTGATTTTATTTTCTTTTCTGTTCTTTTTTAAATTTTTTTGTTACAAAAATGAGTAATAACTTTGACATAATTGACAACAATGATATTGAAGATCAACTTATCCAAGAAGCTCTTCAGTATCTTATACAACTTACCGAAGATACACCCAAGAGAGGTGGATCCGTTCCTGGTCGCCGCTATGTTAATAGAAACCGTGCTGCCGGGCATGAACGTCTTTTCAACGACTACTTTTCCGATGACCCTGTTTATACAGACCAACAGTTTCGTCGTCGTTTTAGAATGAAGCGTGATCTGTTTCTGGAAATTGTCGAAGCAGTTCGATTAAAGGATGAATACTTCACCCAAAAACCGGATGCTGCTGGAAAGCCTGGACTTTCAACGATCCAGAAAGTGACCGCAGCTATGCGTCAATTAGCTTACGGTGTATCATCGGATTCCGTTGATGAGTACATCAGACTTGCTGATTCCACAGCCATGGAGTCATTGAAGCACTTTTGCCATGCAATTGTGGCAATTTATGGGGACGAATATTTGAGAGCCCCAAACAGCGAGGATGTCAAGAATCTTTTGGCAATCAATGAAGAGAGAGGATTTCCGGGTATGTTGGGGTCAATTGATTGTATGCACTGGACGTGGAAAAATTGCCCAACTACCTGGCATGGCATGTATACCGGTAAAGAAAAAATGCCAACATTGATTCTCGAAGCTGTTGCTTCCCAAGACCTTTGGATCTGGCATTGCTTTTTTGGTCTTCCGGGATCATTGAACGATATCAATGTCATCAATCGTTCCCGTGTATTTGACCCCTTGATACATGGTGTTGCTCCTGAAGTCGAGTTCTTCGTCAATGGCAATAGATACGATAAGGGGTACTTTCTCGCAGATGGTATTTATCCAACTTGGTCGACTTTGGTGAAGACAATTGCAGTGCCTACGTCGCAAAAAGAGAAGGTACCAAGAGTAACAAAGATAATTTATAAAAAACTAATTTACTTGGACTTTAATAGTGTTTTGCTAAGGCACAAGAAAGTGTGCGAAAGGACGTAGAACGTGCATTTGGTGTACTGCAAGCACGTTTTGCTATTATTAAATGGCCTGCTAGACTTTGGGACTTTATCGATCTCAAGGCCATTATGCAAACATGTATCATATTACATAATAAGATTGTAGAAAACGAACGTGGTCAGGATCTTGGAACAGACTACCACATGCATTCTTTTCATGGACAAGCTTACCCTGATATGAATGATCCCGAAGCCTTTGCTGCTTTGGTGAGCCGTTTGGTTGCTTTAAAAGATAGTGATACACATAATCAGTTGAAAAAAGACTTGATCGAGCATCACTGGCAAAGACAGGGCAATATGTAGTACTTTGTTTCAATTTTATTTTTTTATTTTTTAAAAGTTTCTATTTGTCTTCTTCCAATCAGTCTTCTAATCCGTCTTCTACTTCTTCTACTTCTTCTACTACATCTTCTACCACATCTTCTACTTCTTCATCAGACGATTCGTCAGATGGTTGAGAAAGGATTTTCTCCTGTTTTTTCTCGAAGTACGCACGCTTACGAGGGTCAGTCATGACCGAAAGATCCATCGACATGATTCTTTCATCTCGAACTCTCTTGTCGAACCTCATCTTCTTGTTGGTTACTTGAACAGCCAACTTGTTCTGAAGTAACTTCTTCTGGTTCAACTCCAGAAGATCCTTCAAACGGGCGGCGATGCTTTCACCTACCTCGTTTTGGCGCTCACGCTGCTGGAGTGCCTTCAGCTTTTTACACCCCATTGGGCGTGTTACATCCCCAGAAGAAGAACCCGTCTCAGTGTCTTCAATGACTTCAAGACTGCCATTGTTTTTTCTCTTAGTTACAACAGGCTTAGGCATGTTGTACATGGCCCACTTTGGCTCAGCGGATAAGATTTGCCAACAGTGTTCCAAAACAAAAGGAGCACCGTTTTTGGTCGACGTTTTGTATAGAGCATACGCCTTATGGACCTATTATGTAAAATAACAATTTAGTTCTGCTAGAATTAAGCTATAGCCATCTTACCAAATCCTGAGGACTTGATCCACTTTGCTGCACACTTCTCAAAAGAGTTTCGTAGCAGCCGGTGAACTTTTGCACGCTGGGATTGATGGTGTTCCAACGGCTGGTTACGGCAGCACTGGTACGTTCTTCGACAGCATTGTCACCGATTTTGGCATTGTAGTCGGTCTTAATGCGATCCCAAAAACTTTTGCATGTCTGACCTTTACCAATGACACCATCGGTCGCAATGGCGACAAACGAAAGGCACAACTGTTGGTCTTCGGCTCTTGACCAATTTGCTCCACGTCCTGCCTTTTTGGGAAGCTCAGGGATTGTTACTGTTTCGAAATTATCGCTCATGTCAAAAAAATTAAGGGACTAGAATAAAAGAAGAAATTTTCTAAATTTATTGATTCAATTGGAAATTTAGAATATTTGTGATAAAATTTTTAAAATATTCTATTATCCAATTGACCGTTGGGGTTAAATTATTCTAAATCTTTGTGCTATTTTGGAATAAAATGATTTTTTCACACACCGTTGGGGATGCTCTTATAATTGCTTGTAATTTCCTTCTGTAAAATCAGCATTGTAGCTATTCCATTACGTATTTAACTATACTCCTTCGAATACCACTTTTATCTGATTTCGTCGTATAAATTACCCTATTATATAAATATATTTTATCTTTTTCAGTTGACAACTATATAGTCTGGTGCTCACTTTTAAGAACTTTTATCTTAAACCTCTATTTTTATTTTCTTCTATTACTTTTACTGAAACTTGCCAGTAACAACATAAAATTTGCACCTCGGTCGCTTACTAGCTCTACTGGACAAGAAAAACGCATTACAATTTCTTCGTACAAAAATTTTACAATTTCATCGGCAGTGGCAGATTTTAAGGCACGAGCGATTGGCCAGTTTGTGTGATAATCAACGGCCATGATAATCCATCTGTTGCCATTTTTAGTAGTTGGTAGCTCACCGATAAAATCAATATGCCATCTATGAAAAGGTGGTGGTATTTCAAGGGGCTTCATTGGTGCGTGATGAACATTGGATTCTTTACGTGAGTGTAACTGACATTCGGGGCATCGTGATAACCATGTTGTTATGTCGTTAATCATTTTGGGCCACCAAAATCTGGATTTCATTAGCTGATACACGGTGGCTTTACCTTGGTGTCCAAACCCTCTGTGGAAGTCTTCTACTAAATCCAATCTTCGTTTAATGATGGGGGGCATTCGTTACGGTATAACCCACGAATTTGAGCACGGACATCTTTGTTTTTTAAACCACGCGTGAATTTATCTACGGCTTCGTCATCACTCATGCGAGGAATTCCCAGCCGAATTGTCAGGAACTCTTTAATATATTCACTGATAGTTGTCTTTTGTGCTAGTGAATGTAATTGCTCCCGTAATTGGATAATGGTGTTGGTGGGACGAAATTGTTGAACTATAGAAGATTTAAGGGAAACCCATGTTGATATCTTATGGTCACTCAAGTCATTTATATTGCGTAACCATATGGCCGCCATATCCACCAGTAGTGTCTTTGCAAAACGAAATGTTTTTTCATCATCCCATCCGCGAAAGGATTGATAATCCTCAACTGATGATATCCAATTGTCAATTTTAAAACGATCTCTATCACCATTATATTTCAGAGGTTTGGTGTAAAAATCTTTGTCTTCTTGTTGGTTGTTATTATTGAGCTCTAATGCACGAGCGATACCTTGTTGTATAGCATCTGCAATTATTTGGCCCATGGCTGTTTGACTATGTGCTTCTGTCATGTTTTCTTGGTTACTGTTATTATCTGTTGATTTGGAAAATTCTGCTATGATTTCTACGATTTTTTTATTTGCTATTCTTGACCAATACTTTTCTCTTGCGAAGGTTGTTGGTATTCTTGTGTGAGTGCTACTACTTGATGTTTCTCTTAATTCTTGGTATTGTTTGTGATATTTAACTGGTAATCCTGACTGCACACGTTCTTCAATTTCGAATTTCGATAGATAATCACTGTATGATTCCATAGATTGTTTAACCTGTTACTTGCTTATAAAACACGTATAAATTTATACGTAGTTCACTTTCAATACTGATAAAAATAAAAAAACTGGTGCTACCAGATGTCGGGGTCTGATCTTGATATGTGTGTAATGAAATAGAAAAGTAGAGTAGAAGATAAAAGATGATCTTTATTGTTTTGTATGATTATGAAATATATATGTTTATGTTTTGTACTCCGACACCTGCTGACAAGTCTGGGGGCACTCCGATCACTAATTTTTAGTTTTATTGGCCCTGATTTTAAAAAGTAGTGATACAATCTGGATAGTGACTGTGATGTTTTATTGGCAGAGGTTATAAGTTAGATAGAACAAGAATATAAATAATGATTTTATCTTCTGGTCGGGAAACCTGAGGAAACCAAAAGGAAACCTCAATTTTTATTTCCCGCCGCCAAATAACTGGAGTTATTGAGCCCCAGCCTACAATAACTGGAGTTATTTGAAGGTCGGGAAGCCTACACTTATAAAAAATAAATCAATTATGTAATAAAATAACAGCTTTTTATAAAAGCAACGAATACTTGATCAACATGCATTGCGAATATCAAATTTCTAGAAACAAGTTTATATAGCCTCAATTTATACATTTTAAAGTGGAAAATTTTAATTTGTAGAAAGAATAATTTTATTAAATCATGGAGAAAATTAGGTCGCTATTTTTGGATAGGTAGTCTAATGATTTTTTGTTTCTGATGCGAAGAGTTTCCGCTCTTCTTATAGCATCTTCAACGGTCCATCCTTCAGAAGCAGCGTATTCTTCACAAGCCTTGATGATTTTTCTTCTACGCATGTAAAAGCTTTTTTGCGATGAATACCAACCAGGGTGATTGGCGTTCATAAACTCTACAGAATGATTACCGCCCAGACCTTCTTTCCATTCCCTATACAGATCTGTGACAGTGTGTACACCGGTACTCAATCTGAATGAATTTGAAAGGGGTCTGGAATTACTTCGTTCGACTGGGGAATTGCAAGTTGGTTCGGCTGTAATTTGCTGTGTTGTTACAGCTGTGGTACGAATCAATGGCTGGCAGTCCCTTTCTCCTTGTGGCCACTCAATGTTTATTTGGAGTGGGGCTCTTCCAGTGGAGATATCTGATATTTTTTCTAAGACTGATGATATTTGTTGAGCGAGGGCCTCGTATGCGCTTCTGGTACTGTCTTCGATATTAGCCAACTTGCGTTCAACCAAAGGAATTACACGCTGCAACATGATACTCTCTTGGTTTTCTTCTGCTTGGGATGATGCTAACAATTGTCTTCAAAGTTGAAATTAGTAACAAGGATTAATTAAATGCTTTTTTTTTTTTTTTTTTTTTTTTTTTTTTTTTTTTTTTTTTTTTTTTTTTTTTTTTTTACCTTTTAAATGAGAGGTACTCTTCATCTTGAAACAAATCATGCTTCCAGATAGGATGACTAGGAAATGTTTGCTGCATAAAGACAGAGTCTTGCAAAAACGTGATTCTGATCGTTAACAATAACTTCAAAAAACCTTCGGCAGATACGGTTTGCTCAGCATGGCCTTCGTGAATTTTACTTAACCACACACTTGCCTCTGGAAACAATTTTGCTTGCAAGTTTTTGGATGGAATGGTGGTGTTGCGGGGAAGAAAAAAAGTACCTTGTTGAGGAAAACCAGCCAAGCTACGCATGATACCTCTAGGAAGACCTGTCAAATATGCACCATTCATAGATGAATTATTCCAACGACCCATTCGACGAATGTTAGATTCATCGACACCTTGTAAATCTGCCATTCTTGCAGCAGCCCCACGGTTAACATGCGTCTTTTTTGAAGATGTGATATTGCACGCCTTGAATGCCTTATCAATTGCGCCTAGATGACTGTGGTAAGTCCATTCTTGGGTAGGATCTTGAACATGCTTCAAAATCTTCACATTAAACCAATTTTTTGAGTGGTCGAAATTGGGAAATGGTTCACCTTCCATGTGGAATCTGGAAAAAAAATAAACACCAAGCATCATGAATGGGCAGATTTCAACTCTTGCATTTCTTAAGCAAGCTCCAATTTCTAGTATTCCGTACTTGTTAGTTTTTCCTTGTCTCATCACCAAAACCATAGCAGGGCATGCACCAGATCCTTCATCCTCGATGTTGACTAATTGTAAATCTGGAAGCTCTGCTTTACGGGCCGATTCACCTCTTAACAGACAAAAATGGGACAACAAAAAAGATAGACCATTACGTAAATCCTTAACGGTCTTTTGCTCGAAGTAGTACGCTGTGATATCCGCTATTTGGTCAGTGGTTGTATAACCATCCATAATAGTACCAACTCCTCTATCCTCAAAATTCGCTTTCTTTACTTCTTCTTCTTCTCTTCTAACTCTCTCAAGTAATGGGGCAAAGGTTTCTCTAGGATGAGTGTTTGAGTTGATTTTCATCTGGCGTTGGCGTTCCCACAGATGAACTATAGCGGTACTATATTGACTTAAAGTAGCAAATCTAATTACACGAGCAGGAGATTCCTCTCCATCGTTGGCCTTCTTTCTCTTACTACGGTTTGATCTTCCAGCCACCTAAGTATGCGGTCAAATTATTAGCAAATGGAATTTTTTTTATAAAAATAGAATACTTACAGCATCATCTAAAAAGAAGTGCGCCTTTTCTCCATTGACAATGTAACGTAATTCCAATGATTCATGAGCAAACTTTGAATCACACCATCTACGATATTCTTCAATCTTGGGTTCATATGCTCTCTTTGTATTCTCAGGACGTGAATTAAGTTGTGGTTGATTTGTTTTTTCCAATGATTGTCTCATTTCTAATTCAGTTTGGACACGAGCAGAGTGGACAGTGCGAGATGTTGATTGAGTGTTATTATCCATTTTTGAGATGTTTTAAATTAATAAAGATGAATGAAACATTTTAATTCATTCGTTTTTATACAAATTATGATTTTAAACGCAATTTGTAATTATACATCCGTGAACTTCTAGCACTTTCTTTATAGAAAATTCGATTAAGTCTTTCATAAATCACAACAGTAAAAGACTTATGAAAAAGTTAGCTTATGTACATGATTTATAGTAACCTTAAGATGTATCCTAATTGCAAGTAGTAGATTAAGAGCTTCCAGAACCCAAATTATTCACACATGTTTGACGTTAATGCAGGTACACACATAAGCACTTTTTAAAACACGTCCAATCATTGAGCGTTATTTGGGGAAATCTGAACTTGAATTTATTTTAGCTGGGATACCTACAGGCCGGTTTCCCGGGAAGGTTTCCCACTACAAATTTTTTAGATAAGTCTTATATATTTCAGTTCTTAGGTGAGCACCACGTTATTTTATATAAATACATGAAAGATATATATATGGTAACGAGCCAGTAAAATAAAAAGATTTGATATAAAGATACAGAGAAAAGAAAAGAGACTAGGCTTCAATTTTCTAGGGAGACAGACAGATAATAAGCCAAATTATATGTTAGATATAAGTATTGACAGGCAAGATTTGGTAAGAGTTTTTAGATAAAAAGCTGAATGGTTTATTTAAGTATAATGTTTTTATGGGTTTATATAGCTGTATATTTTTGCAAGGATTGGTAACGGTACCCTTGAACAAATGGATAATAGATAACTAATGAGTTTAAAATAGAAAAGGAAAAGGTCATAAGCTGTTGCAACACAATGCTAAAAGTTAGCTTAGTAGAAAATAAATTTGGTTGAGTATAAATTTTAGGTTTGAAGTCAAAACAATAGTTGTTGGAAATCGCATTGTAACAGTAGCCAATAGCTTTACGATTGAGTGTTTCTTCCGATCACTAAGTATGAATCTGATTGGCTAATACGAAAGACATGAAGAGCTTAAAATATTATTGAGCAGTAAAGATTTATACGATATAAATACAATAGCATAGTATGGTGTCTTATTCTACGTAGATATGCTTTTACCTATTTTAAAATTTTGATAAAAGAGTAATTTGAAATGGGTAACACACATAGTATAATTTGAGACATGTTATTATTATGGTAGATCTTCTTTTTGTCTACTTTAATAAATATACTAAGTCTGACATTGACCAAAAGTGATAGATTTTCTAAACAGGAACAGATTTTTGTCACACATTCACATGTTGCGGTGTCTAACTGGGATGATAAGTATGTTATTTTTATATTGTACCTTTTTCCTGAACTTGTATAACTTATAAGACCTGGATCGCATAGCGGGGATTAGTTTTGTTTATATATATACAGGGAGTGCAATTTTTTTTAGAAACTTCTTTCACAGTTAACTCTTTTAAAAATAGGGCTAGAACAGGAAGACCATCTGGGAAAAAAAATCCTGTAGGTCCTAGCTAGTGTTCGAACTCTTCGAGCTTGCACTGATCTTGCGCCAGTTCGAACGAAGCCCGAACCGAGTTTTTGTACTCGAGCTTGCGCCACTTTTTTTGGGTTCGAGCGAGCTTCGATCGTTGCTCGCTCGAAGCTCGCTCGGCTAAAATGTCGATAGTAGTCACTTTAAAGTTAAGGTCCTTGAAAAACTACAGATGGCATTTCCCCTTGATTTTAATCTTTTCTTCCCTTTACAATTTTTTTTTATTTATGCTCTAATAATTCGAACTAAAATGCTTTAGACTTTTATTTAATTGTACAACCAACAAACACATTTTGCATAGAAAATGAAACAGTGTTGCACACTAAACCCAACTAAGCCAAATTTTTACACCAACCATAGTAACATGACGTAGCAGAATTAATTCAAACTTTCATGTTCACAAATCCAACTGTATTATATTTATAGATGCAGTAATAGTTTAATTTAAGTATCCGAATTTGGTGTAAAGGCTGGTGAAAATAAGGTTTTTTTTTCTTTTTCCAAATTCTATTTTAATAAATAACAATTTTATTATCATAATTGTCTGTAATTAACATCACTTTGACGTGCACTTTGTGTAATAAAAAGGGCGAGCGAGTTGGAGCTATTGTATTCGCAACCGAGCCGAACTTAAGAAACTTCGAGCGAGCTCGAGCTGCAAAAAAACGCATCCGAGCGAGCTTCGACTGGAACACGATCGAAGCTCGCTCGAGAGTTTCGATCTTCATTACGAACACTAGTCATAGCGCCGGTCGACCATCTATCCAAAAAAAAGATGACCCTCGACAAACCACTTTGTTTCAAACTATGAAAAAAATCAATCAAAATGGTGAAAGCTCGAGCCAGGCTGATGAGGTAAAACTGGATTTTTTTTTTGCATGATATTTAAATTATTAACAAAAATCTATAGGCTGTAGTTGAGGAATCAAGTATGCAAGAAAATGAAATAGATATTTCAGGCAACCGTGAAGAGCAATTACCTGTCGTAGAAGATCAAAATATTTTAATCACGTTGGATGAAGAAGAAGAACTGAACAACCGTATACTACCTGAAATAGATGACGGTGATGATGATGAAAGTGTGACTGATGAACAGGAATTCTTATTGGGCGAGGTTCAAAATAGTGTATTGTACCACTATTTCGAAGAAGTACAAAAACGACTAACAGAAGAAGCAATGCCAGCTGAAAACAACAATGGTAATTTTTGGATTCGTCCCATGCAGCCTATTTTTGCATTACTAAAAAAGAAGCCAGTAGAGTATTTGTATCGCCTAGATATTTTTTTATGGATTCCACATCTGTTATTGAATAATAATATCAACGATTTGCATTGTCCAACATGCAAGTCACCTATCGAAACCAAAGGGTTTAACAAAAAACCCACGCTCGCCGCATTGTTGATCTTGATAGGTCAGTTGGATTTGTGATCCCAATTTTTGTAGTTTGAAGTATTGAATTAATCATTGTTGCACTTAATAAATGCTTTTACATCTTGACAAAAAGATACAGGTGTCTGAGTAGTATTTGTGGCAGTACGTTTAATGGATATGATATCAAAATAATTCGCCAATTGCCCGTTCAACTACAGGCTAAATTTCCTGCCTATCTTAGTCATAGAGGTGCTGTTTCGAAGCAAGTGGGTGATCTTTTAAGGCCATGCATCCAAAACTCCATGGGACCTGAAAGAATATCGAAAGTTTTGCGTGAGCTCCATACATTAAAGCACGATCGCAGTGAGCTGCAATATCTCACTGCTAACGTGCCACCAAGCTTAAACCTGATAAATTTTTTGCACTTTTTTAAATCCATTTTTATACCCCAAAAAACATTTTTCTACAAATCGCTGACAGAAGAACGATTGTAACAATGTTTTTAAACAATAATACGAAAACAGTTTACATTTTTAGTTATCAAAAAACTTTAGTGATAGCCATCCAACATTATCGGTGTTGAAATATTTAAGCGGGGGAGTATAGGGGAGGCCCATCATTTGAAACAAACAAAAAGAGCATAAGGTAAATTTTAACACCCGACAATCATTTCAGCCAATAAAACAGCAGGAAATGGCTAAAACTGTAAATTTTTTTAAAAAGCTATGAACTTTATCAGTTTTAATTTTGATAACTTCGCAATAGCTTTAAGTTTTAGATGCAATGTTGGCAACCATTTCTTCTGTGAAGAATTTTTAATTTATTTATAAAAAAGTCTATTTACCATCAGAATTGTTGGGGCGCTTATAATTTCTGTGGGATGCTAAATAGAGTTCCGACAGTTGGAGAGCGTACCCAATGTCGATCCTATTGAAGCTATCAACTTTATCAATACAACTTTTTTTTCGGTTTTTATTTCAAATTACAATAAAAAAAGTATTAAAGAGTAGTTCTTCTGTCATCGATTCTGAATTTATTTATAAAAATGTCTGTTTATTATCAGTCATGAGTGCGCTTATAAATTTCTGTGGGGGGAGGGGCAATGAAGTTCCGACATTTGGAGGCTTACCCAATGTCGATCATATTGAAGCTATCAACTTTATCAATACAACTTTTTTTTCTGTTTTTATTTCAAATTACAATAATAAAAGTATTAAAGAGTAGTTCTTCTGTCATCGATTTTAAATTTATTTTATAAAATTGTCTGTTTATTATCAAAGTTGTTAGGGCGCTTATAAATTTTTGTAGGAGGGAAAACAGTCCCGAGATTTGGAGGGCAAATCGAATGTCATTTCTATCAAAGCTATAAACTTTATCAATATAGCTTTTATTTCTGTTTTTATTTCAGATTACAATTATAAAATCATGAAGGATTAATTGTTCTGTCATCGAATTTTAATTCATCAATAAATTAAATTTTTTATAGCAATTTTTTAAAACCAGGCGGTGAGTATACGTACTGGGGTGGAGCAAAGCGGGATGCTCACCTCGAATGCGATTACACTTTTAAGTCTCTGGATAGCAACATGGATGCATTTTTGGATAAGGCAGGAATCATTGCCAGAATTAGAAGATACTTTCGGGGTGCAACTGAATACATTGAAGCCTACAGCAAGTGTAGTGACGGTCGGGAAGTGGTGCAGACCGTGAAAAAAATTGCGGAGAAAAAGTACCTTTCCCACAGAAAGGTTAGAATCCCTTCAGACTTAGACCATGAATAGAATAATTTTTTTATAAACAAACATAAATTAGCATTCATTTGACCTTCAATGCTGAACTTTTTTTTATTTTTTGCCTAATGTCAAGGGGAGTAGGGTACTCTTGCCAAAAAAAAAAAAAAAAAATACTCATCACCAACATCGCAATTGCGAAAAAATTTTTTTGAAACAAATTTGAAATTTATCAGGTTTAAGCTTGGTGGCACGTTATGAAGGTAGCCATTTCGTTCCTCTTTTTTATATACTTTAATATTGATATCTTTCTGAAGGCTAAGTATGGGGATCAAGGCATTACTCGGTTCTTTACTATGCCAACAGTTATCAAGCCGTTTTCGCCTTTTGATAACCAGAAAGGATACGCAGGTTATACGCCTACTCAGACGTATATTAGGACCATCTACACTGCAATCATTAGTAAACGTAGGTCCTACATGGACAAGCAGATGATGCTTCTAGGTGGAAACGTGTTAAAAGGTGATCATTCGTTCAAGATCATCAAGCACATGGCCAGTGTTAATGGAAATAATATGGTTAATGCGCTGTACACGATCTGTAACGAGTTTGAAAAGATTAGAATGATGCTGTTAGTACCTTCTAAATTACTTGAGCATCTGAAGTGGTCCTTCCAAAAAAATGATGCAAACATATGAAGATTATGGTCACGACAGTCATTTAATTTTTTATACGGACAATGTGCGAGGTGACCGCAAGTTTTTAGAAAATGTCATACCTTCTCTGAAAGTTGGTGTACGTTTAAGAGGCAGTAGATAGGACGATGGTAACACTGAAGATTCTGAAACTCTTGAATTGCCTGAAAGCATTCAAATTCAATATTTGCGAGGATATGACGAGATTGGAAATGAAATGAAAATTTTACTGGTCGAAAAGTTTCATTTTGTAGAAGTCAATGGTGTATTGGAAAGCTGCTCAACATCCGTGGTCACAGGATTTGATTGTGAGTGGCCATACAACTTCACCACTAATGTTAAAGGAAAGCTTTCAGTAGTCCAGATTGCCTATGCCTCATCCGTGCTGGTATTACATCTGGATCCTACTTGGAATGTTTTACCATCCTCCTAGATTCACTTTTTAAAATCCCCCATCATTTTGAAGATTGGACTTCAGGTTGGTGGGGACTTTAAGCAAGTAAAGGATTCATTCGTCATTGACTGTGAGGGAGCGTTTGAACTTGGAAGGTTTTGCACACTGAAGAAGGTTGTGAAGTCTGGTAGGCTGTCTCTTTCGGCCATCTGTAAAGAAGTGATTGGGAGGGGACTGTCTAAAGATTTAAGAATCAGTGACTGGTTGTACTCCCATGAGCTCCGCTCAAGCCAAATTCATTACGCCGCGCTTGACGCATGGGCTTCTTTGGAGATTTATGATGTTATAAACAATATCAGCGAAGAATTAATCAGCACACCCACAGTAGGTCAATACCTATCCTTGTGGTCTCCAATGGGTGTAGCAGGTTATGGAATTGTTGAAGCATCTTCTGGATTTTTAAGCAATGGTATTGTTCAAGTGTCAATTATTCACATTGTTCGTACTAGTTTTGTATTGCCTTCAATAGATGGTCATCAAACAGAAATTATACTGGAATCAATTAAAAATGACCTCCCAAAAACGGTTTCTGTTCACAAGTCACTTTTGCGCAACGATAACAAAAGACATGTTGAACTAGAAATTGTTAAAACAACTACTCCATCAAACGTTTCAAATAATGGTGACATGGATATTACTGGTGATGGGCACGAAGCCAAACATGAAGAAAACAATGTAAGAGTCTCTGCCTTAGACTTTGCTCGGATTTTGTTCGGAGCTGGTATCAAAGATATTGATAAGGCGAACTTTGAGTATGGATATGGCCAGTTCGAGAATTGTCGCACTGCTTCAATCACTGAATCAACTGAAACAAGACTTTATACCAGGGTTGTTAAAGATGTCTTCCATCTAATGGATTCCATCAAAATCGGGTCGAAGCATTCTTTAAAACTGGAATTCGTAAAAAATTTCGGAAACTGTTTGTTTATACTAGATGCTGATGACCAAGAAAACGTCTCTGCTGTTTTGTCAAACAAAGGGACAAGTAACGAAGAAAAAATGGCAAAAAATTCTGTTTGGATTTGGAAAAGGGTGAAGCGAACTGTGCCTCCTCCCCACATTCTGTATATAGGCCTGTACAATTTATTCTTGTCATTTGGTTCCTTGAAATGCGTAAAATCTGGATTACCTCTCTTTGATAAGGTTGCCTGGAAGAGTGCAGTAAATGTCCTTGTGGCTGTGAAAGATGGGCATATGTCCAATCCTCCGGATTTGTCATTTTACCATGTTCGTGGTAAGGATCGAGATGGGCTAACCTTGTATAGATGTGTTCGTGGTACCAATTCTTTGGAAGGCAGTGTTCATCATAACATTATAAGAAAGTTTGGATCTTTTGGATCTGGACCAGAATTGACTGACTGCGCTTTAACAGAATACAGGCTTAGACATAACACTGATGTAATTATTTTATCAAAACATTACTAAAAAGCCGTAACTAATTTTTTAATAGGCCGGTACGCTTAACAGACTTGGCTACAAACATAACGGTCATTATGACCCTTGGCTTAATCAAGTATTGGAAAAAATCCGGGCGAGTTTACATCTCTCAGCTACGCAACAAACTGCATGTATGCCAAACGCCTTGAATTTTTGTGGTTCTGACGAAGTGTTCGGCATTTGCCCTATTTCAAATGATCTGATGGAAACCTTGTGTGTGAAAACATCAATACTTTGGCTCCGGGTACAGGTGATCTGATAAATACTGGTGACACATGCTTGTCAGACGTAGCATTATTACTGCTGCCGTCTAAAAAGCGTGCAAACAACAGTAGATTTGAATATATCGCATGCAAGCAACATACCAAGTATGCAATCCTTCCTGTTCATATTTCTGAAGAAAAAGCACTCTTTGAAGTCATTCTGGTCGATAACTGTGAATTATCAGCAGAGCCGAATTGGAGCCAATTCGCCTCTCGTTGGAACTCATCTGCTGACGGTGTAACTATATTTTACAAGACGCCGGAACATTTAAAGCTATATTATAACATTTACCAACAGAACAAAATTCTTGCTAAAGCCAAAGCAAAGCATAGCACAATTATTTAAAAAGTCAGATCTGTAATTTCAGAAACCATGATTCCGCAATCTGTACCTCCAGCAATCAATCTACCAGGACGTTCCAACAATACAACTGTACCGTTCAACTGAATTCCTGTCAAAAATCAACAAATTCAAAGTAAAGTTTTAAGCCCAATGTATCTTTCCCGCATACAACAGGACCGTATTCCTTTGCACGTGGCTTACAACGTCCCTTATCAAACTGCAAGCAATCCATTCAAGCGCAAACGTATCCGGACATGCCAGATTTGCGGGCATACAGAGACATGTCCTGGCGGCAATAACAGAAATAAATGTAGATCTCCCTCTTCTTAAAAAATGAAACAAAACCCTGATAAATGTTCCATTTAATAAAAGTTCTAAAACCCTAGAAACACATGCATTGCATATTCTTGATAGATTTAAATAATTACTTTTGTCTAAATGAACGCATTTTTTTTTTCCCTTCGCCAAAAAAAAAAAATTAATTACGTCCTGTCCCCCCAGACATGTCATACGGGCCATATTGTCTGTGTCTGATGTTGATATGTGTGTAATGAAATAGTGATACAATGTGAGTAGTAGTGATTGGTTTAGATTTAGTTTTGACAGTAAGGTAGAAGGAGAATAATACACGATTGTAGCTAAATATTCAGTTCTAAGTGAGCACCACGTTGTTTTATATTAATATATAATAAATATATAATAACTATATAATAAATATATAATAAATATATAATAAATATATATGGTAACAATCCAGTTAAGTAAAATAAAATAAAAGGTCTTGATAGACAGATACAGAGAAAAAGAGACTAAGGCTTTGGTTTTTCCAGGGAGACAGTAAGATAATAGGCCAATTATATATAAAAGATATAATATTTGATAGGCAAGTTATGATAAAAAAATATATAGTAAAATCTGAATGTTTATTGAAATATGTTTTGTTTTAAGGTTTATATAGTTTTTGAGAAATCAAAGGATCGGTAACGATACCCTTGATTTCGAATAAATGATAATAATAATAAATTGTCAAAAGGTTTTAAATGTAAAAAGGTAAAGATTCAAGTTAGAGAAGTACAATAGGGGCACTCAAGTGATTCCTGAATTTCAAGTTTCAAATTTCAAGTTTCTTTTCATAAATTATATTGGCTACTTTTTTCTTCATATTTTTTCTTGATTCTTGACGCTAAAATAGCATCAAGAAATTTAAAGTTCAATCAAGTTTCATATTTCGTCCAATGATAATGTAGAATTTCAAATATGATGTAAAGCCCATCATTCATGACATAATTAATTACTTTAGTTCTTTCATATTACCATTCGTTTTCCATTTATCATGCCTCTTTACTCAGAAAAACAAAGGAATATAAAAGCTTTAGAAAGACGTATGCTTTTTTACGTTAAAAAGTACAATAAACTGATCGAGTCTTCGGATGACGCAGATTTCAACAAAGAAGATTTCGAAGAAATCACGAAGACGAAAACGATTCTGGACGACATGGGAGCTGCTTACTTGGCCCTTAAAACCGAAAGATACAGCATAAAAAAAAATTGGGGTACACGTGTACGTACTGGTACATATCTCGATTTGTTACATGAAGGCAGAGAAAGCATTTTTAAAAGCAAAATTAGAATGACTAAAGAAGCCTTCGAAGAAGCTGTTGAAGTTTTTGGTAATTATGGGGACTTTGAGTCATTTCACAAGAAAAGATTCGGCTCCACTTCTTGATCACTTTCCATCGATTGGGATGTATAGGAAACGCCGCTTCGACAATGCAGGTATCTGATTATTTTGGCGTTTCTGGTTAGTATACAATTCTATTATATCCTTACATTTATTAACATGTAATATATACTGAAAATAGAAGGCACTGTTATAAATTACACCAAGAGAACAATTAGAGCTATTTTAGCAAAAGAAAAACAATTTCTGCACTGGCCAGACAGAAATGAACAATGTATTATATCAGAGAAGATCAGCGAGAATAGCTCCTTCCGTTCTTGTGTCGGATTTGTGGATGGTACATTCATCAAGCTGGAGCGTAGCCCTACCATCCAAAAAAATGAATTCTGGTCGTATAAGCGTGCGTACAGTATTTCCACTATGCTTGTTTGTGATTATAAACGAAGGATTCGTTTCTATGTTACTGGAATACCTGGTGCTATTCATGATAATAGAGTTTATCAAAATTCGGAATTGGCAGAATTTCCTGATAACTATTTTTCTCCCGGTGAATATATCTTGGCCGACAGTGCATACAGAGTCTCTTCGACTGTCATTCCTTGTTACAAAACTGGTTCGACTCAGGCTACGAAAGAAGAAATCGAAAAATTTAATCTAGAGGTAGCTCATACTCGCGTTGTAATTGAGCACTGCAATGGAATTCTAAAAGGAAAATTCCAAAGTTTGCAAGACCTTAGAATTACAATCAATACCGATGAATTATTGATAGAAGCAGGAAATTGGATTCGGGCCTGTTGTGTATTGCATAACTTTCTTTTGTATGATCCAATTGATTTTGAAGAGTACCAAGAAAGTTATCAACAAAGAAGCCCAAGAGACACAGAAAATCAATCAATGGAAAATGATGATATAAATTCGAAAAGAAATCAACTGAAAAACGATATTTTAAGTAACAATGCTTATAGCCATTAAATGTGTTTATTAATCTTGAATAAAATCATACTTTTTAGTATCGGCTATCATCATTCTGTTTTCTTCACGGTCTTCATCTCCTATATCTTCACGGCGAAGTTCATCTTTTAACTTAAGGATATAATCAAATCGCTTTAATCTCATATCCTGATCATGATGGTCTTTCTGGTTTTTAATCAATGTGACATATTCTGCTGAAGACTTTGATTGTTCGTCATAGTATTCAGAGAGTACGTCTGGGATGTTCCTTTTTTTGATTCTATTTTGTCTGTTCAATAGGATGGGTGGAGAGGCCTGAGTACCTGAAGGTGCAGACACAAGTGCAGACACAGACGCAGACACAGTTTTGGACGCAGACACAGGTTCAGACTCATGTTCGGACACAGGAAAAATGTCAACTTCGTCCGCATCAAAATCGTTGCTACAAGGGCTCATTGATCGAACAATAGCAAGATTAGCGTTGGCTTCCAATACTGGATTCGCACTTGATTGATGTCCAATATCGGTAACAAGTCGGCTCAATCCAAACAAAGGGAGTAAATCGTAGTACCATTTGAACAGTTTAATGGTTTTCTCTGTAAGTTTGTTAATAAGGTAAACGTGGTTAACAGGATGTCGTAATTTATTATTTAGTTTTCATACCTCTAACAGTGATGTTGCCATCAGTCGCAGGATCAATACCAAAACCAGTTGAATGGATTGTATCGTACGTGGCCTTAAATGTTGTTTTAAAGTACCAGATTGTCTCCTTGATACTCTTTTCGTTTCTGTCGATATGTCCTTTATTGATGAGGACCTGGCGTAACTCGTTTGCCAAAGTTGTTTGGTTTTTGGTTTCTCCTGGTTTTTGCTTTCTACTTCCAGTGTACAATTCCCAATTTTTCCCTTCCAACATCCACTCAACAATAATGTCCTTGGAACATTTTCCATCCATGTCGTAATCATAAATCCAGCTGGTAGGGTTGTACTTTTTGGCCCTAATAACTTGAGCAGTAGCAGAGGTGCTGCCCTGAGGATCAGGTGTTGGAGATGAGCATTGAACTTCATTATCGTCAGGACGAGGTTGAATGTTAATTGGTGTTTGTTGCATAATTAATAACTTATTTAGATGTTTAAGATGGAGAGAATGAAAAAAAAAAATTCTGATTTTATTTATATAAGAGCTACTGTCATGACGGATACCAAAAAGTGTCTCTGAAATGACATAAGGTCTTTGTTAGTTTGGTTTTTCTTACTTCATATCATCATTTGTACCTCAGGAACATATTACATCATTTGTAAGTCCTCCTCCAATTGTATTCGACCTTGAATTTGAAATCTTGAAAGTTAAAAAAACTACACTCAAGTAACAAGTTTTTTTGCTAACTTTTATTGGTTAAAAGAAAAAACTTGAAATTAGGAACTTGAAATTTAAAAATCACTTGAGTGCCTCTAATGCTAAAAGTTAGCATAAAAAAATATAAATTGTCTGAGTCAAGTTTTTAGTGTTGAAGTCAATTATGACATATTGAAAATCAGCATTGTAACAATAGAAAAATGAAATAGTTGTTAAAAGATGATCTTTATTAGGTTCCTCAATCGTCGAGGTTTTAAAAAAATTTTTTTTTTGGAATTTTTAATGCAAACGAGCAACTTTTTTCCTGTTCATTCAAAAAAAAAATAATAAAAAAATAATAAAAAAATAATAAAAAAATAATAAAAAAATAATAAAAAAATAATAAAAAAATAATAAAAAAATAATAAAAAAATGAAAAAAAACTACGTCATAATGACGTAAAAATTCCATTGTAACTGAAATTGAGGTAATGCGAATAAAAAATCATGAGAAAAATGCATTATTAAGTTTCTTTTTCACTGCTTTCAACATTTTTCTTTAAAAAAAAGGCATTGATTATGCCTCGTCAAAGTACCAAGCAAAGAGAATACAACGCTTACAAGAATAGCTATCGTATGAAAAAAGAACCCACCATAAAGCAAATCCCATTATGGAAAGAATTTTCTAAGAATTCTGCTCTTTATAATGTTGAGATGGAAGATATCAGAGATTTAATCGCCAAAATTTTAAAAATGATGTGGACAAACAAAGGAATGTATCAGATGCAAGAGATATGTCGCCAATAGGGAAAACAAACTTCCAAAGTTGGTGACCAAAGAAATAAGGTTGGATTTCCTGTTCAACGAAATTGACGGCTGTAGCAAAAGTAGGCTTAAAGAGGATAGTTTTGCAGAAAAAAAGGTATAAAAAAACAATAGGATCAATTAGAATTCTTGTCAGAGTTTATTGATGTTAAAGTTAACTAAAGATTTAAGACGAGGAAAAAATAAAGAGTCTTTATAATAAATGGAATGGACGAGGCTGAGGATACTACTCTTAACAATATGAGTATGCTATCAATAACAATATCTATATTGGGCAATTAGTGCTACGCATAATCAATAGAGAAATAATAACAATAACATGTCTTAAGTTTGGACATTAGTGTTACGATATTGTGACACTTTAAAATAGTGACCGTCTTTAGCGAGTTCCTTTTTTATGCCTGATCATGATTTAGCTATCATTTATCAGTGATGATGAGATATGAATTTATTATATGTATAGTCTATATGTGTGATTTAGCACAATACGCTTCAATTGCTCTTTCCAACAAACGTGCTGAATAACAACTCAAGGGTCTATATTTAGCAGATTAGAATCTTGATAATTGTACAAGACTATCGTTTTAGCTTACCCTATTCGTCTGATGATAGACATGATATGATTTAATTGATGCATGTTTGATATGAAAATTGTGCTTGATAATGTTTTTTTTTGACAAGGCACGCATCCAGATGTTTAAACTATGTCTCGAATGATCTATAAAGGAGAAAATAGTAACTGGCATGTTCAATTGATATTTGAAATGGAGGAATAATTACCTTCCAATCTTTTTCAGATTTTTCTCAGTTATGGTCCGTTGTAAGCTGACTTTAATGCCTCGAGAGAGTGAAATAATTGCCTTGGTGGTATTGGCATCAGGAAAAACTGGCGCAGCAATTGTTGGTGTGGAAAAACGGTTTGTTTGACACGGAAAAATAAAAGATAAAAAAACAGGAAGAATAAGATTAATATTGCTTGTAGGCTTTTTTATTCTTATTAAAAGTGAATCCCTCTTTCATCTCTGAAAGAAAGGGGGGTATTTATAGTTATTTAAAGCGTGGGTAAAATTATGGGCTCGTTTGTGTTCACTTGGTATTATTGGCTGTATTTACTAATGACTGATGAGCCTTATCAGTGTAGCCAATCTATTATTCGAAATGGGATCTTCTATTGGAATATCTAGTAACCCTGAGTTGTAAATGTATAACTCAGGACATTTTTTATGCTATTATTTTTTATGAGTGTTATGATATTATGTACCTGTCGATCAAGGATCGATGGAATGATTTTATATGCGATTTTATATGTTAAATAGTGCGATTTTAGTACATGCTCCCCCACCAGCGTTAGCGTAGCTCGCGAAATAAGGAATTATTAATTGATGTATAACAAAATACAACTACTACTTTTTAAGTACCATTTTTTTTTTTTTTTATACTTTGTAGTAACCATAATTATTATGCATGAATGTCAAAATCCAGAAAGTGGGACTGAGATACAAAATTGGGGCTTATACAAATTTTTTTTTTTTTTTTCATACGCCTATTATTTGTACAAGGGGTTTCCTCTTATCAGTTCTTTCTTGTTTTACTTCTTAAGACACGTTCACGTAGTTGACTGGAACTATTTTTACTGTTGTGCTTTCTTTTTTTACTAGATGGTATGTTTACAACTTCATTGTCTGTTGACGATGCATTGCTAACCGATTTCCGTTGTTGTTTATTAGAATCCGCGACCAGTTTAGCATTTCTTTCTTGGTCTAATTTCTTTTGTTCATTTACTTTAACCCAGTATTTGCGAATTGTTTCGGGATCCGAGAATGCAGCTGCGTTAAGCCAGGAATTTTCTCGTTCACCATAGCCTACCCAATTTACGAGATATTGTCGATCGTTGACTGGCCCTTTATGCGTGCGAATTTCTTTCACTTCATATAATTTATCTTCAATGGCACTTTCGTCGATGGTAACAACTTTCAGTTCTGATGGTACGTAGTCTCTGTGGAGCATCTCATTCATTTCATCTTTTAACACATATGTACCAGCTTTGGTTTTAGTGACGACGGTAAATGGACCTTCATATAAAGGAGAGAGTTTGCTTGCTCGGGACGGTAATTTCACCATGACAGTTGATCCAATGGGAATATCAATAAGGTAGTGATTATCATCAAATCTTTTTCTCTGTAATTTCATTAATTCGTTCGTTCTTTGGTGTATAGCGGGAAAGACGATGTCAGCCATGTATTCAGCCTTTTTTATCAAGTCATCCACTGTAGAAACCTTATTTGGAAGAGAAGATTGTGTTGAAGGGTCGTTACGATCCTGTATAGTAGGGAACTGTCGAGCAAACATAAGTGAGAAAGGACTACTGCCTGTTCTATTGCGTATTTTTAAATTACAACACAATTGTGCTGCTGGTAAGATCGTGTCCCATTTGCTTGTATCATTGCCACACATTTTCCTAACCGTATTTACGATATTTTTCACAGCATTTTCTGCGCAACCGTTGGATTGAGGGTAATAAGGTGTGGAGAAGCGATGAGGTATGCCGAGGGTCTTTGTAATCGACGCCATCAACCCATTCCGATACTCACACCCATTATCTGTTAAAATTGCGGTACTAGGTAAACCATAGTCGCCAAAGATCTGACAGAGAGCATTTGCAACAGTATCACTTTGTTTGTTCGGGAGAGCCTTTGCTACGATATAGCGAGTACAGATATCAACGACAATGAGGATGTAGACATTTTGATTAGCAGTTACACTGAAGGGTCCAGCCATATCGGATGCAATGTGTGCAAAAGGTTCGGCAGCTACTATAGACTTTAATGGATGATACCCTTTTCGAGCTACATTATGCCGTGCGCAATCAATACAACTGCTGACAACTTGTTTAGCTTCGGTGAATATTCCAGTCCAGTGTAATCCTTCTTCGTGCAATCTTTGGACGATACTTTCTGTACCGAAATGTCCCAGATTATGTGCATCACGTAATAGTTTATGTCTGTTTTCAATCGGTGGAGCGATATAGTCGGTAGGATTTGTTTTGTACTGTGGAGAGTCTATTTTCACGGCTAATACATTAAGGTTTGCGTCTGTGCTCTTAATGCTTCGTTTGTAAATAAACTTATCTGTCGATGTGATTTTATCGGTAGATTTAAAACTTTCAACGGGATTTCGTTTTCTTCTTTCCAAAATAATTCGATTCAATTGTTTGATCTTTTTATCTTCTTCTTCAAGTTCTTTATCATCATCTAAAGGTGGATATAGTCTGCTGAGCAGGTCAGGCAAGACGTTATCAATTCCTTTGATGTAGGTGACTGTGAATGAAAATTGATTTAAAACATCCATATAAGATTGAATTGTTCGATTTGGAACGTGCGTGGTATAATAAAATGTAATAGCACGGTGATCGGTCCAGACTTCTATTTTTGGATGACCCAGTAATAAGGATCGAAATCTTTGGAATCCGTAATAAATGGCAAATAGTTCTCGTCGATTGACTGACCAGTTTTGAGCCGATGTAGGTAAAGATGTACTTGCCATAGCGATGATGATGGTTCTATTCTTATCATCACGTTGAGTTAAAACGGCAGATGCAGCATATTGCGAGGCATCTGTTTCAAGATACATTTTATTTTCCATACGAGGTGTGTGTAACACAGCTTTAGACAGTAGTATTTGCTTGATATTATTTAGACGATCAGTATGAAATTGTGTCCATTTGTTTTTCACATCTTTATCATTTCGCAATTTATCTAAAGGAGCAGCTATGTCAGATATCTTTGGTACGTAATTTCTCAAATATGAGACGACACCCATGATTTTTCTGACTTGTTCAGCTGATTTAGGAATAGGCCATTCGTGGATATTAGACAGTCTACGTTGATCAATTTTTGTGATGCCAGGTCCAATAACGAACCCGAGCATGTAGATACTGGTTTTAAAGAATGTGCATTTAGCGTAATTAATTTTTAGATTAGCAGCAGTTAATTTATCGATTGCTCTCTTTACAATGCTGGCATGATTCTTAGCATCAGAGAATATACAACAATCATCAACATACGTGGCTATTTGTGCTTCACCATTAAAAATGATATTCATAACGCGGCAAAATTGACTAGTGACAAATTTGAGACCGAAACAAGTTCCTACCCATTTATAGGTTTTATCATCAAACATAAAAGATAGTACTTCTTGACTGGCTTCATCCACTTTGAAGCTATTGTATGCAGACTTTAAATCAAGCCGACTAAATACAACTCCAGTAGATACCTTGTCAAAAATATCTTGGATATTAGGGACAGCAAAATCTTCTACCAACGAATCATCTATGTTCATGTTTTGTCTTCTGAGATCAAGACAGATTCTTGTATTGGTAAGATTGTTATTTTCATCCTTTTTTCCAATGGCTAATAATGGTGAATTAAATTTGTTACTTGGCTTACTCTCTACTACAACCCCTGAACTTAACCATTCGGCTAATTGTTTCTTTATTTCAGGTCGAGCATGATAAGGTAACGGGTACTGACGGATGTAACAGTTTGTGGCATCCTTCTTTATAGGTATTCTAACGATACTTTCAGGAATATTGCAAAACTGACCCGGTTTAATTTCAGCGTTTCTTTTTACAGAAGGTTCAATAAAATTCATAAATTGTTCTCTTTCAATCGCTGTGCCAAATTCAGCATTTTCAGGATCATATTTATCCGAAGGATCATAGTTAGCGTTTTCGAATTGAATATCTTCAGATTCTTCATCATCTGGATATTTATGTGCTACATTAGTTAAACCAATATTTAAATGAGTTAGGATATCTGTGCCTAACAATATGTCATATTCTGTATCAAGTGGATCTAAAAATTCAACCACTTCAAAACAAAATTCAAAACTTATATCATTAAGATATCTAACTTTCATAGGTTCAGTTTGACCGATTCTTTTAGCAGAGTTAGAGAGGAAATTTAAATTGCCTTTTGTAATATTTATTTTTATTTGAGGAAAGAGATTATTTAAAATGTATTTATTGATACATGTGGTGTCACTTCCTGTGTCTACTTTTCCTTTCAGTTTTCTATTATTAAGAATGAGAGGAGTGATTAATGATTTGTAAGGATTGAATACATTTTCATTTGCTTTCTTACATTCATAACTGTCATTTTCAAAGTTGTTGGATGGGCCGCCACGATCGGGCTTCTTTCCCTTACGATCTTTGTTGACAGAGAGGATTTTCTTATCACCAAATTTATCAAGATATTCTTGACAACGATGTCCGTGAGACCATTTCTTACCACAGTGGGTCCAGGGGACAAAAGAGGTAGCAGGCTTGGGTCGGTTCTGACTTCCAAGGAATTTTCGTTGATGACTGGGGCCATCGAAGGTGCGAGAGGTGTCATCGGTAGACTTACCTGCATACTTGCAAGTGGATTCATCATGGGAGTTGTTATCTCCGTGATACTTACAGTAAAATTTAGCATCGTGGTTCGTACGTTTTTTAGGCGCACGATTGGCATCAGACGTGTCGTACGACTTACGCTTGTGTCCAGAGGAACTGCCATCATTATTGGGCGTTTTATCCCCAAATACATTAGTTGCAGCCTTATACACATCTTCGGCTGTCCAGGGGACATTTTCCACTTGGTGTGAATTTACAACTGTCATTACGTTAGTTTGCCAATGAGCAGGCAAGGCAAGGAAGTACAAGTCGGCCATGATTCGGTCCGAAACTTGGTACTCAGATTCTTCGACCATTTGAATGAATCTGTTATCAAAGTCCGAGATATTTTCATCTGAGTGCATACACATGGAGATTAATTCCTTGGTAGCAAGGACACGCATCTGACGATTGCCAAATTTCTTTTCAAGGACTTTCTTGGCTTCGGCCCAAGAGTCACAGACAAGGAGTTCTTTTCTCATCCAAGCTTTCAAGACGTCGGCGAGTGAAACAGTAATTAACTTTTTCCACGTAGTCTTAACGTTTTGATTCGCTGACAATACGACTTCCTCAAAAGTCTTGATGAAATCATCAATGGACTTAAAAACTCTCTCACCACGAAATTGTGCATAAGTCTTTCCAGTAATTTGGAGACGAGGCAGATCTGTACGATTTAATGATAAACCTTCATTTGAGGCTGGGTTCGTAGCGTACTTTGATGCTTCGGTACCTTTAATCCCGATGGATGGTACAGGCTTAGAAGTAGAGGCTAAAGATTGGATGATGGAATTCTTTTTCTCAATCTCAAGGGACATTTCATAGGCACGATCATGATCCTCTTTAGATACATAACCGCTAGAAAGAATAGCTACCATGGCTTCCGTAGTAGCTTCACGTTGCTTAAGTAAATTATTAATGATACTAGTGGGGCTTTGTAAAGTTACAGCCGTAATAGGATCAGCTAAAGGCATGTCAGTGTCTAAATCGACTTCCTGATTATCCTGCTCAAGTGGAATACGGGCGATGTCTTCATCTATTTCCCTATGTACACGTTCATCTTGTGCAGCTTGCCATTCAGCAGAGGCTTGCTCATTCAAGGGAGTGTTTAAAGTAGCGTCAGGAGTACCAGCAGACATTTCCTTGTTAGATGAACCAGAAGCGAGTTGGTCATAGGCACTAGGGCCGGAAGGAGAACCAGAAGTAGTCATAGTAGTGGATAGTAGTTGGAAGTAAAAAGTTTACAAGGAGGTAATCTTAAAAAATGTGGAAAAACGGTTTGTTTGACACGGAAAAATAAAAGATAAAAAAACAGGAAGAATAAGATTAATATTGCTTGTAGGCTTTTTTATTCTTATTAAAAGTGAATCCCTCTTTCATCTCTGAAAGAAAGGGGGGTATTTATAGTTATTTAAAGCGTGGGTAAAATTATGGGCTCGTTTGTGTTCACTTGGTATTATTGGCTGTATTTACTAATGACTGATGAGCCTTATCAGTGTAGCCAATCTATTATTCGAAATGGGATCTTCTATTGGAATATCTAGTAACCCTGAGTTGTAAATGTATAACTCAGGACATTTTTTATGCTATTATTTTTTATGAGTGTTATGATATTATGTACCTGTCGATCAAGGATCGATGGAATGATTTTATATGCGATTTTATATGTTAAATAGTGCGATTTTAGTACAGTTGGGACCACATACAGTAGTCAAGCAATCCCATCAACTGAACGATACATGGACCGGACATTGTCTGAATTTATGCCTTTGAACGAGCCGCTAAAATCAGAAGGGCTATTGCAGCGCGAATCATCCATACACTTTCTTATTTTTTCAAAGTCGACAGGGGTAATATGAAAGGGATAATTTGAATCAATGCGAACAAATTGGTGCGAGGAATTTGTGTGTAAGCTATTTGGGGTGTAATTTTCGTTTAAATATATATTCCGTGGGGTGTAATAAGCCACTAATGACAGCCAAATTTCAATTTTTTTGCTTTTTCCCCTTTTTCTATTATAACAATAATGTCAGAAAAGACTGTGGTGATCCACCTACTGTTGGTACTAATCACACTATAAAACATTACTAAATCAAATCTCATTTCAACATCCCATACGTTATTACATCACAACATGAACTAATTTCTTATACATTATATCATATCCAACTACAAGCACTATTTTAGTGCTGTGTAACTTATCCATCAAACTAAATTCATGATCCGATTTCTCTTAACATATATAAATATGCAAACTGATAGTTAGGATAGAACCCGCTGAATCTTGGAATCTACTTTTACTATTAATAAAAACTTATAAGCAGTCTCAAAGTACTTTAATGTTTTTCTCTTTTTAAACTCTATTCTCAACTATCACAAAGACTACGTTTAAAATACAATTTCCCCGAGAAATTGCACATGAGATGTCAAAAGCTCACTTCAATGAGTCCAAAAATTCGTTCGAAGACTTTGACTGGTCATAAGCAACCGAAAACTCGTATAATCCCAACAATGGAACACTTTCTAAGCTTATGACATATGACAATCACGAACATGACCGCCGTATTGTAAATTCATGCTTGGGAGCAACTGAATGTCTTAAAAGCAGTTGTCCATTTTATAGCAAGGCAACTAAACCTCTTACCGGAGAGGCTGCTATAAAACAAAGTGAATGTCATTACTGCGACACGCTTTTGAGCTGGATTAAATGTGAAGTAAAAGTAGAGTATCTCTTCAAAGTAAAAGCCAGGACTTGGACCACCATGCGTATGATAAACAAGGATTGCAGAATAAGACACACCCTTGGTGTATACAACTCTAAGCATCTTTCTATGACAGAAAAGTTAGAACTCGATAAAATTTTGGAAAAGAATCCTACCATGACACCCACTACTGCAGTTGCCGGTCGTCAAGATATTTAGTCTATTCAAAATATTAATCCAATTCTTGGAAATAAAGAACGTGCTAGGATTTAGCTGAAAAAGTCAAGAATCAGACAGGGACTTGAAAGCAAAAGCAATGGCGACTTTTTCGAAGAGTTCATTAAAATCGAAAATGATTTTCCTAATTTTATTAACCATGCACAAGTGATGAGTTCTGAATTTTACATTATCTTTTCCTCTCCTGAAATGACAAAATTCAAGTTGCCCTTTGACAAGCACCCCATTGTCGCGGATGGTACTTACAAAGCGGTATCCTCCGGTTATTATCTGGTCTGATCCGTCATCTACGTCGAAGAAATGAAAAAGCATATGGTGTTTTTTCAAGCTGTCATCAAGCACCAAACCGCCGAACAGTTTGCCTTCTACTTCAAGGCGTTGTTTAAGAAGTATGCAATTGTATCAAAGTTCTTTCTTGGTATACTTTTAGATTTCTCTAAAGCTGAGCAACGAGGTTTTCAACAAGCCTGCGAAGAGAATTTCAATATGGACGATAAATCATCTTTGTCATTAATTAAAGGATGTTATTTTTATTGGATGCAATCTGTCCAAAGAATTATGAAAATCCAGAGAATTGTTTCTGCCGATAAATCTAAAGAATTTATTTCTATTGCTAATACGTTGCAAAAAACGACCAGGGAAGAGTCTTAATTGAAACAGGAAGGAGTCTTTTAAAGACGTTGCCAGATTGCCGTAGTTTGTTGCAATGGTGGTTGGATGACCATGTTCGACCTACCAATTTTACGTACGATTCAAATATGTAGCAGAAATTACAAGAGCATTAATCCAGAACTACGAACGGAATTGAATCTTTTCACAGAAACAGTTACCGTTTTGTGGAGTCTGGAATTTCCTTGGGAAAAGCCCTCCTTCAGATTATGAAAGTTACGCAGGTTTATTAAAACGAATTGGCCAACTACTATGAAAATGGAATCAGTCCTGTTAACGGGTTTAAAAAAAGAAAGACTCAAAGCAATAGATTCATAAAAACTTTGTACGAAGCATTTGATAGTAGACCACCAGATAATATTAATGCCATCTACGGTGATAAATCCAGTAGAAATAGTAAGAAGAGAAGTTTGGACAGTGCTGTTGAAGAAAGCACCAACTTTTACGAGATTTTTGGTGTAGATAAAGATGCAAAAAATCACCGTATTGAAGAGAAAAAACAAGATAGACGATGGTATCACGGCTTTCTTTTCGACATATGACGATGATCTTCCGTATGAAATTAATAATCTTCAACATAACGGCGACTACAAAGTCACATCCGATGGAGATTATAACTTTATTGGATAACTTGTCGTATTTGGGTAGGATTCACTTAAGAATAATTATGCAAATCGTTTAAATAAATAAACTATGAAATTAAAACAACCTTTGATGTTGCATATCAGCATACGCTTGTATACTGTTATACAACTTCTCCTACTTCAAGTACATACTTCTATATAAAAAATTGCACGATTGGCCTAAATACGATATACGAATGACAGTTGAATACAGAATGCTATACCACTGAGTTAGGATATCACCGATTGAGAAGAGAATCTTCTCAGATCGAATCAAGAATTATATGAAAGAGAATCTTAATATTAAAAGTTCTCTCAATGGATTAGCTACCCAGTGAGAGAATAGAACAGCTATTAATATCAATGGTTCATTTACTTATATATTGATATATTTATACTGCTGATAAAGAGTATAAAGAAATAGTGTATGAAGTCATGGATAGCTATCCTCTACAACCAAATATACAAATATCGATAAGACATTTTATATTTGGGATCGTAATTTATTCATTACAAAGATAATGAATAAATGATCAACTATTATGTTCTATTGCCAATTACACTTGACAAACAAGTATGCATCTTTTACAGTAACCGTTGCATGATCTGATAAATAAGTGTCTCGTAATACTAAAGATTTATTAGCATACTCATGCTCCCGATCCACTGATATGGGACAACGTTATCTGGAAACAATTCTAACGAGTAGTATCCATTTAATCCAAGGCGGGAAACAAAGTATAGATGTATTCCAAAACCAGAAAGGTTAACTCATCATTAAAACTCAGGAGAGTTGTGTAATATAAAAAGGATAAACTATTTCATAGCAGCAGAGTTCTTTTAGTCTATTTTTACCTCTAATAAAATTATACTTTTATCTCACTACTTTTCCATTGTAATATTAAGGGGTCTCAGTTTGAAAAAAAAAAGTTACCCAAAAAAATGGGAAACTTTTTTTTATCCAATAAAATCGCTTTCCCACTTTTTCAAATTGAGACCCCCATATTTCCCCTGATAACTTTCCCATTTTATAAATGCAAAGAAAAAACCCGAAATATCAAATCATTGCCACATTTAATGATCAAGTATGATTGTATCTATTAGTAATATACGCAATAAAAATTATAAATGTGTATCCGGTAAGTCGTATCAATTTTAGATAAGATAGAAAAGTGGCTAACAAAGGCATAGAATTAATGAGCATGTTTGCAACCAATATAACATCCGTTACTGATGACTCAATTTGATTTCAGGTCAGCGATTGGTTATTTGTGTCTATCTTAAAAGTATAAAAGAAGAAGGTTTGAACCTGGATCAATAATAGACTTCTTTAATACTATTAACATGACCAAGTGTACTACCAAATCCAAGCCTACACCTGTCAAGCCAAACCCAAAGCGAAGAGCTGTCAAGCCATTAAAGACAACTACTAAACCAGAGGAGACACCTTCCAAGCCCAACAAAGCTACCAAAACAAAGAAGGCTCAAGTTAAGTGGGAAACTGATGTAGCAGGCGATGATAATTTGTCATCAGATGCCCGCCTTCTTGTTTTCCTTTTGGATAATAATGCAAAAAACTTGAACCTTCTCACACCAACCAAAAACCAAAAAGGCGCATATAGAGTTCATATGTCCAAGAGAAGATTAGCCCTAAAGTGTTTAGATTATTTTTGTGAGAAAAAGGTAACTTACCGTACGATGGAAGACATTCGTGCACGAATGAAGAAATACATGGTCGATTACAGTAAAGCAAAGGGAGAAACTAAGGATACTGGTTCAAAAGAATTCAAAAGTAAGTTGTAAAAAGTCAAAATGGGTACAGATTAAGTTATTAATATCTCACTAACATTAGAAATGGTTAAAGATGTCTTTCCTTATTATTATGAATTGGAACAGTTTCTTCAAGATCGTCGTGGGGGTCTCGGTGTTCCTGATATTCTAGGTGCCCAGGATTCTGAAGTGGAAGAAACTGTAGAAGATAAAGAGGATGAGAGAAGACATGTTGAGTCTACTCCCAATGAAGTGCCTGTGAGTACCAATGTAGTGGAAACGTTGTCTGACTTCAGTGAAGATAAAGCCACTGTTGCTCCTCCGGTCAAGAAAGCAAAAAGAAGTTCTGGTGCTGCTATCTTCGACCAGGACTTCAAGTCTATTTTGGATGAACCAGTAGATACAACCATCTACAGTGAAATGTTGGAAAAGAAGCAGGAGATGGCCAAGATGAAGATGAAGGTGCAGCAACTGACTGAAACAAGGTTAATTCTTGAAACTTTGTTGAAGTCTGGTTTAGATCCCACTTCATCAATTATTCAAGATCTAATGAAGAAAATCATGGAGTTATTGAATAACGCTGGCACATCTGAACCTGAAGCAGAGTCTTCAAATTTGACTTAAAGATAAAAAAATTATAATTTTTAAAATTGATATACTTCATTCATGTTTATTGGTTGCGTGCTAGTATGTATTGACACACTCCATCTCTTAACTGGATTCCAGTGGGAGAGTCTATGGTGGTGAAAGACATAGTTCCACGGTCCTTCTGTTCTTCTTCCATGTTTCCCATTGCTTTTTCAGTCAACAGAAGTCTTTCCGCCTTTCTTACCAATCTCATATCCTCAGGTTCATCGATCAACATGTTGTGTAAAATTACACAGACTTTGATCCACTGGGAAGCATTGGCCATATTGTCGTTGTTCTGGATTTGTTGACGGAGCATCTTCAAACTTCCAAATCTACACTTCAAGATACCAAAGCAGTGCTCGATGGCAATTCTTGTTCCAGAATGCATCTTGTTGAATCTCTTTTTTTCTGAATCTAATTCTCCATTAGGTGGCCTCTTATATGGGGGGATCATATAATGTGTACATCCATATGCAGAGTCTACAAGGATGTACTCCCCATCGGCGAAATAACGTTCTGGATGAACCCTAATTGTTTCGGTAAATACACGCGAATCGTGAGCTGATCCAAAGATACCTATAGCAAAGTACCTGATTCTTCGCTTATCATCACAAATGGCCAGGTTCTGAATGACAAAGCTTGCCTTTCGAGTATAGAACTCTTGGTTTCTCCACTTGGGTCGAAACTCCAAATCCATTAAAGAGCCATCTACAAACCTAACACAGTTTGGCAAACCAAATCGTTTCTCGTTGGCCTCTATGATTCGTTTTTTTTTGTCTTCCTTCGGCCAACAAATCCACTCTTTCGACATTGACAAAATGGCAGTAGAAAAACGTTTGGTGTACGTCTGGACAGTTCCTACTCCAATTCCACAATGCGTTGCGACGTTCTCCAAACTTGATCCACCTCCAGAAAGACCTAATCGATAAAGAACAACACCAATCTGGAAATGTACACTGCGTTGTTTTCTGGCAGCATCAGAGTCGTTATAGCAAATGTGGTCTTTTACTCTATGGCATATATTATAGAAGGCTTGCTTGGTTGGCATTCTAGTTTCCCTTCTAAATACTCTGTCAGTTTGTAGCATAAGCCACTCGAGATAGTCCCCTTTACGCTTATGAGAATGAACTCGCTTGAAGACATATCTATTCTCATTCAAAAAACGCAATGCTTTCGTATATTTGTGTCGTTTTAACGTTTCTTTGACACTTTTTGCACTAATTGCTTTGGATTCCTCATCGTCACTGTCATCATGAAGAATCTCGGTCAAGTACTTCTCCTCTATACGTAAGCAATCTTTTAGTTTCTCTACAAGTGCCTGTTTATTGCTGATCTTGGGCATTTTGTAACTTTTATTGAAAAAAAAAAATGGGAAAGAATTGTACCTATCGTTTCCCAAAAAAAGGTTGGAAAGTTTTTTGGGAAAGTTGAAAAAGTGGGAAAGCGCTTTGATTGGCTAAAAAAAGTTTCCCAAAAAAGTTTCCCATTTTTTTTTCAAACTGAGACCCCTTATTTTGTCAAATACTACATAACTAAATGTGAATTTAAAAATCAGAATGTTTGGAGGTTTTGTTGTTCGTGATGCTGCTGAAGAAATTATGGGATATGCATCTGATTATGGCAGTGCCCCATTATCCGACGAAAATCTCAAAAATGACGATGATAACATCTCTGTGTGTTCGATAAACCCATTAAACATTCGACGTACTCTTGAAGGTTGAGTTGATGAAGGCTGGCTTGATTTTGAAGAAGTCAAGTTTCGTAAGTTTACTACCTCTCGCAATCTTGATGATAACAGGTTTGTTTCTTCAGTTGGATCGTTGGATTTTGATAACACCTGGCAAGGTTAAGTGGATGACGGCTTGGTTGTTGAAGATGAAACGGTTGCTGTGAAACCTATCAGTAGAAGTAGTGACCCGATCAATAGCATAAAACAAAAGGCAGTCCATAAGACGGCCTCTTCTTCTGTGACTAAGCCTTGTTTAGAGCCTGTAACCAAGCAAAAAATCTGAATGTCAAAAAGCTTAACCATGATTGGTGAAATTGCAAGCCGATTTTACTTCTTCCAGGATTACTTTCTTTGATCATATTGCTGCGAATACTGTACATCCGCCTCGTGCTTCATTGACGCTACTTCTAAATTGCTCTGGAACAATGGTTTTCCTTCCATTAATCTTACCAAGTTGGGAAATAGCAAAAACATATATGACACCATGTTCATGAGCACTTACAACAAATATTGCGCACACAAACATGCCAGAACTATGGAAGAAAAAGTTGCTCTTACCAATGAGGTATCCGCCAATGCAAGAAATTTCGTTTGGTCTTTGGAGAAGTTGGACGGATTGATGCAGTATCCTAAAGGTAAACACGGTGATTGCCTAGAGGTCCTTACCTTTATCATGGGTAAATGCTCGGAGAGGTTCAAGGCAGCCATCTCCCATTTCCCTGGATGCTCAACACTTAGATCACACTTTTTTTTGTTAATGCTGCACATAGTTTTGTTGATCCTAACTCAGAAATGCAACCAGTAATTGAAGTGGGACTTGAAATGAGAACGTCATTTTCTGCTGAACGTACGTTTGCTTCCCATCAAAGTCTTGACGACGAGTTCAGCGCTGTGTTTAAATATGAACACGTTGTCAGAGAGAAAAAGCGTGCTTGTAGATTCGAAGGGTGTACAGGCACAGCCACTTGCCAGAATACTGTAAGCTTACAAGACTTCCCGCCCTTTCTATTATTGGGAAATGCAAGAGAAGCTGGTATCGCATTGGAAACGACTAACTTTCCAAGTATCCTACAAATATCCGAAAAACTGAATTACGAAATCAAAGGTCGTGTGTACTCGTCTTCGTATGATGGCTCCCACTTTTACACCGTTTGCTACAAAACAATTGGGTGCATACCCTATCCTGTAAGAATTAACAATATTAAAATGAAAATAGTCATAATCACTGCAGACAAGCAAAAAGTCAGAGACATCCTGAAAACTATAAAAACAACGTCTTTGCCTGCTACAAAAAGCTATAAAATCAGAAACAAAAAATACAAAACCTTTTAGAATAAAAAAACATGTCAAAAATGTTTTACTTCGTAAGTTTATGTATTTTCTTTTATCAGTTTGCTATGTAATTGAAGACATATCAACTATAATATTATAATTAAAAAAAAATTGAAGTCTTTTTAAACAACTTTATCAGTGACCATCAAGCTTATTTAGTTCTAAAATACTATTATACCGAGGATTACACCCTCTTTACCCGCACACCCAACAAACAATAACCTGACGTTGTATCTGGAGGAGAGTAGATTAAAGCAGATTTTGCTGACGTTGGACAACTTTTGCAGCTCATTACAGAAGGAGAAATCAACTCCCAAAAAGGTGTCAAGTTGACCAAAAGGAGATGCCTTTCTTATCCCATATGTTTTAAGAGGATCGGGCTTTTAGATACAGTAAAATATAAGTACAACTTAGAAAAAAATATAAAACGCGAGAGCTTACATGTAATAGAGATTCCTTGCTTCTAATAGGAGCATTCCTTTTGATAAAATACATGCTGCTTTTTTCGTCTTCAACAGGATGAACACCTTCCACTAATTGGATATAGGAGACGCATTAGTTTCGTATATCGTAAACATAGGAGTTCAACAAATACCCCAACAAAATCTACATCCATAAAACCCTGTATGGCCCCCAAACATCAACAGCAGTTAGTTGATTTCAACGCCATCCGCAATAACCCCGAAACAAAATACGTTAGGCTGCTCACATCGAACAAAATATATTGAGATCTTAAATAGGAGATGTACTAATATGGACAAGCTCCGTTTTTTTTTTTTTTTTTTTTAAATTTTTTTTTTTTTCCTAAATTGAATTCTGTGAAAATATTTTTTTATTAATTTACTGATTGAAAATAAAAATTTTGTGGGCATCGAATTTAAAGCCTTCAGAAATAAACGGTCCTAAAATGGACTACTAAAATGCCAAAAAACAGAATAAAATTTTTATTACTTTTTCCTTACCTTAACTTTTTCTAAAATGAACAACCAAAACAACAACAACAACCCTATCAATTTCCAATTGATTGAAGTGACACCTAATGGTGTAACCTCTGGTAGCAACCGCTCGCATGCTACTACTGTCTCAGAAGAATAAGAGGTTTATGTCGTCGTTCCTGCTGCTGCCCCTGTTGCCCCTGCTGTACCAGCTGCACCTGCTACTGCCACTACTACTGCCACTGCTGATGCCACTGCTGATGCCACGGATGCTGCTGCCACTGATGATGTTTCATATACGAGCTACACTCGCTCCAACTAGAATTCTGCCAGCACCTTTGCTCTGATTGAGTTGTATGCTAATTACAACAACCGGTTGGAGTCCACTCGTACTTTAGCTGAACGAAATGAGTTGTACCTGTCGTATTTGGGTAAGATTCACTTAAGAATAATTAAGCAAATCGTTTAAATAAATAAACTATGAAGTTAAAACAACCCTTGATGTTGCATATCAGCATACATTTGTATACTGCTATACAACTTCTCCTACTTCGAGTACATACTTCTATATTAAAGATTGCATGATTGGCCTAAATACGATATACGAATGACAGTTTGATACAGAATGCTATACCACTGAGTTACGATATCACCGATCGAGAAGAGAAACTTCCCAGATCAATCAAGAATTATAAGAAAGAGAAACTTAATATTAATAGTTCTCTCAATGGATTAGCTACCCAGTGAGAGAATAGAACAGCTATTAATATAAATGGTTCATTTACTTATATACTGATATAGTTATACTGCTGATAAAGAGTATAAAGAAATAGTGTATGAATTAATGGATACCTAGCTTCTACAATCAAATATACAAATATCGATAAGGCATTTTATATTTGGGATCGTAATTTATTCATTACAAAGATAATGAATAAATGATCAACTATTATGTTCTATTGCCAATTACACTTGACAAACAAGTATGCATCTCTTACAGTAACCGTTGCATGATCTGATAAATAAGTGTCTCGTAACACTAAAGATTTATTAGAATACTCTTGCTCCCGATCCACTGATATGAGGCAACGTTGTCTGGAAACACTTCTAACGAGTAGTATCCATTTAATCCAAGGCGGGAAACAAGGTATAGATCTATTCCAAAACCAGAAAGGTTGACTCATCATTAAAATTCAGGAGAGTTGTTCAATATAAAAAGGACCAATAATTTCATAGCAGCAGAGTTCTTTTAGCCTATTTTTACCTCTAATAAAATTGTACTTTTATCTCATTACTTTTCTATGTAATATTCTGTCAAATACCACAAAACTATCATCATGTCCACCAAAAACGTTCTTCATTTAGACTCTCTCATCAGTCATTGCATGCAATTAGATTAGGAAGGTCACTAAATACTGAAATCCTAAACGTAATGAAATCACCGTGTTTGTGATATGTTTTTTGGAAAAAATGTTTGTAGTCGCAACGTATCAACGGTCTAGAACCGTTCCATTTTAAAATCTTATTTTCTAGCTACAGTTAAACGCTTATATAAATCAACTCCAACTTTTAAGCCATTAACCAGACGGTCCTTGTTCTATGGCACCCTATACCCAATTTATATTAAATCTTCGATTGTCGTTCGTAGTATAAAATTTCTTGTTTTTTTTAAAAAAAAAAGGTTTATTACAATCTCGAACGGCCAGGAGGACGAGTGAAGAAAGATTTTCTTCTTTCTTTCGGCTCTGAAAAGGCTATAATGGTTAATTAGTAACATGGTTTAAAAGTATTTTAAAGATGAAGATACATACCTGTTTTGCCCAATGGGTCCCTAAATTTCTCATACCTTAAGTTCCACCAAGGGAACACAGGCTCAACGAGAGGGAAGCAAGAAGAAAAAGGCACTGGCACAGGGGAGGAAGCAACACTGGCTGCAGAGGCAGCAGGAGCATCAGAAACCACCGGCGAAGAGGAAGAAGAAGCGATAGCTACAGAGGCAACCGCAGCAGCAGAAAACACAGACGAAGGGGTAGCAGCAACTGTGGCCACAGACGCAGCAGAAAAAGCCGAAGACACCGCAGAAGGCGAAGAAGCCACAACAGCAGAGACAGAAGAAGAAAGAGCTGGAGGAGGCAGCGAAAACGTGTCCTCAGCAGGAAGAGAGCCGACCCGTCGACGAGGTGAGAAAGGGGGAGAAGGAGAACGAGATCTTCTTTTTGCTCCTACCTGTGTATCCTCAATAGCAGACGAGGAGGCAACAGGTGACCAATCCGGAGTCTTCGGAAGTAAAGACATTCCTACAGGCAAGGTAGCAGCATCCACTAATTCCCGGAAGGTGGGAGGCGGGCGAAAAACAGGCGAAGCGAGATTACCCTTTCTGAGGAGAGGAGAGAGCGATGGAGAGCGCAATTCCTCGGAAGGCGCACCAGCAGAAGAGAGACGGAGAGAAGGCCGAGGGAAAAAAGCGGGCGATGCCAAATTCACCGAGGAAGGCTGGAGTGATTCCAACTCCTCCAATACCAATCCTTCAGCCGAGACGGGAGAGAAGGAGGGAGGTGCCACAACGGGAGAGGCAAGAGCAGAGAAAGGATGCACCAGAGAAGGTGAGAGAGAACCTACATCTGGCCATTCCAGACCCACGTCCAAACAGGGAGAAGGAGGAGGTACTTCCAAACAACCGAAACCGACCGACGGACCACCAACGACGGAAGGAGAAGCGTTATCCCCAATGGGGGAAAAAACCGCTGGATCAATGTCATCTTCCAGGGAAGAAGTCACCAAAAAGGAAGCAATACTCTCCATCAAAGAAGGCTCGCAGGGGATCACGTTATCCCCCGAAGGGAAAGAAACCGCGAAGGAAGCGTTATCTCCAGTAGGAGAAGAAACCGCTACTACAGCGTTATCCCCCGAAGGGAAAGAAACCGCTGGGGACGCGTTATCCCCCGAAGGGGAAGAAACCGCGAAGGAAGCGTTATCTCCAGGAGGAGAAGAAACCGCTACCACAGCGTTATCCCCCGAAGGGAAAGAAACCGCTGGGAATGCGTTATCCCCCGAAGGGAAAGAAACCGCAAGGGAAGGGCAGTCACCGAGAGGGGACACCAACGAAGAGACAGAAGCCGCGGAATCCTCACGACGGCACAGAGGAGTAATGGCCTCACAACGAGGGTCCAAACCAACAGCAGAAGAACCACGAGCAGGTCCCAAAGCTACTTCTTTTTGCCACACGGCACAAACCAAAGACAAAGAAGGGGCAAAAGGATTCTGGCGTGGGAGAGGACATCGCTCCGGAACCAAACCATCACTCAGACAAGGAAGTCCTGCCACACAAGCACAATCCAAGCTATAACAACGTCTTGGTTTCTGGGTAACTTGAGGGCGAGGAGAAGCCAAGAAAGAAGGGCAACAACTGATGGTGGCAGGAGTCGAAGAAGCCGGAGGGGCCAGGCGAACAGGAAGGGGAGGAGAGGACAAAGAAACAACAGATGCTTCGGTGATGGCGGTGATGGGCTGAATGCCATGCTCACCAAGGACAAAGATCTCACCAATTGGCACCGGTGGATTTCGGTGTCGTGGCCGACCAGCATTGACTAAGAGCCAAACAGGAGACACGAGAGCAGTCATACATTCCCGAAGGAAAAAAAGAACAATTTTTCCCCAGAACCGAGAAAAAGCGGACAGAAAGAACACCAGAAGTGTTAATTGACCCATTAAGCTATTCAATGACAACATTAGAGTCTTGTTTGAAGTTTGTGTGATCTCTGATTTTGATATACTTACTTTTCAAAAAAAACGAACGCGTTCATGGTTTTTTTCGGAATGGTTTGGAGAAGAAGAAAAAAAAAACTGAAACGCCCCAGTTTTTTTAAGAAAAATAAAACATTTTTACTGCGCCGCGGAAAATAGTGACGTCTTATTTTTTTTATTCAATAACATAATTTTAATATTCTTTTTTAAGATAACGTCACAGTAGCCTAAAAAAAAATTGGATTACTTAAAATGTAAGATCTTCGATATTAACCGTGCTGACTAATGAACTATAGATCCTTTAATTTTTACGTTAAGGGAACCTTTCTTAATTCTTCTGACTGAAACTGTTCATGTTCATAGTAGAATGGAAATGGACAAGACCAACTTTTTGCAGATTCCTTAATTCTCCTGACTGGATCTGATCATGGTAAAGTCTAAATGTAAATAGACAAAATCACCCTTTTGTACAGTCGCTATCGTTTCAAGTTTCATGAAAAACGAATGTATAAGTCTGAAAATTATTGGCCTGAAATATTGTTGTTGGATCAATGCGACAATTGTTTTGTAAATCCTTTACTAATTTCGGCAATTGACATTTCGTTTGGAACGTCGAAAAGCTACCACTGCTACTTTAATAAAATACTCAAGAAGGGACAAGAAATGTGGAATCATTCACAATTTCAGCTTACTTTTAGCAGGTACAAGAGCATAAGAAAAGGTGCGAAGGTGACGGGAAAACAGAAAGCACCGTTTATTGAGATGATCACATGTAATGTCTTCTTAAACTGCGTATACTCTATGGGCGGATTTACGTTACAATAAGCTAAGAAACGGGTCCTTCATATTTTGTAACACCATCCATTTAAATCATTCGAAATAGTGGTGTTGTTAGCGAATGAAGTACAGTCTCACCAACTTAATTTACGAAAAGTTTATTTTTTTTATAATGCCGAAAATCGTGATTGATTTAACTTTTGATACCATGTATACGGATCCAGTCGAATCATCATGAAGAAAGGTTAAGTCGTGGTCTGAGATCGTAATTTAATAAAGCAAATAAAAAAACGTTTTAGAACTTTTTCCGTCCTCCTTTCGTGTCAATGACCACTTGGCATCGGTCCTTCATACTGCCAACAAGCCTACTCTCAAGATTGAAGCCTATTTGTTTCAGGTCTGTTGTAAAGCCTCTTCCAGCTCACGGATATTATTAACACGATCCATCTTATCACTGATAAGGGACTCGAGGGAGCTTCAAGCATGTTCCAGGGGACTTTGTTTGGGATGGAGATAAAAATTAAATTAAGGTAACAAAAGAAAATACTGTTAGAACTGTGTATATCTTTTATTTCGAGAAAATTTATATTAGGGAATTCTACTAGCAAAAACTACAGGTATTTATACTAAATGATTAGATGGCTTTCGGATAATATATGTGACGCGTTAGAGGAATATGATGTAATGTTATACGTAATGTCTGTTTAAATAAATATGTTATGAAGTAATTCCTGCCTTACAAAGTAAAGACAAAAGTACGTGAGGATCTAAATTCATTTCCGCAGGTGACATTACGTAAATGCCAAAGAGAAAGTTTAGTGCGTGTAATATTCAGTAACCGAATATTCCGCCTATGGGATTGTACTATACTTTTATGGTATTATAATATTTTACTCGTCACAAGGCAAATCACCTTGTGCACAGACACCAACGGTTCTGATGATAACAAATGGGGCGAAGTGTGAGCCATGAATATTTATACATGATCATCCATTATTATGTAAAATGTGATCATTCTTTTATTATAATCTATGACATCCTCAACAATTGCCTTTATGATTGGATTGATTCGTAAACAATGAGCTAGTCTTATTGTTCTGTCAGAATTGAGAGGACGATGGTTCTAAGAAATCTTAAGTCAAACTGAGTTCTAAAGTAGTAACTCAGTTTTTATACCTGATGTTCTTTTCTTTTGTGATATTGTATTTGGTATATGAGTCGATCATGTGGGATCGACGATTTATTTATTTATTTTATTATTTATAAGTGCGATTTTAGCACAGTATTAATACGTCCCAGAACGAAGAATTTAAAAACTTTCAAGATTCTTCTAATAATGCCACTCGACGTAGCCCTAAATTCAGAAAGTAAATTGGGCGGTTTGAATCGGCGATAAAAAAAAATTAATCTCCTACTGGAGGAGGGTTATGTCGTATTTGAGAAGATATAAACACTTGATATGTATAATCTTCTCTCTTAAACAGATATCCATATGAGATTAAATCTCAGTACAATCATAATTGTACTGATGATGTCCATCTCGAGATCGTACAGTCACTATATTAAGAATCCGCAATAATTACAAAGAAGCTATCCCGGTCAATTAAGATCCTTCTTCGCTTTTTATCAAATTAATAAAGATCCTTTATTTGTATCTCATCGACTTTATAAGACTTTATTTAAAATTAACTAGTGAATACCGCTTTTGCCACAGCATCTAAAAATGGCAAAGAACGCATCATAAAATGGGTTAATTGCTATTTGGAAGAAATTGGCGTTGGTAAGGGTTTAGAATAAAGCGTATATGACATTTAGCTCACAACTAATTTTGACAGGTCACAAAACGCTCTTAACCCAATTTCGATCGAGCAAGAAAGAACTTGCTGTATTTTGCCCTGTTGAAACAGATAAGTATGACATGTGCTTAAAGGGATGTCAGATGTTTTATCCAGGAGATAATAGCCGAGCATGTAGTAATCCTAAATGCCAGGAGGATCGCTATGATGATGTAGGAAGACCAAAAGCGCAAATCGAGCAACTTTCTCTTGCTAAGCAGTTGGCGCATCTTCTTAAGACACCTCAATTCAGATCGGACATCTCTTATAAATTGACAAGACATACTGCCTTTTTTTCTAACAAATCAGGTAGTAACTATGCTTTTTTGGAAGATATTTTCGACGGAACAGCTAAAGATAAATGGGACGGTCATAATGAAGAGTGTCCCACAAGTGATTACAAATTGGATCTGGCGATGTATACTGATGGATTTAATCCTTTTAAAAGGGGCGGTGTAAGCATGACTGTAGTAGCATTTGTCATTTAAAATCTATCACCTGAGCTACGGTTAGTGTCTTTAATGTTTTGCAATGTAAATATACAAAAACTACACATATGTTTTTTCTACCAGATTCAAAAAAAAGAATATCTTGATTACCACAATCATACCAGGTCCCAAAAAACCGTAGAATATGCATAGTTTTCTTTTTCCACCATATCAAGAGCTTATAAAATTAGAAAAAAATGGAATGCTAGTGAAGTTTAGTAGTGGCGAACAGAAGCTTCTTACTGCATCTCTCGTGGTAGCTATTGGTGATATCCCAGCATGTGCTGATCTTTGTGGTCATATTGGCCATCAAGCTTATTTTGGATGCCGCATATGTCGAACCGAAGCTATACGGGTTAAAGCAAGTATGTGCTATCCCTTTCCACAAGGTGTCATTTCTACAGAATTAATTAGAAAACCCGAAGATTTTATTCAAGGAGACGAAGTAAGTTTTTGTAGAGTCTTCTTTTTTTAAAAAAAGTCATTAATTTGTTGGTATTAGAAAAATGGCATTGTTCGAAAATCACCACTTTCCCTTTTAAATAGCTTCCACGGCCCAATTTTTTGGGGGTTAGACGAGATGCATTTCTGGGGAGCAAACGTTGGCGGCAAAATATGGGCAATTATTACTGATGATGGTCAAAAATATCAAGATGCAAGCAACCCTCTGTTCCTTCGCGTTAAGTATCGAGAGCTTATATCTGCAAAAATGCAACAGGCCCAACAAAACAAGCACAGCTGTAGTATTAGCGGAGCTTTCTTGGGTAGGAAATGTCAAAACATAACACAAGACAAATTTATTTAACTTAAGCCATTTTTTTTAAAAAAATAGATGTCCACAAAAAGTCCGGTTTTTTTCGCAGTGTAGACTGGATTGATTTTATTGTGTTTATATTGCCAACTCTTGTGGTAGAAGCTCTTCAACTTCAAAAAAGAGATGTTATTCGAAAAGAAACAGCTTCCAAATCAACATCAAGCATGTCATTGGATCAATTACATGTCTACGAGACTGCTACTGATAATGCATGCAGAGCAATTGTTTCTCTTTCTAATGTCTGTAAAATAACGCAGAAATACAGCATATCAGAAATCGATTTAGTAGATTTAAACTGGTAAGTTCATAAAAAATCAGTGTAAACTATTACTAATACAAACGTAAATTAAACATTTATCATAGTTGCATTAAAGAATGGCAAGAGTTTTTGGTGGCAAACTTCCGCCCCAATGTATTCACAGTCAACATGCACTATATTAATCACCTAAGTGATGCTATCGCTAATTTAGGACCTATGCGTTTAATAAGTGCAAGGCCACTTGAAAGACTGATTGGAAGTATCAAATCTTCAATCAAATCACGCCAAAAGCCAAGCGAAAACGCAAGTAATTGCGTCAAATCTGATTTCGCTGCTGTTTACAAAGCAAACTGGTTTCCTACAAACAGCAATTCAATTGTTTATGGAAAAGAATTAACGAAACAGAATTGCATAAATCTTGTTAAACGATTTTATGAATGTTCTGAGCAAGAGGCGGCAGCTATAGAAAATGCACTCAATCTAAACGAGGAAGCTCAAACAGTGGAAAGCTACTTCCCAATCAGAAGCGGTAAAACGTTGAAGCTCGCGGGGAAACCATCAAGCAAGGGGACTTTCGTAGTCTACTGTACACAGGCCGATGACAGTAGGACCCTGTACAGGTGTATCGAAAGAACAGCACAGCTGAAGTATGGACAAGTGCTGTTCATGTACTGTAATGAAGGGTCGCACTTTGCCTTGGTCAAGACAGTCTTCCCTGTAAAGTACAATGCAGAACAAGACTGTCATTACTATTTGAAGAACGACGATCTGAACCATGCATTTGAAGTCGTCATGCTCTCACAAGTCGTTTCTTATGGCATAGAAATTGGATCATTGTCGTGATCGAGGCTATATACTTAATATATGACTCTATCTACACTTCTTAAATCTTCCATTTGATAATCCTAAATATAATTCTTATTGGTACTTTATATTAAATACTGATCATTTACTTTATGTACAGGCTTGATCTCATATCATCCTTCATACAAGTATAAGGCATACATTTAAATAATAACATAATATGAAAACATATGAAGGTTACATCAGCCACGTTGAGGTGCCACAGCTATCTTTAATAAGAACTGCAATTTCCCCTGAATGTTGTGCTACACGATATACACAGTTTAAGAATGAATGTTATTGTTATTGTTATTGACATCTCATTATGGTCTTTCTATATGGGATCATTACATCCGAGTATTATCTGGATAAATCTACCCATAACCGTCATCAGCCCATCTGTGATCAATGTCTGAAATAATGTGTATATAAAGACCCCCTTTTATTTGTTTAATAAAGCTTTAGTTTATTTTTGCAGTTTGATAATTTCACTTTGTTAAATTTTACATTATATTCTTAATTCGCTATTATCACTCTCGAATTTCTCAATCATTAAACGATCAGGACATAGGACGTGTCAATTTGGTTTGGGGTTCTGTTTAATTCATTTTTTTTAACAACATAAGCACAATTCTGTTGACAAAGCAATGGGCTTCTTTAGAATTAATATGTATACATGGTTCTGTACATTTATGCATTACTTATAAATAAATTATTACCCATTATTTCTCACATTTTATCTTACGACAGTTTTAAACAAATACTCAACTTATTTCAACAATTGGAAAATGTATGACTAGTGTTGTCTTTTTATTGGATCACGAGTTTCAAATAGGAATAATTACCCAACAATTGTACAACATTTGTTTAATATTTTTTATTGCACAACATAATTCAAACCAAAATACAACGTAATTCCAATGTTGGAATCATATGTGATTTTGTTGTATTTTTATTGTACAATGCTTATCCCATAAAAATATTGTCCTATTATGTTACAACTATTAACAACCATATTATTAGACCACCCGATGTCTAAAGAATTTTTGGAAATTCCATTTAGCGTAGTGTTACAGAGTTTGTACTAGTGCAACGTAATTATATGGTAATTACGTCATTTAGTATTTCATAAATGCATAACAAAAATAACGACATAAAGTCCTTTTTTGCTACTCCAAATTATATATCTGTTCTTTGTAAACTTTAAAAATGAACTCTCGTACTTTTATGGATGATATAGCTATGTACATGTTTGATAGACGACGTATTGAGGAGCGCAACAGTAGAAAAACCAGAGCAAAGTATCAGCGACCTGATTTAGAGTCATGGACAGAAGAAAAGTGCTATAAAATGTTTCGTTTTACCTACAAAGAGATTTGTCAAATGTGCCAACTCATCGGTTTGGATAATAAACTAAGATTTAATAGCATCAAGGTAACCAGGGAGTTTGCTATGGCTCTGCTTCTTTATCGACTCTCATTTACACGTCGCTTATCAGATATGGTTGACATTTTTGGTATGGCTGAAGATAACATTGGAAGAACTGTCAATGGACTGTCAGATATTTTACTTCAGAAGTTCAGGTATGGCCTCGAGTTTGACGAGAGACAGTTTTCCAAATCCAATTGCGAAAAGTTTTCAAGAGCTATTCTAGAGAAAGGGGCATATTATCCAAACATTGTTGGTTTTATCGATGGAACCATGCAACAAACATGCCGTCCAAAAATCAACGCAGACCAAAAAGCATTATTTAATGGTTGGAAGCATCAACACTGTATCAAGTTCCAAGCAATCTCTACCCCTGACGGAATTACCAGCAGTTTATCCGGTCCTTACGTAGGTCGACGAAATGACAGAGGTATGTTGAACGAAAGTCAGATTGTGGGTGTTTTGGATAGTAAAAATTCAAACAAAAGGAAATAAAACAAAAGTAGGAATACTTTGAGACTGTTGGTATGCTTTATTTCAGTTAAAAGAGAATTAGAGATTATCTAGTTTATGAGTCGAGGATATATATATAAGATGTCTGAATTTAAAATATAAAATTATTGCATAATGGAATTGTACTAAATTAGTGCAGTGTCTTCTTACACTATTTTAGTCAAAGAAGTACATAGACTAAAGAGGTGTGTTTGGGATGGAGATAAAATGTAAATTAAGGTAACAAAAGAAAATACTGTTAGAACTGTGTATATCTTTTATTTCGAGAAAATTTATATTAGGGAATTCTACTAGCAAAAACTACAGGTATTTATACTAAATGATTAGATGGCTTTCGGATAATATATGTGACGCGTTAGAGGAATATGATGTAATGTTATACATAATGTCTGTTTAAATAAATATGTTATGAAGTAATTCCTGCCTTACAAAGTAAAGACAAAAGTACGTGAGGATCTAAATTCATCTCCGCAGGTGACATTACGTAAATGCCAAAGAGAAAGTTTAGCGCGTGTAATATTCAGTAACCGAATATTCCGCCTGTGGGATTGTACTATACTTTTATGGTATTATAATATTTTACTCGTCACAAGGCAAACCACCTTGTGCACAGACACCAACGGTTCTGATGATAACAGATGGGGCGAAGTGTGAGCCATGAATATTTATACATGATCATCCATTATTATGTAAATGTGATGATTCTTTTATTATAATCTATGACATCCTCAACAAGGTGTATTTGCTTTATAAAGTATTGATGCTGGGATATTAATATTTTAGTGTTAGATGTATGATGTAAGTGTATCTGATGTTATTTTTATTATGGTTTTTATCAAGAAGTAAGTCAGATCATCACATTATCCCCACCCAGGTATTGACTAATACCGGCAAAATTTACTTATCAGATCGTTTGCTCCTTTTGTTGAAAAAGTTGTTACAATCTTCACTTATTCCTGCCGATCTTTTTCTTGTTACTGGTTCATGATTGGGAGTGATTCTTTGATCTTTTACGGCTTTCAATGTTTTTTTGTTTGCTTTGTTAATTGCTTTAATACTTTCAGGGATTTCACCTATTCTTCTCCAATATTCAGTGATAAATTTTGGATCAGTGAAGTTATCGGCAGGTTCCCATGTATCATGCGAATCATCATAATTTAACCATCTGCATCTATACAAGTATTGATTTTCTGGATCTTTCTTGTGACCAATAATAGCTTCCACTTCATAGAAAATGTCATCTTCAGGCATAATATCAGCTAATGTTACTTTTAATAAGGATGGAGGATAATTTCTGGGTTCTATAAAACCTTTTTCATTTTTCAGTACATATGTTCCAGCAGCTGTTTTTCTGACTATTTTATAAAATCCTTTATAATGTGGATCAAGTTTATTTTGTTTGTCAGTTATTAAAATCATTACTGTTGATCCTGCTGGTATGTCGATCATTTTGTGGCTTTTATCAAATATGGCTTTTTGTTTATCAGTGACGCGTTTGACTTGTTCGTATACAGCAGGATAGACCACTTCAGTCATAAATTTTATTTTATTTTGTAATTCCTTATTTATTTTATCTGAAGTTGGCTTGTCCTTTTCTTTGCTAAAATCTTCAAAGTCATTAGGATTTCTACCGAACATTAAGGAAAACGGTGTGCTTTTCGTACGAATATTATATTTACTATTAAGGAATAACTGGGTAGGTGCCACCTTCATGTCCCATTCCGCGACGTTACCATTTATTTGTTTCTTTATAGTTTTAACGGCAGATTGTACAGCTCTTTCACTTGCACCATTTCCCCTAGGGTAATATTGTGAAATTAATGCGTGGTTGAATCCCAAGTTTTCTTTTATGCTGTTTACAAGGCTATTGATGAACTCAGATCCATGGCCGCTTTGAAGCTTACGCATAGGTCCGAAGGTGCAAATGACGTCAAGGATTTCAGTGGCCACACTTATAGCAGATTTATCAGGTATAGCTCTTAAAATGTAGAACTTGGAAGCTATATCGATCATGACTAATAAATAATGGTTTCCCCTTATAGATGTTGTAAATGGTCCTGCTAGATCAATACCCCAACTGCCACCAGGAAGAGTAGCTAAGACAGGCCTTAATGGGTTATATCCTTTTTGTATGATGTTGTGGCGTTGACAAGGAACACATGCTTGTATTAATTCATTTGCATCTTTTTTTAAGTTTAGCCAGTAGATACCGTTTCTTTTTAATGCTTGTAATATCGCTTCGACACCAAAGTGTCCTTTACTATGTTCATGTGACAATAGTTTCATACGTTCTTCTTGTGTTGGAGGTGTAAAGTATTCACCACTTTCAACTTTTGGCAGTTCTTCTTGTACTTTGCGTGCAACTCTGCTTCTCATGATGGATTTATCCCCACCTAGTTCGTTTGACGTTTCATGATCGGTTTCAAAGAGACGAGATAAGGCATCCGGAAGGATATTGGCAATACTGATAAATCGGTGATAATTTAGGAAAAATGACAAGTAAGATTAACCAGATTGCAAAAATTAACTGAACTTTTATTAACATAAAATTTAGGGGTCCTTTATATACACATTGAATTCGACCTCCTTCTTAAACAGGGCTAGATGACAGGCAAGATTATGACTGACACGCCATATCTTGAAAGTAAGTAATCCAATAAGAATCATATACTAGAAGAAAGGGTGGTACACGTTTCTGTAATAGGTCTGTAGTGTCACTTGACGCGTACATTTAAAAGTCATCAAAGTACATTCAAAAATTTATCGTCTTTGTACTTTTAAACCTCGCTTGTCATTGGCCTCCGCTAATCTGATTAGTACAATATATTAATAATGTCTTTTTAGAATAATTGTATAATAAATGTATACTTTTGTACTTGTATTTAGCTTGATGAATATCGTGCTAGTTTGTTAAGTCAATTGTGAATATTTAATATGCAACATTAAAAGAAGTATTTATAAAATTATCGTAATGGATAAAATATGCTGTGTAGATCAATTATACATGAATATATAAAGCTCGATCACAACTAGTGTTCGGAATGAAGATCGAAACTCTCGAGCGAGCTTCGATCGTGTTCCAGTCGAAGCTCGCTCGGATGCGTTTTTTTGCAGCTCGAGCTCGCTCGAAGTTTCTTAAGCTCGGCTCGGTTGCGAATACGATAGCTCGAACTCGCTCGCCTTTTTTATTACACAAAGTGCACGTCAAAGTGATGTTAATTACAGAAAATTATGATAATAAAATTGTTATTTATTGAAATAGAAGTTGGAAAAAGAAAAAGTTTTTTTTTTCACCAGCCTTAACACCAAATTCGAATAATTAAATCAAACTGTTACTGCATCTATAATTATAATACATTTGGATTTGTGAACATGAAAGTTTACATTAATTCTGCTACGTCATGTTACTATGGTTGCTGTAAAAAATTGGCTTAGTTGGGTATAGTGTGCAACACTGTTTCATTTTCTATGGTAAATGTGTTTGCTGGTTGTACAATTAAATAAAAGTCCAAAGCATTTTAATTGGAATTATTAGAGCATAAATAAAAAAAAATGGTAAAGGGAAGAAAAGATTAAAATCAAGGGGAAATGCCATCTGTAGTCTTTCAAGGACCTTAACTTTAAAGTGACTACTATCGACATTTTAGCCGAGCGAGCTTCGAGCGAGCATCGATCGATGCTCGCTCGAACCCAAAAAAAGTGGCGCAAGCTCGAGTACAAAAACTCGGTTCGAGCTTCGTTCGAACTGGCGCAAGATCGGTGCAAGCTCGAAAAGTTCGAACACTAATCACAACAGTTTGCAGCAATTCGAAGACACGAACATGATTATTAAATTATTGAGTGAATTTATATTCATTGATTTTTTACAATTTTATATTATTTATACCCTCAAATACCGCAAAGACAAAACGCATATATTTCACAAATGTTCAAAGCTAGCGATAATTGTGTCGGGCACGAGTTCAGTAATAAGAATGGAGAAATATCGGTACCTTCAGTCGATAAGTTGTATCCAAAAGAATTGGGGACTAGAGTTGATATGCTTCTCACAATAAACAATTTGGAGTTTCTTTGTGAAGAAGTACACCTCATAAGCAGATAGGCCATCCATCGACCATGATGGTATTTTTCAATAAAAAGTAAACTGAAAATCAATGAAAGCTACACATTTAAGTAAGATGAATTTTTGATGAAAAAGTAAAAAAAATGGAAAAAGCAGAAATACATATGCATATAGTGTCTTACGTATTTCACGCTGGTTAAGCGCTCGAATAAAAATGTAGTTAGTCATCGTTGGTTTTAATGCATGTTGTGCGAGTTATCGTCGTCGCACACAGTGTTAAAAAACACAAGTTAGTTAAGAGAGTAAGATTTGACATACATATCTTTATAGAAGCCTTCTTTGATACATATGTGATTAAGGATGAGCTCCAAATCTTGAGAAGCTTCAGTGCTAAATACAAAAGACTTGTACGTATAGATTGTCTATATATATGCACGCACATATGTAGATATGAGCACTAACATATTACATAGAAATTTGGATGAATGACCCATATTTTTACTATGATGCGAGAGAGGCTTTTCCCACTCAAACGTGAGTATAAAATCTCACAAGGTGATGAAAGTATACAAATAATAAAGTGTGCCTTTGCCACTCTAGATAAACTTTAATGAAATTATGAACTTAAGATTCTTTTTCATCTGGACTAACAATATGAGCAAGCTTTGACTTTATTATGTAAAAATTCATATAAGGGTCAACATCATGAATAGACTGTGATAGGAGTATGAGTGATTTTTCTGCATTATTACATTATTCAGGATGATGTATCGTTCTCCTTTTTTTGTTTTTTGTGAGGGGAACCATGGGGACTTGGTTCATCGACAACCTCCTCTAAAACGTCTTGTGTAAGATCAATATTATCCAGGAACTTGTCAAGAATATGTTGTGTGTTTTCAATTAAATATAAAATTCCATACATATTTTTGACGAAAGATGGCATTTGTTGCGGGTTTATAGATGATGGGCCGAGACTAGAAAAACTGTAATCATTCACGAAGACATAGCTGTGGTCGCAAGGTTTGCAAATACTGTAAACGAAGACTCGTCCATTGTAAAATTGTAATCCGTATAGCTTTAATTTTCTGATAAACGTTTTTGATGGCACCTCCATATGTGAAACAATATTTTTAAACATGGCCTTCAGACTCTTGCAAATTTTGTTTCTATCTTCCAGAAAGTGCGTGTTGCCTTTACAGACGTTTTTGGACTTTGATGGGAAAACTTGAATTTGGTTTTCCAAAAACGTCATATAACTGGTTTTTTTTTTTTGGGTATTTAGTGCAAAGTCGATGATGTCAAAATACGGAAATGTCTAGACCTCCGTATTTTTTTCAAATGTATTTTTTTTATGACTACCACTTACAGCAAGTCTGGCCAAGACCAGAAGGCCAGTATAAATAACACTTTTTACAGTGTACTCACAGCCATTCACAGCCCCAGAGTTTCTAAAAACTCAAGAACCCTGCTATAGGACAGGTCACCCCTCCTATAGCAAAGACTAGCCGCAGCCACAACACCGCAATAATATCTTTTTTTATTTTAGTGTCTTTTTAAAGAAACAAGAGTCATTACTAACTAACCTTTTTACATTATTGGTTACTTTCAGAAGATAGAAGAAATATGTTAAGGGAAAAGAAAAGGAGAAGAATAAAGTGTGTGAACCAGCTTTATTTATAGGCTGATAAACAAGCTTATGTCAGGATGGTTTGATTAATTGTTTCATCATTTATAATGTTTGGACCTTTACTTAAAATAGAAACATTAGCAAAGCCCTCATTTTTATAATTCTCCATCCATACCCCCAGTGAAATTTCATCACCATCATCACCTTCATTATCTAGGGATGGCTTATGACAATTACCTTTTGATACCAGAATTCGATGTCCAGTATTCCTTCCCAAAAAGAAGTAATAATAGGGGGTTTCATTAATTATTTCTCATTCTCATGATTTTTTCTCATAAATTTAATCAGCCAATAACATTGCTTCAATTTTTGAGAAATATAATGAAACCCCCTAATATCTAAATCATGAGAATAGGCTGGGATGTACAAATAGTGATTTTTTGCTGCAGTAGCAGTCAGAAACTTTCTGATCTCACGGTCAAGACAATTAAATCCCGTTACCACGCTGCTTTGATCCATTGTTTTTGTTCAAAAAAAAAAAAAAAAAAAAAAAAAAAATCCAGCAAAGACGATTTCCGTAGTTATGTTACACTGATAGCGAGTCAAAGTACGTCGGGAATCGACAAAAGCCAAGACGATGTCTAGCTGATAGTTGGTATCAATATTCTAAAAACTTTTATATCAAGTCCTCCGTATTTGAGTTTTGACTTGGTAACCTGGTGGGGAGAAATGTTACTACAGCGTGTTTTGTGGGAAAGGGTCTTAACGCGCCATATCAGGTTCTCAAACAAGTTTTTTTTAGAGTGTAGTCACAGGGCCTTTCGTCCCAAAAGTAGAGGCAATTTAAAGGCAAAAAAAAAAAAAAAAAAAGGATTCCCAGACCACAGCTTTTTTTTTTATATATACACTTTTCAATACCTTTTTCTAACCATGTCATCCACAAAGTTAACGAGAAGTTGTACCAAAGACAAAAATAAAAAAAGTATATATACAAATATAATAATAAACAACCCCCCCCCCTTATATTCCTTGTTGAACTAATCTCTTTAGACCACCAGCTACTGGCATTGAAGAGACTTTACAACAAGTCTTTCCCTTAAAGATTGTAAAAAACGACGTCACCTTGGACCAAGATCCAGAAAACGATGTAAGAGGATTGAACAGTCGAGAAATCACCTTTGTGGGTGAGTATCGAAATGTAGAAGTATCTTGTGTATGTGTTATAGTCTATGGCGACAGCAAATACCACCTGAAACAATACCATCATGGCTTTACCATGTCACAAGAGTTAATGGCATGTCGAAATATGGCTAATTACTTTGGCATGTTTAAAGAACAAGTCGCTTTCTTGGTAGAATATATAAACGATCCACCTTCCGAACCCGCACTATTCATTCTTAAGCCTTATTTCCCCAATGGCACCGTAGCACATTATATGAAAACCCTGAGGAAAACAGGTAAACAAGCTTTATACAGGAAAAAATTGTCCCGCATTGTTTTTGTAAACGCCTTTTTTTTTTATTTTTTTTAAAAAAAATCCCATGAAGACAAATACCTTGCCCCATTACATCTTCTGCAGATGGCCATTGGTTTATTCTCAATATTATCGGATGCACATACACAAGAAGTTGGATTGGTAGATATCACAGTACATAGTTTATACGTTAGTTTGGATCGAGGAATTTATTTCGATGGATTTCAATCATGCATACGATTGAACAACAAGAGCACTCATCATCCCCGCTCATGGATGGATTTAAAATCACTCAAATGTCCAGGTAACCAAACTCCCCTTCCTCCCCCTGAAATTTTTCATACGTATGGAATTGATAAATTTAACCTTCACAAACATACATAGAGTCACAATCCTTGACATATGATAGATATACCAAAAGTACAGATGTATTTCTTGCAGCATCCGTCTTATTAGAACTTGTTCGAAAATATGATTGTAAATGCAAACGACTTTATGAACGAGATCGATCCACGAAAACTATCAAGGTCATTACGAAATATGTAGATGAAAGGCATAAGGGATTGATCCCCATGATTGAAAAGTGTTTGAGTGTTCAACCTCAAGATCGACCCAAGGCAGAAGAGGTTCTTTATTGGCTAGAATCACTAAGATATCTTGCATTAAAGAACGCTTAAAAATTGACAATAGAAAAAAAAAATGTGTGACTTGTTTTCATAGTGTGTGTGTGTGAGGGGGGAGGGGTAACCCTACGGCTTTTTTGTTTCTTTTTTTTTCTTGTGTCAAAAAAAAAAAAATCTTATAATGATACCTTGTAGACTTCATTCACGATTCTTATTAAAAAGAGGTAAAAAACAACACTATAACTAATTAAACCAAAAAAAAAAAAAGAAACTTACAAAAGTAGAATAGCTTTTAACTTACACAAACAAGCGCCTGTCTTTGCCAAACACTATTATAGCACACCTAGTCATGACAGTACCGATTTAAACCATGACAACACCGAATCGTCGAGTTCCAACAATACCGAATCGTTGAGTCCTGACAACACCGCTTCTGCTCCATCGACCAATGACAGCAGTCAAAAGATGAATTTCTGGGAAATCCCCGAGAGGGAAGAACCCGAGACGCACAATAAAGGTGTCAAGGCTCGTGTATCACGTACGGTAGCGGATACGCGTGATTTCAAGGAATTACTTGATACTTTATTTGACCGTAAACCTGCACAAACACCTCCCATGCGTAAAAAGCCACAAGGTCATGACACGGATTCTGTGATTGAACAAAAATTATTGGATTTGGTCATTCGTAACCGTCAATTGTATAAAGAGAAGGCACCTTTACCTCGTAGTATGATGGCTCCCATCTATGGTAAAACCGCTGATAAACAACGAAAACAAAAGAGAGAGGAAGAAAGTGACGATGAGGATGAAGACGTGTTGGACTTTTTGAACCCTGATACAAAAAAGACAACGAATTGGGATTTAAAGAACATTGCACAGAATAAACGTATTGCGACCAAGGAACAAGAATTAAAAGCAATTCATTCGATTGTGGATACAGAGACTTCATTGGATTTACTTGTGAATGTGATGAAACAAATTAATCAGGAAACGTATCCTAGGTATTATCATCGTGTGTTGACAAAGGCCATTGAACATGCTTCTAGAAAGGATCCTTATTTGGCCTTGACCATTTTTGAAATTGCTAAGGGTAAAAGTATGGAGAGTTATATTTTGGGTTGCAATACCAAGGTCTATGATGCCATGCTATTATTACGTTGGGAAACTTGGAGAGATGTACACGGTATGTTGAATTTGATTGAGGAAATGACCGTGAATGGTATAGAGTACAGCAATGATTCAAGACGTATCGTACGTTCCGTTGTGCAAGAAATAGAGGCTAATGAGGAGAGTCAGGAAGTCACAAAAGATATTTATTGGGATGCTGATGAAAAGAGAGCTTGTAACGTCATGAAGGAAATGGTCGGTAAATGGATTCTTAACAAGTAATCCTACCCACCTTCTATACTTTTGGCCTTACATACCTCCCACTTTTTTTTTTTTTTAGTTTAAGCGTGTACATTTAAATAAATCAAGTACTCTTTAAAGAGTGTCTGCCTATCTATCATGATATTTTAACTTTTGTTTTCCATAAGAAAAATATGTCAAAAATAGCCGTCACGCGACACATCCAATGGACATGTCTGTCAGTAGAGCGTCAGTCAAAATTGACACTTTTTTTTTTTACAAGCGGGGAGGGGAAAAGGGTAAAAAAAAAGATTGTTGTCCCTTTTTTTCTCTCTCCTCTTTTCTTCTTTCCACACAAACCACAAAAATTGAACAACAAATGAAAAGAACAGTAAGCACTCGTTCTTCTGAAAGACTGTCAAAGAAAGCCAAGTTGGTTAATGACAGAATTGAAGAAACACCTGTCATTGTTCAAAGTGAAGACATGGACGATTTCCAAGACCCCATTCCACTTGTTCGTCGTCGTTCACAACTTACCAGAGCATCAAGCACCGTGGTTAAACAAGTATCTGTTGTTGTTGCTCATGTCGAATCGAGTCATTCCGCAGTAACTTTATCTACCACGCAGGAGGAGGAGGAAGAGGAGCTTGGAACGGAGGTTGAAGACACTCTTTCATCAACCCAAGTCCAATCACTGACTACGTGGGATGAAGAAGTAGATGAATTAACAGAAGAATCAGATAATGAAGCAGAAATTGCCCTTACTTTGGATGAACCAATTGATGATTTAGTGGTACCCGATATAGAGACTACGTCTTCCAATGAGGAGGATGAGACATTAGCGGAGGATGAGGCACCAGCGGAGGCAGCGGCGGTGGACGAAATTCATGTAGAGAGACCTCGCGGGAGGCGCGCACCCAGATTATCAGCTGTAAAGTATTTCGTGTTTTTTATTTTTTTATTCATACGTGTTGATTAACGTGTCCGTATTTACGTAGTACAAGCGCACTCAAGCCAAAATTATAGAGCAACGACCTGAATTAGCTCATGTTTGGTCTGACATTGAGAATATTGAGCCTCCTGTCGTGGTTCCTATTGAACAACCTGAACAATTACAATTAACTCTTTTACCTTTTCAAAAGTACGGTGTTGGATGGATGATTCAACAAGAAAAAATGGAGGCAGTGAGTAGTTTTTTTATAGGAGTGAATATTTTATTTTATATTGACGCTCTATCGTTTTTTCTTTTTTAGTTTAAAGGTGGTATTTTAGCTGTAAGTATTTCCATACATATGAAAATAAAATGGCCTTGGATAGACTGACCTATGTTTATGCGTTTTAGGATGAAATGGGTATGGGTAAAACCATTCAAACCATTGCCTTACTCCTCAGCGATAAAAAGAAACCAAACCTTGTTATTGCTCCCACTGTAAGTTTCTTTATACATATATAAAATAAGAGAGAGAGAGTGACTAAACATACATGTATACATATATAAAAAGGTGGCTATCATCCAATGGAAAAATGAAATTGAAAAACATACGAATAATGCCTTGAAAGTTTATCTTCATCACGGTGCCAAGAAAGCTACATCCTCTGCCTATTTAAAGAAATTCGATGTTGTTTTAACCACCTGTAAGTTCCCCCCCCCCTTTTTTTTTAAAAAAAAAAATACATAGATATGAAACAGCTAATCCATGCATAAAAAAAAAGATTCGTTGCTGGAAGCTGCTTTTAGACGTCAAGAACAAGGATTAAAGAGAAAAGATGAATACGGAAATCCAATTATTGTGAGAGAGAAATCTACAGTTCATAAGGTTCAATGGCATCGCATTATTCTTGATGAAGCTCATAATATCAAGGACAGATCAAACAATACTGCAAGATCAGTGGTAAAAGAAAATAACCTTTTAAAAAAAAGTTGTCTGGAAGGCTAACTACTTATAACTCTTATAAGTTTAATTTAAAAGGTGAATTTAAATGGTCTTTGACGGGTACTCCTTTACAAAATCGCGTTGGAGAATTATACTCATTGATTCGTTTCATGCAAGCTGGTACGTTAAAATATTCATCCTTAAATTGGGAATACATTCATCTAAAACACTGTGTTCCATAGATCCATTTGCCTATTATTATTGTAAAAATTGTCCCTGTAAACAATTAACCTGGAAATTCTCTGATAAAAAAGGCTGTGATGATTGTGGTCATACACCCATGAGGTAAAAAAAAAATCATTGAGGGAAAATTTATGTCTCTGTACTGACGGTTTACTGCCTTTTAAATATATGTATAGTCATGTCTGCTGGTGGAATAACGAAGTATTGAAACCTATTCAGATCCATGGTTATGTCGGTGACGGTCGTCTTGCTTTAAGGAAACTTCGCATGTTATTAGACAGAATCATGTTGAGAAGAACCAAAGTGGAATGCGCAGATGATCTTGGTTTACCTCCTCGTGTGGTGGTTGTACGTCGTGATAACTTTACCGAGGAGGAACAAGATGTTTATACCTCCCTTTATTCAGATGTTGCACGTACCTTTACCACCTATGTTGAAGAAGGTACCGTCTTGAACAATTATGCAAATATCTTTGAATTGTTAATGAAGATGAGACAATGCGGTAAGTTCCATCTCACCACTGTATATATCATTTTGTATCCTAAAATAACATGCATTATTTAGCGGATCATCCTGATCTTGTGACAAAAAGAAAAAGTGGCAACAAACAATTATTGTGTTATCTTTGTAATGATCTCGCAGAGGTTTGTCTTAAGTCACCTTACTTTCCCATGCACCCGTTGGTTAACAGTTTCTTTTTAGGATCCCATTACTGCTGCTTGTAAACATGTATTCTGTAGAGAGGTAATACTTTTCTATATTTAAGAAAAAGAGAGAAATATATATAAACTATTGACACATACAATAATGTACTAGTGCTGTCTTCAATACTATGAAAGCTTTGATGATTCAGTGGGTAATAAACCTCGATGTCCTAGCTGCTACGCTGAATTCAATGTGGATGTAGCGCAAGCCTCAATGGAAGGAGTAGAAAATGCCGAATCCAATGCCAATTATTCCAAGACCAGTATTATTAATCGTATTGATATGGATCATTGGCGTAGTTCTACCAAGATTGAAGCACTTGTGGAGGAACTCACTAAATTACGTCGTGAAGATAAAACCATCAAAAGGTAATATTTTGAATAGGGTAAGGACTTATATGGGAGGAGGAAGAAACTGACGGTCTCTCACTTAGTATTGTGTTTTCACAATTTGTGAATTTTCTGGATTTGGTGTATTGGAGATTATCGCGTGCAGGATTTGAATGTATTCGATTGGATGGTACCATGTCTCCTAGTCAAAGAGACGCTGCTATTCAACAGTAACGTATTCCCCCTTGTTTCCCTTCTATTTTTACATTATTGACTTGTATCCTTTTTTTTTTCTTTTAGCTTTATGACAAAGCCAACAGTGACTGTATTCCTCATTAGTTTAAAAGCAGGTGGTGTCGCATTAAATCTTACAGAAGCCAGTCGTGTATTTATCTGGTAAGCACAGAGTGAAAATGATCCCTTTTCACATCTAACTCATTTTTTTTTTTAAAACGATAGTGATCCATGGTGGAATCCCGTAAGTTTTTGTTAGACCTTTTTTTAATTGGAAGATTTTCTAAAATAATTTTCTATTTCCTTTTATGACACTAGGCTGCTGAATGTAAGTTTTTTTTTTAAAAAAAAAAGTAGAGTTCAACGTTATACATGGGAACTAACACACCTCTTTTTTAAATAATAATCAATAGTACAAGTAAGAAGAAGTCGATAGATTGTTTAAAAAACAGGCGGAAGGTGTAAAAATAAAAATAAAACTAACTCCTTTTTGTAATAGGCAATGGATCGTATTCATCGACTTGGTCAACACCGACCTGTCCGAATCACACGTCTTATTATTGAAAATAGTATCGAAAGTAGAATTGTTCAACTTCAAGAAAAGAAGACAGCCTTAATGAACAGCACAGTTGGTAAAAAACAAAAACAAAAAAAGAGTAGGTGAGAACATGGATTGACATCTTTCTTTGGATATGTTTTAGGTAAAATGGAAAATGCTTTGGATAAATTAACAATTGAGGATTTACGCTTCTTATTCGTGATGTAAAAAAAAAAAAAAAATACTCATGCATACGTGTTAAAAGCAAACCATCCTAAGGATGATATCATTAGCAATTTTTTTAAGAATAAATAAAGCGCTCTCTCTATTTTTTTTATAATGCATCACATGTGTGTCCATCAATAACAACTCAACTCATTCATTTCAAGAATTATTAATGCCCATTACGGCTCACTTCATGATAAAAACCTGTTTAATCAAAAAAAAAGAAACTCAGGCCGAAAAGTGATGCCGAAAGTGTTTATACGGATGCTACCTTTTTTTTTTTTTTTTTTTTTTTTTTTTTGGTGACAAACAGGCCCCGAGTTTCGCTTCTAAAATGAGCAAGTTGTTCGTGTATTAGCCTATGTGTTCATTATTGCACAACTAGTGAAATATCGTCCATCGGGTAGAAGTTGGATATTTAACGGATTAAAGGGCGGCTCAAGTGAGACCACCGCGGTTGAAATTGTCAACGTCTAAATGCCATATTGAACTCACAGTTTATATGCTTTTATTAGATAAATAAGTACAACTGAATTAAATAGGCGTCTGATCAGATTAATGAAAAACACGTGCTTTATACGAGAATAACACTGAGTTGTTAGGATGGCGACGGGGGTATCGCAATTTAAGACTTATTCTCATACAATCAATAGCAAATTACATCGATATTCTTGCATGGGGAAGAGGATGAGTGATAAGTCAGACGCCCCTTTAATAAATTAGGATGCTTCGTACGTCTATGCGTCGGTCTCGATCCCCAAAGAGAGGAATCCGTGTCCAGACTTTATCAGATTACGGATGTAATACCTTGGTATGAGACATACAAGGTCACAGACGTTGTCGCTTTTAACTTGTCACTTTTCAAGTGACAGGGTTGTCGCTTTTAACTTGTCGCTTTTCCTAAGTGACAGGGTTGTCGCTTTTAACTTGTCACTTTTCCTAAGTGACAGGGTTGTCGCTTTTAACTTGTCACTTTTCCTAAGTGACAAGGTTGTCGCTTTTAACTTGTCGCTTTTCCTAAGTGACAAGGTTGTCGCTTTTAACTTGTCGCTTTTCCTAAGTGACAAGGTTGTCGCTTTTAACTTGTCACTTTTCCTAAGTGACAGGGTTGTCGCTTTTAACTTGTCGCTTTTCCTAAGTGACAGGGTTGTCGCTTTTAACTTGTCACTTTTCCTAAGTGACAGGGTTGTCGCTTTTAACTTGTCACTTTTCCTAAGTGACAAGGTTGTCGCTTTTAACTTGTCGCTTTTCCTAAGTGACAAGGTTGTCGCTTTTAACTTGTCGCTTTTCCTAAGTGACAAGGTTGTCGCTTTTAACTTGTCGCTTTTCCTAAGTGACAGGGTTGTCGCTTTTAACTTGTCGCTTTTCCTAAGTGACAGGGTTGTCGCTTTTAACTTGTCGCTTTTCCTAAGTGACAAGGTTGTCGCTTTTAACTTGTCGCTTTTCCTAAGTGACAAGGTTGTCGCTTTTAACTTGTCGCTTTTCCTAAGTGACAGGGTTGTCGCTTTTAACTTGTCACTTTTCCTAAGTGACAGGGTTGTCGCTTTTAACTTGTCACTTTTCCTAAGTGACAGGGTTGTCGCTTTTAACTTGTCGCTTTTCCTAAGTGACAGGGTTGTCGCTTTTAACTTGTCGCTTTTCCTAAGTGACAAGGTTGTCGCTTTTAACTTGTCACTTTTCCTAAGTGACAAGGTTGTCGCTTTTAACTTGTCGCTTTTCCTAAGTGACAGGGTTGTCGCTTTTAACTTGTCACTTTTCCTAAGTGACAGGGTTGTCGCTTTTAACTTGTCGCTTTTCCTAAGTGACAGGGTTGTCGCTTTTAACTTGTCGCTTTTCCTAAGTGACAGGGTTGTCGCTTTTAACTTGTCGCTTTTCCTAAGTGACAAGGTTGTCGCTTTTAACTTGTCACTTTTCCTAAGTGACAGGGTTGTCGCTTTTAACTTGTCACTTTTCCTAAGTGACAGGGTTGTCGCTTTTAACTTGTCGCTTTTCCTAAGTGACAGGGTTGTCGCTTTTAACTTGTCGCTTTTCCTAAGTGACAGGGTTGTCGCTTTTAACTTGTCGCTTTTCCTAAGTGACAAGGTTGTCGCTTTTAACTTGTCACTTTTTTCCTAAGTGACAGGGTTGTCGCTTTTAACTTGTCGCTTTTCCTAAGTGACAAGGTTGTCGCTTTTAACTTGTCACTTTTCCTAAGTGACAAGGTTGTCGCTTTTAACTTGTCGCTTTTCCTAAGTGACAAGGTTGTCGCTTTTAACTTGTCACTTTTCAAGTGACAGGGTTGTCACTTTTAACTTGTCACTTTTCCTAAGTGACAAGGTTGTCGCTTTTAACTTGTCGCTTTTCAAGTGACAGGGTTGTCGCTTTTAACTTGTCGCTTTTCCTAAGTGAAAGCTCTTAAAGTAAAGCTCGGTAAAGACGAAACGGAGTTCCCAATGAGTGTTATTTCAAACCAGAACGTGACTCAGGTAAACTATAAGATTTGTATTATTAAATGACGGTACTCACACTCTGGGGGAAACTAAGCGATACTTAACAACTTTGGAAAGTGGCGGAGCGCTTGTTCCATCCATCGACCAAATTAAACAAAAAGCTGCTGATTTAATACAAGCCAAAGAATATGTATTGAACGACAAGGAAGTTAACGAAATAATTGAAAATAAGAGAGCAGTGAAGGGCTCATCTTTGAATACAGCTATGGAAAAAGCACAGTTACTTGCACGTCTCAAGTATGCCAAGGGTCACAATGAAGTGGAAAAGGTTCTCAGGTTGACAAAGGAGAGAGCTAAGTGGATTAGAGAATAAGGGGTCTCAAACATAAAGATATCATTTCCCAATGTTCAAAAAAATTCCTGGGAATTTCTTCCCAGCCAATCTCCCTAAAGTATACGGGCAAGAAAAGTGTACTTGGTGACCCTTTTTCAAATTAATTTATGTATGGAAAGGCTTGAAATTATGATCCAAAGTTGTTTAGAGACAGCCTATGAAATCGCAACTGGAGGCTCAATATCACCAACCCTGAAAAAGGGTAAAAGAGTTTAAACCTTTTTTGTGTACTAAGTAGAACCAGTTACTCACATACACACAAAAAAAAATCAGGAATCTTGAAAAAAATTTAATGTTTGGACCCTCTAATGGCATATTCCTGAAGGAAGCAAGCAAAATGTCTTGGCAAATATCAGTAGTAAAAATAGAAAAAGAGACAGAATTGAAGCCCACGAAGCCGAACTTCGTGCGGCAGAAGCAAAAAAAAAGACGATATCTGGAAGAGTTTAAAGCACGCAAAGCCGTTCAGATATCAATCGAAATTGTAGCGTAAGTTTTAATACGATAATGTTTAGAAAAGTGATAAATTAACGATTGTATTTCTATAGTGCTACCAAGTCATCTTTGATACCAGACCAGGCATCGATAAAGCCACTTGCTAAGCCTGTAAAATTAAGTAAACAAGCTATAAAAGTCGGTGAAGCTACCTCATGCTTAACCGACTATGAGAACTTGTAAATAGAGTTGCCATGGAGGTTCATATTGAGCTTTTATGTGACTCAGAGAACTAAAAGACATGGTTCAAAATATACCTTATCGATGACAGAACACATATTACTTAATAAAAAAAACGTTAAAAGTTACATGAAAATATTAAGCCAGTCAATAGATTACTCAAATTAATTAGGCGCACTTAATTTTTCCAGTAGCATGATCTTGTGCGTCTGAAAAAAAAAAGAATAACTAATGTGTAAGTCTTTATACCTTTTTCGCCTTTGAGACTAGCTGGTAGATGGGCAAGTATTGGATGCATTGAGTAATTTCTCTTATCAACTAACAACACTCTTTCTACCTGTTGAATCAAAATCGTGGTAATCAGGGAATCAGTGTCATCCTATTTAATGAATAATTAGCTTATTAACACAGATTTCTGCCGGCAGTAATAATTCAATTTCGCTGGTATAGCCATGATATATTTAAACTTGTATTCCTGTTATCGTAGGGTGTGCTTTGTTTCATTTCGAATTGTATACTCTACTACATTTAGTCTTTTAAGAGCACCGGATAATATGCAGTAGGAGTCATTTCATATCCTGTCACTCACATTCAAAAGTATTCAAGTCTTCTTTTCAAATTGTCAAAAAAAAAACTTCAATATTTGAATAATAACCCATCTCATGATTGACAGCTTCTTCCCCAAGACACATATTTACTTTTTACTGGTCATCATGAATAATGTTTTGGGTCTGATTCAATAAATTTTAATCCACCTCTTCTGGGCCTACATCTGATAATCAGCAGTATTTTCGTATTTTTACATCTATCAATCAGTGTAGCTCATCTTACTAAATATTGGGTTTGATAGTATTAACAGTCTTTCTACCTTTCCGAACTTCATTTAAGAACACGCAGTGAAGGTTGAGCCATACGGCTGGACCCTTTAATCTGGGGGGAGGGAGCCAATAATCAGACTGATTTCCAAGTGCAGCAAAAAAAAAAGAGAAATAAATTGATGCACTTCTTGCATACCGAGAATGTCAAAATTGTGTAAAAAAAAAAAGATAAAGTGACGATGATGAACTTCTTTTCTGTACAACGATGAAAAAAACGATGTCATTTTTCGCTGATGTGCGGAGGTTTAAAAAAGATTGAAACAGTTTCGTCGTCCCCCCGCTCCCCCTTTTATCAAACCATCGCGCCCAGATACACTTTTTTTTTTTCTTTTTTTATTATATATATATAAATCTCGTCTGTATAAAGAATGGTAAGTTTTTGTTGTTGCTGTTACTATAGAGATGGAACAAAGTGCTAATGAAGACTTGTATAGTCTACATCTAACTCTCAAGGAATCAATACTCTTTTGGATGCTGAACGTGAAGCCGCCAAGATTGTCCAAAAGGCTAAGCAATGTAAATAAGAGAGAGCGAGAGCGAGAGAGAGAGAAAGAGAGACGGGTTTCTTTTTTTTTAATAGGGGTTTACTTACTATTTTTTCTTTCTTTCTTTCTAATGGGCAGACCGTGTTCAACGTTTGAAGGATGCTCGTTCCGAAGCTGCCAAGGAGATTGAGGAACTCAAGGCACAAAAGAATACCGAATATCAAGACTTTGTTGCACAGGTAAACAAGTTTCAAATGTGATACTTTTTTGTTGTTTTTGCAAACAAACATTTGTATTTTTTTTTTGTATATATAGCATTCGGGACAATCAGATCAAAGCCTTAGTGTTGTTGATCAAGAAACCGAGCAAAAGATTGAGGAAATTCGTCGTGATGCTGGTGAAAAGAAGGGTGATGCTGTTGAGAAAATGATGAAGGCTATCACAAACGTTGAAACTAAACGTCATGAAAATTATCGTGTTTAAATAATTTTTTTTTTTTTTTATTTTCATGCATTTTGAAATAACAAAAAAAAAAAAAAAAAAAAAGTTACATATATCTTTTTTGGAATATACACAATAAAAAAAAAGTGGTCGAGGATATATATATGACTACACCCTTTCCCCCTCCTCTTTAACTTGGTGTGTTAATCTCGTGATTGAAACTTATTTTTCTTAAAAAAAAAAAAGGAACCATATGATTTTTTAAACATGGTGGTTTTTAAATAATGATTTTTATATATATGTATAGTAATGGTTGTGTAGTATTAATAAGAGAGAAAGAAAAATGTTTGGTTTGTAAAAGAGAAAGAAAAAAGGATTATATAAGGTGGTATACGTAAAAGAAAAGAATATCATGAAATTAATAAAAAAAAAAAGGTGAGAGCGGTAAAAGGTTTCTAAAGAGAACATATAAAAAAGAAAAAAGAAAATACATACAAGTGAAATGGGGGGTATGATTAGAGAAAATGGGAGGAGGAGTGTGGAGTGAACATAAATGGGTGTGGGGGGATGGCAGTATACATAGAGTTATTAGAAGTAAAAAAAATAAAAAAAAAATAGAAAAGGGTAAAAGGGTAAGGAAGGAAGTAAGGATGGGAAAAAAAATAAAGAGAGAAATAATTTAGAATGAATGACGACGAACATCTTCAGGTCCCTTCATGATACTGATAACAACAGCAGCAGATAACACACTCAAGAACTTGCACCATTGTAAACTAGTACAGGTGGTTTGATACACCATACTTTTACCCATCGTGAGCCATTGATTCATGTACGTTTGTTGTCGAAGCTCTTGCATCGTGGATTGAATCTCCGATAGGGGTCGGCAACACAAATCAGGATTTCGGAGTAGTAAATAGAAATCTTCACCAAATCCCATATCGTCTCCATTTTCACTAATGCTTTCCAAAAAGCTCATGGCCTCATCCAACACATTGCGTTGTGGGTAAAGACTTGTTGTCGTCGCCATCACCTCTTCGTCATGGGGTTGTGTAGCATACAACCAAGAGTGTGTCTTGTCATGATAATCCATATTGTCTTCTTCAAAGTAAAAATTACCTGCATGATAATTGGGTGGAGGTGTCATGGGAGAAGAAAGTGATAATGGGTGAACAGCCTTGTGCAAAGATAAAAGATCGTCCGAGATGAAAGATTCATTGTCACTGTAGTTACCGTCACCATGGCGACTCTGTTGTTGTTGTTGTTGTTGTTGTTGTTCCAGATGTTGTTGGTGTCGTTGACGACGTTGACGGCGTCTCCAACGAATTTCGGATGTATTGGCGATCGGCATATTAGGTTCCTTTTGTTCTTCTTGTTCACCGCTATAAACGCTACCACAGAAACTTCCTTCTCTGAAGCTGCGTTTGCCAGCTAAATCATAAAAGGGATGATCTTCTCCACTGATACTTTCGATATGTGAGATACAATCATCATCAATGATGGATTGTTGATCACTGACGCTGGTATTACTGGTACATTCGGAGGTACGATTAAAGATGGAGGAGACAAGTGAGAGAGACGACAATCTTGACATGGCAATAGCAGTCAAGGGAGGAGAGAGAGAAGTATCTTTTTTTTGTTGGGGGAGTGGATGTTGATTGGAAAGTAAAAGATCATCCTCTTGAGATTGAAGGATGGTAAACTGTTCAAGACTGGATTTATGTGAACTAAGTCTTCTTTCCAATACATCCATTTGTCTATTCATCTTGACTGATGAAGAAGAAGAAGCGGTATCATTTTCGAATATATGAGAGATGGTATCGATGGTGGTGATCGCATCTAAACGAAGGGACTCTAATTGAGTTTGCAAGGAAACGACTTGTGACATGACATCCTGAAGGTCATTTTCCAAGCGACGTCTTCTAAGATGGGTGGTGGCTCTGTCGATCAAATTTAAACGAAGTTGTTGTTCATCATCCTTGTTGTCTACGCACCAGGAAGTACGTTTGACTCCTTCGGATTCATGATCGGTATTGGTGTAGTAATTGTTTGGTTCTTCCCAAACTAAATTGTCTTCTATCATCGTTTCTTATTTATGCTGAATAGAAGAAAGAAAAAAGAAAAAAAAAAAGGGATATTTAGGAAAAATATATAAAAGATAAAAAAAAAAAAAAAATCACTCTAGGGAAAATGTATATATATACATATTGAAAATGAACATCCAATCTTGATGCCCAGCAATTTCAAATGCAAGGGGGGCATTTTTATATATAAGCTGGTTTTTTTGGAGTCATCCTACCTTTCTCTTTTTTTTCTCTCTCTCACTCTCACTCTCACTCACTTCACACGCACACACACACTTTTTCACACCCATTCCACACTATTTCCTCCCCCCCAAAAAATGGACGTACCAGTTAAATGGAAATAATTCCGCGAGAATAAAGTTAAAATAAAAAATGTGTGTTATATATAAAAAAAAAAAAAAAAGAAAAAAAAAGAAAGAAAAAAAAAAAAGGGAAAAGGAAAAAGGAAAAAAAAACAAAAAAAAAATATCCCTTGAATGCTTTTTGTCTTCAATTGGACCGAGGTCAGACGCATATTTATAAATATAATTAATATGTACCAAGTGTATATATAAAATATATAAACATTTGTGTGTGTTCACATATAAAAAAAAAATGATAGAGTTTGCATAAGTTACACTATATATGTATCCATCATCATCATCAAAAAAAAAAAAAAAAAAATCATGTAGACCCAATTAAAAGACCGAGATTTTTTTGTTTTTTTTTTTGTTGTCCTGAAATACGAAAAGGAAATTTCCATCAGCAAATGAAAGCTACCAAACCAATCAATCAATTAAAATTGATACAAGAACACGTTTTTTTTACTATTATTATTTACCCCACGTTTTTGTACTATAGCCAATACCCCATCATTTACACATAAAGACCCCCTTACCTGTCCCTCCTCCTTACTTTTAAACAACTCCCTCTTTTTTTTATATATATATATATTTATATTTATACACTAATACTTTAATTCTCTTTATGTCTATTACTATGGTAAAACTGTCATATATACACATATTTTAATTAATCCTTATTCGATCCAACTCTTTTTACCCCCTACTTCCTTTTTTTTTTTCTTACCCCACTCTTTTTTTTTTTTTTTTGTATCTTGTGTATGGTTCAAAAGGAATGCTTATCATTTGAACACAATTGAATTAATAAAAGGTGATTGACAACGAGGTTTCTTTATTTGTTTATTTTTTTGGGGGGATGATATGTTGTGACAACAATGATTTATTTTTGAGATGCATTCCTTAATAAAACAAAATAAAAATAATGAGTTTTTTTTGATTGTTTTAAAAAAAATTAAGTATGCCCCACTACTACTTACATTTGTTCCAATTGTTCCTTGTATTGCTTATTTACAGCATTACGCTTCAATTTTTGTGCAGCTGTCAAAAGACCCTACATGTAACAAACAAAAAACGTCGTCATTTAAATCATCATCATCATCATTAAAAAAAAAAAAACTTACATTTTCAGAGGTCCATTCTTCATCCGTCAAGTAGATATCAGCAACGATTTCAATGGGTTTCAATTGCGCTGTCTTGGCTTGCTTGTGTAATTCATCCAAAAATGCCTTTTTAACTTGAGGTGATTCACAAAGTGCTTTGAAAGGTTGATGTGCGTCCAGACCCAAATCCTTGGCCATCTTTTCCAAGGATGAATGAATAGGCATGACAATGGCAACAGGTTTATTGCAAAGTGAATCAGCATAGACACAAATATTCTGTACACCCAACGCCGTCTTATAAACCGACTCTAATTTTTCTAATGCAATATATTCTCCATGACTTAATTTTACTAAATTCTTGATACGATCAATGACGGAAAGTGTACCGTCCACGTTCCATTCGCCTACATCACCGGTACGAAGCCATCCATCCTCTGTAATCGCTTCCTTTGTCAAGGCTTCTTGTTTGAAATAACCTTTTGTCACGGAAGATCCACGTACATAAATCTCACCTTGGGGTTTGACGTTACTCGACAAGTAATTGGCATCAGGCACATCCACTAATTTAATCTCACAACAAGGGACGGGTCCACCTACGGATCCACATGAAAAGTTTTCTGGTGTCATGATAGCACACATACCCACTAAAAAAATTACCCCAATGTTAATAAAAAAAAAAAAAAAATCATCACCCCATTTCTTTATGTCAGATTTAACTTGCCTGATTCGGTCTAATAATAATCAAAAAAAAAAGAAAGCATGATTAAAAATAAAGATCATCATTGTTTAACATAAATATTTAAGCATTGCTTACCATGCCATAACCCCCCAAGATGGGGTTAAGTGCAACTGACAAGAACTTTTGTGTCTCAAGAGCTAAGGGAGCCCCACCACAAAGACCAAAACGGAAACGACCTCCCACTTGTTCTTTCACCTTATTAAATACCATGGTATCTAAAAATCCTGTGGGTAAACCTCTTTCCATTAACCAAGACTTGGTAGCAAACGCTCTGTTAAAGATAGCTTGAGCAGCGGGGGATGTCTTGGCTACACTACTTAACACACCTTTACGAATGGATTCCCATACGGCGGGTACACCAGTCATGATAGTAGGTCTGAATTCTTTAATATCGCCCTTACAATTACGTACAGATGCATCTGTCAATGTACGTGGGGATCCATAACCTAATGCAACACCCCAAAATAGGCAAAGGTTTTCTACTAAGAATTCAAGGACATGTGCTAAAGGTAAGTACGCCATAATACAGTCTTCTCCTTCTTGAATAACGTGACCCAACAATGTATCCACGCCTGCAACTACATAATACACACAAATGTTTTTTTTAGCATGCATATATATAAAAAAAAAAAAAAAATAGGTGAGGTGTGTGTGTAGGGGGAAGGAAAACTTACTGGCGCCAACGAGGTTAGAATGATTCAGAATCACACCCTTGGGAGCACCTGTACTACCCGAAGTGTACATGATACAACATAAATCATCCCGACCGGGTTTCGTGGGTCTTTGCGGGTTTTCCTGACCAGCTGAAACAATTTCATCCAACGTAAAGATACGGTCGCCAATCAATTCACGTACCTTGGCAACATCGACTTCACTAGCATCCCCGGAATAGATGACAAGAGGTTTAACGGTGCATTGAGGTAAAACACTAATGAGGGTCTTGAGTAATTCACTACCAGTGTAAATGGCTTCCACTTCAGCCTCGTTCATGGAATGCAATAGACCTTCAGGACCGAGTGTTTCATAAGCTGTGACAATAGCCATATTTTGTGTAAAAGCCCCATGAGCCACCGAAATCCAATCCTTGCTATTTAGTACATATTATAGTTAGAATATCAGTGATGTCTACACATATAGAATGAGGAAATATATAAATATTTTTTACTTTACGAGGTGGATGCAAAAATCTCAATCTTGGACTTGGGAGATAAACCATGATGAATCAAACCAGAGCCGATATGATGTACCTTGGTAGAGAAATCATTGTAGGAAATGTACTGATAAGGTGATAATTGAAAATATTTCCAGGTCTTTGTTTGTGTGGTCTCAACACCATCCACGAGCTTGGTGATTTTCTTGTCTTCTGACACCATCTTTTCCAGGTTACGATAGGCCATAGCGTTTCCATCGCCACGTCGTTTGACACTGTATTGTAAAACATCGTACAATGAATGTACACCTTGAGCAGGCGTATCCACTACTTCTTCTTCCGCTAATACAGAACGACGTACACCACCTTCTCCCTTTAACATTTCACTTACAATAGTTGAAACACTTGACATCTTTTTTTTTATATATTTGGTATAAAGAAGATAAAAGAAACCGAAAAAAAAAACTAAATTTAAATCAGCTTTTTTTTTTTTTTAAGAAAAGATAGGGAAACTCCGCAGGGGAATCGGAATATCATTTTTTTTACATATAATGAAGCTTTTTGTTCTTCACATGTCAATCGGTACATCATTTTTTTTTTTTAGCTGAACATTGATCGGGTTATCCATTTTCCCACTCTACCAAAACACACCAACTATCTCCTTTTTCGTTCATTTTCACCATTTGTAATCCATTCATGATGTAATCTATTTCATCTCTTTGGCGCGTTATTTTTACACATTTACATTCTAAGCGGGATCAAAACTCAGATAAGACTAAAAACTCGTTTATTGATTTAATTTTTTTTTTTTTTTTTTTACTCTAACGCTGTTCTCTCTTTCTCTCTCGGTAGTCGCTTTTAAATTTTGTATTATTAAAAATCACCAAAATAGACTTGACTACATGTAGTCAGCATGTATCTTGTTCCTTTGACAAAACCCTTACTGCTTTATTTAAATATAAAACAGAAAAATGTGACTGTCGCATAAATGTGAATTCAAAAGCTTATTCTTTAAAAGCATATACTCAATGGGTAGGATGGCTCCTCCCACCCATCTGCTTTTCGTATCATGTAAGGTATTACTACCAAAGAAAGGTAAATTCATACCTTTTGTGATTCTTCTATTGAATAATTTTATTTGTCAAAGAAATTGTCATTCACAAGCCCTATATTTTTTTTTTCTGTATCTTGACAGCGTACATGTACACTTGTTTGACAAAAGTCTGTGTGTGTAACGTGAATTGTAAAAAAAAAAATGTGAAAGTTTAAATGACATTTTACCATCATATGATGAGATTCATGGTTTTTGACAGGTTACGATTCTCCCTCTTCTTTTGTGTTGCAATGGACCAGTGTTTTGGTGAAATATTTTTTCGATTGTGTCATACTCTTGACCCTCTCGAGAGATCACTTTAGAGACGCATCGTATCCTTATTTGGTTTGTGGAATCTTCATCATTTAGCATACTCGTTAAAAGTCATACGAAACATCTTCTGTATGTCTTATAATTTCATTATGTGTGAAATTGGTTCAATCACGTTTTGTGAGATTTACTTGATTCTGGGACCCTTCAATAGTCTTTGCATTTATTCGTCCTTTCCCTTGTATACACACTGCAGGGTTATTTTTTTCTGATTCTTCTTTCTCTTTGTCTTTTCGCGCCTTTTTGCTTGTAATCTGCCTTGTTTCTGCACGGGTGGGATTTACCGTCTGGATTGTTTTTTTTTTTTTTTTTTTTTTTTTTTTGTACCGCCTGAACAAAAAATGTTTACAAGTTCATCATCCATTCTTTGCTGGCCACGGTAATTAAAGAAGCGAAGGCCCGTAAATAGACCATCATAGAATATAAAAGCGTGTCTAGATGGGTAAATTAATATTGTAAATGTTGTTCAAAAATTGATAGCTTTGAAGTTCGATGAGTTGGAAAATTCGTTTCAACTGTAGTAATCCCTTCTTCTTGTTTGAGCGAATTCGTTGCTACCTGACTGTTTTTATAGCCGGCTTTTAACATAGTACTCCGCTGTCGATATGGACCTTATTTCATGCGCATTATTTCCATTTACCTCGCTCGCAACAAATATGCCAGTGACACCCGGATCGGCACCCCACAATCTGACTACCTCTTGCATCTCCCATATTTCGAAATCGTTCATTTCAAGCTTTATATCTTCTTTGTCATTGGGAACTGCAGGTCTGGCTAAACAAAAAGTAAACCGAACGCCTGTCCGTACAAAGAATATTACGCATCATGACTTGTCTTCTGTTAAGCATTTCAGTGGTGATACTGCAATAATATAAAATGTTATTTTTTCTATATGGGCCAAAGTTATAAGACAGAATCGTTACCTTCCAGATTGTCCCAGCTTTTTTCAAAGCAAATAGACTCATGAAGTAAGTCGAATCTCGGGCATATGCATCCAGCGATTGATCATAAACTGTGATACGTTTGATAATGTCAGATCTATTAACGTGAATTTTTAAAGTAGCAATATCAATCGTTACATATTGACGTTTCAGTCTGTAGTGAGGCATCATGGAAAACGTTTTATACGGGAATAGTGGATAGAGAAATTTTCTGGTATAAAACAATCTTTTCTTTCGGGTATAGTAACATCTGGGTCACTCTGGTTTCAGGATTGGAGAGGTAGATTCTTGACTGTGTTAACTGCAGGTGTGTTGCCCCAACATTTTCTTGTACTTTGTTAAAGTTTGCTTTGGACAGGAATGCCGGTTTACTTAAAGTAACTGGCGTTGTTGAACTGATAGCATTTCGAATCTTCCTTGCCAAAGCTGACCGTCTTCTTTTGTTGATATCTTCAACTTCATTTTCACAGGTTATGCTCAACATATTGTAAACCCGAGGTTAAGATACAGAATCTTGAGGCTCCTCCACAGCAACAGTTTGAGCCACATTGGACATTTCCGTAGTTCACTTAAGATTTTAAACAAGCTTGTAATGACAATACTGGGATTTTCGGAAAATTTAGAGGATGTCAAAGGTGTATGAACGCCTGTAACTTTGAACATCATTATTAATGCCAGCAATTATTCCATGAGTACAGGAGAGGATACCAGATTTGTTGGACAAACAGGTGTTTTGAGCATTGTATGTTATAAATTCAACAAGTCTTTATCTTGATACAGCAAATTGTAGAGAACTAATTGTATAAATGACGAGACAGGACTGTATTCAATTGTCGAATAACTTTCAACAGTTAAATTAATAAATAGACAGAAAAGCATATAATGAGTCCTTTTATATAACATTGCTGTCGTAAAGAAATCATATCGAACATTACCCCATTTGCCTAATTTCTTATTGAAGTTCGACAATTGTAGTCTACTCCTGTGAATTTTATTAAGCACCCATTTTATATAAATGGTGTATTGAACATGTCCATGCATTCATGCCAAGGTTACAAATAAATGGGTTCAAAATGTATTGGCCGACATGTTTAATAACAACCTTTGGATCAAAAATATATTGGATGCTGATTCAATCAATGAAAGGATCCAATGGTCTGAGTAACCCAGCCAGACACTCTAACATTTAAACCAGCCAATCATCTACGATTAGTAACCACAGAGCTTTTAGTATTTAAGACACCGCTTACCCGCAACGTTTTTATTTACCGCACATTCGCCGGGGCTTTCCCGGGCAGCAGGTGCGGAGGAAGGGCAAGGGCAGGGCAAAGAGTATATGTACGCATTGTTGAATCCAGGAAGTAGAAATCCTCCTCTTTTTTAGTCTCTATAACAGCCATGGTAAAAAATCACAAAAAACATGACATCCATCCATCCTGTATACTAACATGAATTCCTAATAGTCGCACAGGTAAATATATCCAACCTCTTTAAACAAAAAAAAACAACGATTTCGACAACACCCAGCAATGAAAAAATCGAAACCAACCTTGTCAAAACTCAGAGTCAACTAACATTTTTTTTTTTTTTTTTTTTTGGCATTGAATAGAAAGTTTGAGGGTAAATTAGAAATAATCAAAGAAACGCGAGAGATGAATACTAATATCAATCTAAATAGCTCCTCGTCACGGTCATTTGGGTTTCGGTCCTCGTAAGAGAACTAGATCTCACCGTGGTCGCGTTAAGGCTTACCCCAAGGATGATGCCAAGAAGCCCGTCCACATGACTGCCTTCATGGGTTACAAGGCCGGTATGACCCATATCGTCCGTGATCTTGAACGTCCCGGTTCCAGTAAGTGAATGAATGATTGAAAAAAAAGATCTGAGTGTCTAGAAGATCATGAAATACTAATTACAAAAAAAAAAACTTGAACAGAGATGCACAAGAAGGAAATCGTCGAAGCCGTTACTGTCATTGAAGCTCCCGCTATGGTTGTTATCGGTGTTGTCGGTTACGTCGAGACTCCCCGTGGTCTCCGTTCTTTGACCACTGTCTGGGCCGAGCATCTTTCCGAAGAAGCTAAGCGTAGATTCTACAAGAACTGGTACCGTTCCAAGAAGAAGGCCTTCACCAAGTATGCCGCCAAGTATGCTCAAGGTGCCAAGGATGTCACTCGTGAACTCGAACGTATCAAGAAGTACTGTTCCGTTGTCCGTGTCATTGCTCACACTCAAATTGCCAAGGCCAAGCTTCACCAACGTAAGGCTCACCTTATGGAAGTTCAATTGAACGGTGGTTCTATTGAAGCCAAGGTTGAATGGGCTCGTGAACATTTCGAAAAGGAAGTCACTGTCGGTTCTATCTTCGAACAAGATGAGATGATTGATATCATTGCCACTACCAAGGGTCATGGTTTCGAAGGTGTCACCGCTCGTTGGGGTACCAAGAAGCTTCCCCGTAAGACCCATCGTGGTCTCCGTAAGGTTGCCTGTATTGGTGCCTGGCATCCTTCCAGAGTCATGTACTCTGTCGCTCGTGCTGGTCAACGTGGTTACCATCGTCGTACCGAAATCAACAAGAAGGTCTACCGTATTGCCTCCGGTGCTGATGCCAAGTCTGGTACCACTGAATACGATCTTACCGAGAAGCCTATTACCCCCATGGGTGGTTTCCCTCACTATGGTGTTGTCAATGATGATTTCGTCATGATCAAGGGTTGTTGTGCTGGTTCCAAGAAGAGAGTTATCACTCTTCGTAAGTCTTTGACTGTCCACACCAAGCGTTCTGCTCTTGAGAAGGTTCAAGTCAAGTTCATCGATACTTCTTCCAAGTTCGGTCATGGTCGTTTCCAAACTCCTGCCGAAAAGCATCAATTCATGGGTACCCTCAAGAAGGATCTTTAAATTGTTTCTTATTGAATAATAAAAACTACATTTTTTTTTTAAATATCTTTCATATTACATGTAAATATTTTTTTTAAACAGGTTTCATGCTAGTGTAATGTACGGGTGTGTGAATATTTTTTTTTTTTTTTTTTTTGCTTGTGTATGATTATTTTCGGTGCTTTCCGGGCCCTATAAAATTAAAAAAATCGTTCTATTTTTTTCTTTCTTTCTCTTTTTCCCCCTTTATAAAATAACAATAATTAATGACTACGTATTATTATAATACAGAAAGAAAGAAACAGAGACCAAGGTCGATCATCACCAGCTTTAGTCCCGAGAGTTGGGACTTGAGCATGGAAACAACACCTCCACCACCACCATCTTCTGTGGTTGGTCGTCGACCCAGTAGCCAGAACGTTCCTTATTTCTCCTTATTCAGTACACCCACTTGGCAAACAACCGCCTTTCATCATCAAGAAGAACAAAAGAGCCCTCCCATCGATTTCGATTTCTTAAACAATGAAAAAGACTATTTCCATTTGAGTGCACCTTGGACGTATCAACCACAGCATCCACCGCAGCAACAGAGACCTTTATTAACACCACCACCACAATCCCCGACTCGACAAAAGATTGATGATTATTTCAGTCCTCCTATGGATGTCAATGGGTTAGGCAAAGGCGTATTCTTAAATCAAGTCAAGGAATCACAACGAATTTATCAGGTTGGATTCAAGAACAAGCACGAGTATTTCTATACCGATGACAAATTTAAAGTAAATGATAAAGTAGTGGTGGAAGCGGACCGTGGTTATGATATTGGTCTGGTACTCGGAGAAGAAATTGCCGGTCGCAAGAAGAAGAAATTACCTCAACAAAATGAAAATTCCATGATCAAGCGTATCTTTCGTTTGGCTAATGCAGCAGAATTAATCACGTTGGAGAAAAAAAAGGTGGATGAAGAAAAGGCTCTTTCATTGTGTCAGGCTAAAATTAAGCAAAAAGGGTTGCATATGCAAGTGGTGTCGGCGGAGTATCAATGGGACCGTCGTAAATTAACCTTTTATTGGATGACTTCCAAAATGCAAAATAGAATTAAATAGAATAGAATTAACTCCGGGAATTTGATTTTCCGAGTTAATTTTTTTTTGTTCCAAAACCATAAAATAGAATTAACTTTCAATAAATTTTATTAATTTTCATAATTCAAAATTTCTTGCTCTCTCGCCTTCCAATTAGCATAGTAAACAGTATTAATTTGGTTGACGCCAACCGTTCTTACACTGAAGTTGTGTAGTCTCCATACAAGGGTCAAGATTTCATAACGCTTAATTTTATCCGAAGGAAGCTTGGTATGAAGTCTTCCAAAAGACCCTTGTATGGCTCTCATACCCCATTCCACTGCCTGTCTATGCTTGGTAATGATAGCATGTTTCTTTTGTGTCTGCACGTTGGCTCTTTCAATGCCAATTGCGTTTTCTCTTGGTACACTTAGCACTTTGTTTTCAAACTCTCGCTTACAAGGGAAAGCAGAATCCGCAAGAAGCTTGAAAGGGCTTGGACATTTGTAAGCAAGAAACCTTTCGTAAAGTGGAATTGCTATTTCGGCATCATGCCAAGAACCAGGACAGTTATATCTATAAGAAAAAGAGTCAATTTAGTTTTGTTTGTTTAGAGAATCAAACAAGTATGTCAATCCTACCTCACATAGGCGATACAGCCATCCGGGGTATATACTAAAACTTGTGAGGCATAGCAATCACCTTTCCATCCGTTATAGTACGCATTTTGCTCGAATGGGTCTTCAGGATGTTGTATTCTAAGGTTAAGACCGTCAACAAAGCCAAACACTCCTTCTAACACCTGTTTCTCAAAGTCATTTGTGGTGTTCGTAAGCACCATATCGTTAAACGTTGTCATTTCATCTGTAGTGGGCCAACCAATTTTCCAACGAGGGTCTTTTTTGTTTTTTTCAAAAACGTTTAAGAGGGTTTGAATACCCATAGTTTTAAATCTACTGAGTGTTGCAGCAGGGACACCAAATATTATACAGAGTGTCTCCTGCTTCATGGTGTTATGCAACCACATCAGAACCAAAGCAAGTGTCATCACCGTGTCAAGTACTCTTTTACGTCCAGCCGTGCATTCGGTTGGATATTCTTTTTGGAATTCTTCGTGTAATTGATCGAATGCTCCAGTCGTCAAACCAAAATGACACATAAAGGCATCATCCTGACGACCATCAAGCAACCTTTTAGCAGCCGATTTAGTAGGTGAATGCAGACTTTTTGACGTTGTGTAGAATCGTTTAGAAATACGGCGTTGAGATTCAAGATAATTCATGTACTGATAGGCAGCAGCAGAAAGCAAAGTAATATGCGATAATAATGCTAATTTACGCTTTGTTATAGGGGGCATTTTGTATCAAAAATATAAAGGGGATAAAGAAAAAGGAAATGGATGATAAAAGAGAGATTAACTTGTATTTCGTTACCAATACAAAAGTGACAACAATTGGGTTCCACAACATCGAATCTCATAAGTCACGCCATATTATCCCAACAAGATGATTGATTCAAACAAGTCTGACATAATAGCGTGCTTTATTAAACAACGTGTTATAAAAACCATAATTTTCGCTTTTTAAAAAAGCCTTTTTTCTTTCTTTTCATATAACTTAATAAAAATAACAATGGGCAACGTAACAGGATCTGTCAGAATGACTAAAGATGAAAAAACCTATTTACTGAAAATAGTAAAGAAGGTTTTGCCAAGTGGAGCGGACGAATGGTCCCGTGTAAGCCAAATATATATGGCTGGACAAAAAAAAATTGTCGAACAAGAAAACGAGGCCATCAGGTTGGAAACAGGAACCAAGGGAACGAAGGTTGCCTATGAGCGTAGCGGCAACTCTTTGAAGGCGGCTTATCGTACATTGAGAACGGCAAAAGCACCAACAGGTAAATTATCATATAATTCGAGGTGTAATGAAAGAAATCTTGCTAACAATGATACAAACAAAAAAAATCTATTAGGCAACTCAACCCCAACTACTTTGATTACTGATGCAAAAACAATTGAGGACCAAATTGCAATCAAAGGCTGCTTATCACAGCTTCATGGTCACACGGATTCCGAGGATGAAGAGAAAGCAAGCCGCATGCATCATGGAGGTAGCGGCTTTCGCTCAATTGATGATCTGGTAGAGCAGAGTTTAACAGACAGTGACAAGAGTGAGGCATCTCCTCGTGCAGTTGGTAGAACGGTGCCAATGCCAAAGAAGTCCAAAAATACCCACCAGCATATGGAGGACTTCAACAACCATTTTGGTGTCCTGGCTGAGGCAATTGCGTTGTCTCTTCGGGGAGAAAATGAACCAAAACCATCGGTCCCAACCACACGTTCCGAAATGACCAACGTGACCGATGTCAATTTGGAAATGATTGAAAATCGTCTTGGAGCTGTTGACAATCAATTTGAGGAGGTCAACATTCGCCTGGATGGTGTGAAAAATGGCCTCAAAAGTGAACTCAATGATGTCAAAAAGGAGTTCAACGAGTTGAAGGAGACGGTAAATTTAATCAATATGTTGATTCGTATCATATATATAAACTCTATCTAACCGACTACATTATCAGATGTCAGCGATGTTTGAATATATCAAGACATCGGTAGCTAAGGTAGTTTAACTATTATAAATCATGTTTTTTTTATTCGTACTAAAAACCATAATCTTTATATGCACATTAGCAACCTATTCCTACTTCTGAAAAGGGCAAAGGCACCCGTTCCCAGAAGCGTAAAAGAGCCGAATAAATAAACGTTTTTGACAAATATTATCCATACATCTCATATCTATTATCTGCATATTATTAGCGTTTATCAGAAACAAAGTATTTAATAGAAATGTTTTTTTTTTTTTTTTTGGAGTTAATTCTATTTTAATTCGGGGGGGTAGGGGGGTCGAATTAACTTCAAAAATTTAAGCAGTGAAATTTAAGGTTAATTCCACGTTACACAACCCAAAAAATTAAGTCTATTCTATTTAATTCTATTTTGCATTTTGGAAGTCATCCATTATAAGGCTCAAGGACGTGTCGATTTTAGAGAATTGGTCCGTGAGCTGTTCAAAATCTATAAAACCCGGATCTGGATGTGTGCTAGTCTTTCTGAAAATTAAAAAAATTCATCATTACCTCCAACCTGTTTAGATTTGTATATAACAACCCCACTCAACAAGACCCACTCAACAAGACCCACTCAATAAGACCCACTCAACAAGATTACTCCAATAAGACGCAAAAAAAAAAAAAAAAAAAAAAAAAAAATCTTTTCCCATCATTTGCATTCTCAATAATAAAAAAATAAAAAATAACGTATCCCCCCTATTCATAATAGAATAGTATTTAGTTATTAAAAAATATAATTTATCATGATTAAATATTAAATAGTTTCATAAATAGTTTTTTAAGCTTTTCGGGCTGGTGGCGCTGGATCTTTTTCATCGGGAACATGACGAGGATAATCAGCCTCATCAGGCACATTTCTTCCTGACGACATTATCATGGGCTCAGCCGCTGCTACCGCTGGTGCTTGACCTCCATAGTATCCTCCTTCATACCCATAATTATTCGTCTGTCCATACCCTGCTTGGTATTCAGGATAATACTGTGGCTGAGTCTCATACCCTCCTACATCATATTGCTGTTGTTGTTGATCTACTGTCGGTGGATTATACGCTTGCACAAAAGGTCGAGGTTTAGCACCCACTGTACTCATCGGTCGACTACTATTACCATCCGATCCAACCACCGTAGGCGATCCATACGTATTATACTCGTTAAATACATGAGGATCATCCAACACATCATCGTTATCATACGTCTTCTTTCGGTTATTATTATTGCGACGACGTCTCATTAGGAAAAATACAAGTGCTATTTCAATATTGTTTAGTCCTCCTTTCTTTTTTCTTTTTTGTATAATAATTTTTTTTTTTATATCCAAGGTTACCTAGTATAGCCATGGCAGCAATACCACCGACGACACCTCCTGCAATAGCACCAGTGTTGGACTTGGAGGGTTGGGCTTCGGTAGAAACTACGGTGGGTACGGTGGTCTCATAACTACTGTAAGATGTAGATGTGTAGGTAAAAGTGGCAGTACCTGATGTACTAACAGTGACTACCGGAACAGCGGATGAAGTGACCACTCTCGTTGAACTGGTAGTCATTGATGGACTACGACTGCTGGTGGTGGTTGTTATGGTTGCAGCTGGTGTTGTTGTTGTGCTACTGCTAGGAGACCCATTATTGTTCGTAGTAGTGGTAGGGTTGGGTGTAGTGGTTTCGGCAGGAGGGTTTGTGGTAGTAACGGGATCTAAAGTAGAAGATGATGAGTCGGGGGTCAAGGTAGTGGTGATAGAAGAAGAGATTAAACTACTAGTAGTAGTAGTAGTGATCGTCATACCGTTACTAGTAGGAAGAGGCGTTGTGATAGGAGGATCCACAGTGGTTGTAGTGGAAGCTGGGATCACCTGTGTATTTTAGTTAGTTCAGATATGAAAAAAAAAATATAACGGGATGAAACATACGGGATCAGAAGTGGTTGTAGAAGCAGGGACCAAAGTAGCTGTGCTGGCATCTACTGTAGCGGGTGTGGTTGCTTGAGCTGATATCGCAATTGAACTCATTGGGGGAAAAGGATAAAAGAGAAAATAGAAAAGAAAAAAGAAAAAGAGAAAAAGAAAAATCCGGGATAAAAATAGGTTTGACTTTTTATGTGTGCAATGACTATCGGACCGACATTGGATTGTGTCACTGAAGAACTTTTTTTTTTTTTTTTTAATCAATCAAATTTAGCCCTTTGGTCCTCCTAAAGAGTAAGATACATTTCTGAACTAAATCCATCCCCCCTTTCTTTTTTGTCGGTTAGTGTATCCTTTTTTTTTTATCTTTTTCTCGAAAAAAACAAAATAAACAATGTCATTTTCGAAAGAGAATTACAAAGAAAGTGTTTTCATTGATTGATCCCATTTAGTAAGGATTAGATAATAAAAGTAAGAAAGGTTAACACATTTTATCGGTCACTTTACAAAATTGAATACCAAATATAATTTGGTATCAACATCGTAGTAACGGGATCATTTTCTCTGCATAAATTCAAATATGGCATTCTCTATGTGTACAGTCACTTTATTGTCATCCCATAAAAAAAAAATTACTCTTTGTTCTCGTCTTGTGTAACTTCCTCCTCCTTCTCCTCAGTCTTGGTCTCAACCTCAACCTCAGCCTCTCCCTTCACCTCTTTAACTTGCTTTTTTGGTTGTTCAGAAGCATCTGCGTTATTGATACCCAAAATACTCTCGATATTGTACTTTTTCAACTTGTTAAAATCCTCAACGACTGATAACATGCAAATATTCTAGAAAGCCATGATATTAGCAAACAAGCACATGTACACTTCAATCTAGTCTTATACCTGACAAACTTCGGCAATGATGGTTAATTCAGGATCGTTTAAATCAACTTTATGTCCAGGTCCGACAGTAGCAGCTAAAGCATTGATGACATCCATACGTGTCAACTTTGTGCAATTACGCACTCTACAAGCAACCGCAAACTACAAAGAAGTGTCAGCAAAACAACAATTTTTCTTTTTTTTTTGTGTGTATTCTATCACATATTACTTTACTCTTTTTGGTACAAGTTCACCTTGACTATCCTTTTGGCTGAAATGGCGGGCAAAAATTTGCTTGGCGGAATTCTCGATATCTTCAATATGAGCTTGACATGTCTTTTCAACAGGGAGGTATCTGCAAATATATCGAGTGGTTTTGGTTTGGGTTTTATCTAAATCTGTCAACATGTGGTGAACTAATTTAACAGGTTCGACAGGAGGTGTGGCACGAATAAACACGACTAACGATAGAGTTGTGAGTATACAAGGGTCATGGAAAAAAATAAAAACATGTCTTTCTTTCTCTCTTACCACAATCAGTGCCTGTGGTGATATTAGCAAATCGCTTTCTTCCTTTAGGCTTCTTGAGGGCGGCTACTTCTTTTGCAATTGAAGCCTCTAAATCATCCTCCTCGTCGTCTTCGTTGACGTCGGCATCGACATCTTCCACAGGATATAATTCATCGCCATACTACAAAATGTTGTTAATGGTTTAAACTATATTTGAAGACTCGGTGAGGGTCAAACTTTACTCGTTGCAAAATATCTAAAGCCTCCTTGACAGCACGACTTTCTTTAGAACGTGTGCACATGACAAGCACACCTGCCATATCTGGCATCACATTGAAACTGCTCTTACTCTTTGCAGCAGCTCCAGCCTTTTCTGTTTCCTAATTTATAAAATGGGTAAATGTCGATACAAAAGATAGAAAAGGTGACCTTTTTTTTTTTACTTTAGCACAGTGATAAGACTTTTGCTTCTTCTTCTTTCCTCCTCCAAATTGACCGTTTCTCTTTGACATTATTGTACTGGGATAAGGAAGGAGGAGCAAAGTTTTTTTATTTATTTCAATGCAAAGGGGGAACAAATTAAAGGTAGTCACGAGTGACGGTTTTTATGCTTCTCCGCAAAAGCCCAATTCATGCTTCATAATAAAAAGTGCGATTTCTATTTTATGTTCCTGGAGAAGTAATAATTTAAGAGACGATGGAAAAGGGGAGGGGGGCTCACATTTATAGATTGACGACGATCGGCTTAGCCTGACGCATGGTGTGACACATACCAAAAATCGCTGAAACAGCCCTCCGTTAGCCGAATCAAACGTTTGTAATTATATCAAACAGGCTATTGTTTGTTTTCTTCTTTTATCTTCTAGTTTTCTTCTATTATTTTAAACTACCTCTGAGAAATGCATTCTTTGTTAAAAAAAAGACCAACGAGATATGACCCCAAAGCTGAATGGAGAGCATTACAAGCATTACGAGCAAACGCAGGTATTTACGATTTGTTAAAAAAACAAAAAGAAGATGAACTCAAAGTTGATTGGGACGCATTGGAAGCAAACGCAAGTTCTAACGATTTGTTAGACAAACAAAAAGAAGGTGAAATCGACCCATCAATGGGAAAAAACGCAAGTGTTTACAATATAGGCATAGGTATTGATTTCGGAACCTATTTCTCTCGAGTTTCTTATACATTTGCCTGTGAAAGGAATGGTGAACGGAATCCAGAAGTAGAAGATATATGGAGATGGTAAGCGTCACATTTATTTGGCGCTTGAGATGATCAATAACTTTTTTATAATAAAAAGGCCAAGGAATGATGCATCTCTTTCTTTACTTCCGACGAGGTTACTATATGAAAAAGGGGTTATGATAAAATGGGGCAACTTCCGTAAAATACGTTCTCAAGAGGAGGAAGCCACATTATTTAAACTTTATTTGGACGAAACCAATCATCAAAGTATCCCATCCTTACCGTCAGGTGTTACCACACTTCATGCAGTTTCCGATTATCTAAAAGCAATTTTCGACTACACTTATTCCAGTATATCAAGAAATTATGGAAAATATGTGGACCAAAGCAAAGTAAGAGTTTGTTTGACTGTGCCTGGTCATTGGTCAGATAGATCTATAGACCTTTTGAAAGATGCGGTAGTTCTAGCCGGTATTTTCAGCCGTAAAGATCTTCCGGAGAAGTTATTACTTGTTCCCGAACTCGATGTTGCGGCTTTGTATTGTGAGGCCTTCGTTCCAGAATATAACCCTAAGGATGGTGACACCGTTATGATATGTAAAATAGAAGAAGGGATTGCAGAATTTGCTGTTCATCGTGTCTACACTGATGAAAACGGTGAAAATTCACTTTCACAAGAAGTCCCATTTGATCGCGCCATGTTTAGCTCGGAGACCATAGATATGCTATTCAAAAATTTTGTTTCTGAAAAAATGGAAGAGATTTCAAAGAAGCATAATGTCGAGTCTTTGAGACCGTATGAGTTAGATGATATACTGAAACACTTTAGAGAGGTGACTAAGGTATGATTCTTTTCGGACTATTTACACTTTTGAAGCTTGTAATGGTCTAATTAACCTTCTTTTTAATCAAAAAAAAAAGCACTCGGTGTTTTCTCTAAATCACCCCGAGTACGATGAAGATGGCCATTTTATAATACTTCCTTGCAGATATGACTTTAATGAAGCAGAAGTGGATGCTGGCGTATATATTAGTGACTGTCATTTATTCATATCATCTTCAGAAATGATTGCAAATAATTTCGATCCGTTTATTGATAGACTACTAAACCTCATAGTCAAACAATTTGAACGATTTGATAGTAAAATAAACAACTTGTTGGTAGTGGGCTCAGATGCTGATTACGAATATGTACAAGAAATACTAAAAGAAAGGCTTCATGGCAAAGTCGGCCAAGTAATAATTCCTCCACGTTTAGAAATGTATAACAGTCGCGGCGCCGCTTTAATGGCCTCAAATCCTCGCACCATCAAAGTAAAATCAGGTCGATTTTACGGTTATGAGTGCTCATTAGAATTCGACGAAAGGTTGGATCCTTTAGAGTTACGCTGTATGACGAAGGAAGGTGTAGCTTACTGTAATCAACGATTTCAACTCTATTACATTAGGAGCAGTGCCTATGATACAAAAGACCAAAATATGACATCTTTCCAGACTTATTGCAACAAAAACCCCACAATACGTAAGTAATTAGCATGCATTATTACTTCGAACATCTTGTAAAATATTGACGCCCCCACCCTCCCACATAAAAGAATTATTTGAATACGAAGGTAGTCTAAATCAAGTCCCAAGGCACACCACCCATGAAGATGTTAAGAAACTTGCTTCCGTCGAGATCGAATTACCACATATGCCATATAAAAAGCCTACCGACACAGTTGATGTGAATGTACAAATAGAACTTGATGGAATCGAAATCAAGTTTTGGGTAACCATTATGGATCAGGTTCAACTTTATTCACGGTGTCTTACAAAGGACACCAAAATTATGATAGGAGAGCTTCTCTGAATAAAGTTGGTACAAGTCTATTAAAATACGAATATATTTGAAGTTTATAAGTTGGGAAGAAATAAAGTACTATTCACAATAAAATAACATTTCTTTCTGATTATCTATCAATGTAAGAGTTGCTTACAATTATATCTACAAGGGTCATTACACGAGACCAATTTGTCTTCTGATACTTTCATTTACCTGGTTTATATGAAGATAAAATGTGAGATTTAAAGTTAATTTTACGACAGGGTGATCACTGCAAGACCGTCCAGACAATTTCGATTTCCTATCATATAGTTTATAAATAACGCGCTCGAGCAAAAACTGCAGGACCGATTGTTCTCCCTGTCTTGTATAATACAGTAAAAAGCAAAGAGTCAAGCGTGTTGGCATTTTAGAAATACGTTAATAGAAACTTGTCATTTGTGGTACACATGTCTTTGTAAAAGTGAAGATTGATTACCTGTGATTTGTAGCAAGATACGCCATGAGTGTAAACAAATCAAGTATTATAAATCCCATAAAATAACATTGTTTGCATGAACTAAAATATGTGGTACCAGAAGAATGAATCAGCAATAGATTTAAGGTGAATGGTGATAGGATGAAGTTAATTTGGCCTAAACAGAATCTTCAGTTCAATTGAATTCTCAATAGGCGTGCCGTTTACAGAATTAACGTTCTTTATGGTTAGGTCAATAACATGTTGCTAAGATAGTTATAGTTATTTGGATACGAAGGTGATATCAATCAAGCTGTTCGAAATAGTTTCCTCATTTTCAAGATCAAATTACGTTCTAGTAGTAATTCCAGACAATATACCCTACGATATAGCTGAGGTAAATGTACGAACAGACTTTGAAGCGATGTCCATCAGGCTTTGGGTAATAATTATTGATTAAATTCGGCTTTGCTTACGATGTTTTACAACAAACACAAACAGTATGCTTGGGGATCGGAACTAAGATATATCATATGCTCATTAAAATAAGCATAAACAAAATGTTATTAGATAATGTATTACTTACACGGGTCTTGCGTCCTAATATAAAGGCAATTTAATCCGTATGGTTGGTGTGTTTGTAAATAATGAAACGTTAGCTAAATTGTATTGAGTTACATGTCCCTAAGGTTTTACATTAGAACATATTTATAAAGGTAATTATGACATTCATAATGTCGATTATAATAATAATAAGATCATAAAGGCAGACACTGTACTGTAAATGTTCATATTCGTAGACATCTTTAATTAAGTACACGGCTCTCATTCTCGCACACCAGAGCTCTGTAAAGGCAGCAATTATAAATCAACAGATAAATTGATTTGGAACAGTTGGACATATCTTTTTAACGAAAGAAACTGCCAAATTTGATATATACCCCATATCGCTTTTCAATGGCTTATAGCACAATTCTGAGTTAGTGTGATCCCTGAAAAGATACAAATTCATATCGCTTTAGAATGTATGACAATAAATTCCATGAGGCCTTATTGTCCCCCTTCAGACGGACAGACATTCTTTATAATACTTGCACATTAAAACCTTCTTTGCGTACAGTACTTTTTTTTCCAATTGTACATGTTCTCATTTTTAGATTGTCAATCTGAGTAGATAGCTTTATCTTGGTTTGAAAGATTGATTCATTATAGATCATAACTTACAATTTTAGACTTGCAGAACAAACTGCTGATTTTTCCAATTCAATTTATTTAAAAACTTCATGCTTGATGAATTTGTACGATACCAATTTACCTTTTGTTATCATTGTGTCTAACCAAAAGAGTATCAGCGCAAAATTTGTGGATATGGTTCAAGAGTTAAAATCCTGTACCTTGTATAATAATTCAAAATGAAAAATGCAAATGTTAAATTACAGTGCTTTGGGTTTATTGTTTGCTATTTCTCCTTAGACATGCTCAAATAAAAATACGAGGAAAAAGTTACTGCATGATCCTACATGCATATACTAAAAAAAAGAAAGAAAAGAAAAAAAACTATGAACCCTTCAATTATTTATTGCCAAATTTAGAGATCCTTTAGTTTGTAACATATCTCTAGAGAAATCATCAAACAGTGATTGTTGCAATAGCAGGTCACGTGCAGGCTGTTATAAAAGGTGAAAAAATAATTGTAATTTGTGTGAGGGGGGACCTTTTTCTCTCTTTCATATTATAATGAGCGTCGACGACAACTTGTCTATATCTTTTGCTTCAAGTATAGGCATTGATAATATCAAGGATGAACATTTGAATAAGAATAATCTGTACACGGATTTAGATCAGTTGGAAAAATCCGTCGACGCTGAATTCGAACATTATATGAATCAGGCACGGTCCTTTCCTTTCCAGGAGCAAGAGCAAGAACGAAATCGTGAGCATCCCGATCTAAAAGACGCCTCTGTTCATTCCGACTTTGAAATATTGGGTGCTGAAATATTGAATCAAGTGAATGATGAGCTTGATTTAGATAACGATTCATGGCATCGGTATTTAGAAAATAACAATGCAGACGACCTTTATAATGTAAAACCTCTTCGAAATAATACCAACGATTTCCCAAGGGAAGAGGATAGTGGACATACTTCTCCTGGTGAATACTTTGGAGCAAGGTCGTTGCCTTTGAATTCATTGAATTTTCAACAAAACGATGAATTTCCCTTAGATTCACAGCAAGAAGAGAGATCCCTTCCTTTAGATTCTTCAGACTATCGACAGGAGAGATCATTTCCTTTAGATTCACCAAAATATCAGCACGAAGAGGCATCTCTCCCTCCAAACTCGTCTGAATATCAACAAGAGCCCTTAAGTTTATCAGACTTTGATCGGGATCAGTTACGAGAATTGAATTTGTCTTTTGTAAATAAAATTTTCTTTCTTGTTTGGGGGGTTAACACGATTCTAATCACTGCTCGATAGGCATCATCTATAAAAGAGACGCCTGTTAAGACAAGGATGCAGCGGTTAATAGAGGCGCGATTTGTAAGTGTTGAATGGATATTGAAGGATGGAATATTCTAAACGATTTTTTATTGTTTTTTTTAAAAAAAAGAAATCTTTACCGAAATCACTTGGTCTTTTTCCAAAGTACGAAATACCCGAAATAGAACTACACCATCCATACACCCAAAAGAAACAAAGGAACCAATCCACAGGCTCCTCTTCCATCTCATCCACACGTCAGCAATTCGCTTCGGGAGATCAGCAGCCAAAAACAACTACCGACAGTTTAAGCAGTTTTCATTCATCCAGACCGACCAACAGTGATGAGGAATGCACGATTGAACCTGCCTCCTTACACTTTTTATGTGAAATGTCGCCAAAAACGATCTATGCCAAAGTCATCAATTTGAAAATCAAAAATCCTAGTCCGAATACAGTGCGAAACTTTTCCATCTTTTCACAGGGGAACCTGTTGGAATTTGAAGTGAACGAAGGTATGATTCTAGAGCATGAAGTAGTGCAAGTGCTGGTCAAGGTACGATCCAATGCTTTATTATCCTATCGACGTCAGCAAGAGCCGCTTGACGAATATCCATCTTTACATGATAAAGTGTTGGTATTGATCGATCATCAGCAAGTAAATCAACTGGAGGTGAGTATTGATTTCATGAGTTTAGAAGATGATGATGATGATGAAGAAGAGGAGGAGGAGGAAGAGGAAGAGGAAAAAGAGTGCGGTAGACCAAAGTGTCGATACTGTGCACTTGAAAAAGGATATCCATTACATTCTCTTTAAATATACATAGCTTGTTAAAATCTAGAAAAAAAAAAGAAATTCTTTATTGTTGTGTTGTTTATATTACAGATAAAAAAAAAATGGAGAGTGTGTGTGTCGGGAGATACTGGAGGGAGGACCTTCTTATTGTGAATTTACCAAGAAGCCTTCTTAACACCAGGAAGTTCACCATTCAAAGCCTTTAAACGGAATTGGAATCGACACAACTTGAATTCACGAAGAACACCACTACCATGACCAGTTGCTACACAACGGTTGTGAATGTAAGTGGGTGAAGATTGCTTGGGCATGGCGTTTAATTGAAGTTGAGCTTGATGACGGACACGAGCGGGTAATGTCTCATTACGAGTGATGAATCTGAAAGCTTGGCGAGTCACTTCATTGTTGGCGACTGATTGACGAGCATTGATATCACGAAGAATACGACACCTCATTTTTTATAATTTTTGCTTATGGAAAAATAGTTGGGGCGAGGGGGAGTCAAATTAAACATGGTAGGGTCTCTCTCTCTCTGTCAAATAAAAATCAAGTCACACACACCAGCCAATCAGACCCTTTCTGATTTGTCCCTTGCAGGGAATTAGGTAAGCTCTGGTGCTTGATCATCCAGACATACCTGTGCATCTTTTTGTTGAAAGAACTCGGATACATTTATACAACGATTGGCTCATACAACTTTTTTCTTTATTGTTACTGTCATAAAGTTCTTTCTGTCAATTTATCCTCCAGCATCTAGTGAGCTCTGCCCCTCAGAAATGCCTTACAGCGTTTATTCAACTGATAGTTTAGACGTATAATTGCTGTACCTGAGAGATTGACAATGTGTTGCGTGAAAGTAGGAACCTTTAAGCTCTTTTGGCAAATGGAAACCGCCACACACATGTTCACACTCAGAAATAAAACCAGCCATCATTTTTTTTTTTTTTTTTTTTTTTTTTTGAGCTTGCTTCTTTCATTTATTTAACCATGGTTGCATCCACCTCATTAGACGTTGTTCCTGACGATCCCACGGCATACAAGACTCAAAAGTACTGGGAAGAGCGATACCAACAGTAAGTACATATATGCAAAAGAGGCTCTTATTCTTTCTAACAAGCATGGTATTAGAGAGGACTCTGGCACCACTTTTGACTGGTTCAAAACCTATGCTGAATTAAAGCCCTTGTTGAATGAGGCCATTCCTAACAAGGATGCCAAGATTCTTATGCTTGGTTGTGGTAACTCCAGTAAGTCGAAAACAAAGTGTGAGTGTTGAAGGTGGCGATTATGCTTAACCAACTTTTTTTCTTCTTCTTTCTTATTAGCCTTGGGAGAGGATATGTATGACGATGGATATAAATACATTACCAACATTGATTACTCCAAGACTGTCATTGACAACATGAAGATTCGTTGTGCTGATAAGCCTGAAATGACATGTAAAAGATAACCTATTTTGACAGGTTGCGGGCAAAAATTGAACATTTTTTTTATAATAGGGTTGGAAATGGATATCCGTGATTTAAAGTTTGACAATGAATCATACGACGTTGTGATTGATAAAGGTATAAGAGGGTTTAAATAGAAAGGCAACCGAACTAATGATAATCTATAGGTACTATGGATGCCTTGATGTGTGATCGTGGTGACGTTTGGGAGCCTTCTGAAGAATTAATCAATGATGTGAAGGGAGAGGTAGATGAAGTTGAAAGAGTCTTAAAGGTCGGCGGTACCTTTTTATATATTACATTCGGTCAACCTCATTTCCGTAAAAGACATCTTCAAAGAGATTGTTGGAACATTGATATCAAAACTATGGGTACTGCATTCCATTACTTTTTCTACACCATGATTAAACAGTAGTGTGGCTTAGTTCTTTCTCCTTCCTCTTCTGTCTCTCAATAAACTTATCCCCCCTCCCCTTTTCTAATTCTGAATGCTTTTGTTCAAACGGTTCTTTACCACGCTTAAAAAATATGCCCCTGCGGACCAGTTAGAAAGTATTCACAGGCTTTCTTTATCCGTCAATGGAACTTCTAGCACTATTGAAAAGCATGCTTTACTTGCTCAATTCCCCGCTTGTCATTCCACTCTAAAGCGCATATACGACCCTCACACGCGCCTCTTTATCACTTCCAAATCAGCTAAAGCCTACCTTACGAAACAAACCAACATGGAACCCACTACATTTCATCACCTGGACGATTTACTCGATGCGCTTTCTTCCCGCCACATCACGGGAAAAGCTGCCTCTCAAGCCGTTGCTTCTTTCTATACGACCTACTGTCACTCGGAAGCTCATCAAAACATCTTTTGGCGCATCATTGACCGCAATTTAAAAATGGGAGTGTCTGTACAAACCGTGGATCATACCATTTTACGCGATCCGACAAAGATGGACGTATCGCGCATCAGTGTGGCTCTGGCCACGTCGTATACGCCCAACAAATTGACAGACGTGGACGGTTGGTATGTTTCACAAAAGCTGGACGGTGTGCGGTGTATCGCCATGATTCGATCGACAGGCGACATTCAATTTTATTCAAGGACAGGTAGACTATTCACCTCGCTACAGAAAGTCAGAGCTGTCTTGGAACACCAGTTAAAAAAGGGGGTTGCCGACGGCGAAGAGTTTGTGCTGGACGGAGAAATTTGTGCTTATGCTGATGATGGAGATCCCTCGCAAGAGGATTTTGTAAAGGCATCATCACAGGTACGTCGTACCAATGAAGAGATGGAAAATCCGGTCTTTCAGGTATTTGATAGAATTAGGTTGCAAGACTTCATTGAAAAAAGCGGAGATCAAACGCTACTGCAGAGACAAGAGGCACTACAAAAGTTTGTGGGGAAAGACCCGCTAGATCATATCAAGGTGGTGAAGCAAGCAAAATTAAATAGTCTGGAGGAATTTGAACATATCAAGGCACAAGCGGTTGAAAAAGGATGGGAAGGTTTGATGTTACGAAAAGATGTTCCATATGAAGGAAAACGAACGTAAGCTCCTCATTGTATATGATTGAAAAAAGAGACTAAATGTTTTCCTACATATATAGTCGAAATATGTTAAAGGTGAAGCAATGGGAAGATGGTGAGTATATTGTCAAAAGCACAGAGATGGGCTTGATGAGGATGCCCGACACGGGTGAAGACAAGTATGTCACCACAAACGTCATTATCGAGCATAAGGGTTATCCCGTCAGTGTCGGATCCGGATTCACTTTGCAGAACAGAATTGATTACGCCAAAGATCCTAGCTTAATCATTGGAAAACCCATTACTGTGCGCTACTTTTCAGAATCCAAAAAGGACAATGGTGCAATATCTCTTCGATTTCCTTCCGTAAAGGCTGTCTATGGGGAAGGTAAAAGAGACATCTAGTTGTTCAATAAAATTTGTATGATAAAAGGAGATTTAAAATTATCCTGTCATTTTGCATAAATGGAATTTCTGAGGTTACACTGTCACTCCATATAATAATGTCCTTTCGCCAATCAAGTTATTTCTGGGCATACAGTTATAACCGACTTTTTTACTCATATATTAGCCCAGCTTTCGTATTAAACAGCTGTGGTACTCACCTAACGTTTACGAGGCTACGCAACAGGCCACACATTTTCCATGTATTAAAGCAGCCTAATTAAAGGTTTATTCACTGCACTTTAAGTTAGCACGTTTTTCATCTGCTGTATTAAGATTAAATCTTTTGATCCTTGAGCTTGGTTTATGTGCGGGTGAAAGGTAGGTTTTTTGCTTTCCCGGCTTTAATAGATTGCTTTGCATCAATCGATAAATTTCAAAAAAATAGTACCTGGTGGTAAACCCAAAGCTTGCCCGTATCATCCAGACAAAAATTGGAGTCGTCGACATGCTACTGAATGTCTCCATATTCACCGTCATTTGTATATGCCTATAACAATCGATGATCCACTCTCTTTCATGACCAATTTGCTACCCATACGTAAGCCCTGTCGTAAGTCTGATTCTATCAGCTGGTTTATCGCACTGGCCAATGATTTGTACTATTTTACATGAACTGGACCATCTCTTCCATGATGAGTTCCCTCCGCCTATTGAAGATCTTAGCCAGAAGCTATTGAACTGGTTATCCACGTAATAATGTGAGTCTTTCTGTCTACTCTGTCTTGGTTTTTCTCCTGTCACTTGTTAATTTTAACCCTGCCACTTTGTTTTTAACTCGACGGCAGGGTTAAAAATAATAAGTGACACGGTTGTCGCTTTTAACTTATCACTTTTCACTTTAACCCTGCCGCTTGAATGATGACTGAAACAGAAACAATATTCAAAACAGGATTCCTCATAATCTTCTTAGTTTTACGCTCCTGCCCAAACACCGGCTTGGTACAGATTTAATGTCCAAAACACTTTTAAAAGACTCAAGGGTCGCAAACATGATAGTGTCCACGTTAGTTGGTATGTTTTGTGGTGTTTTGGGATAATAAAAATTCAGACAGAAAGGAAATAAAACAAAAGTAGGAATACTTTGAGACTGTTGATATGTTTTATTTAGTTAAAAGAGAATTGGGGATTATCAAGGTCAAAGAATAAAGGATATATATAAGATGTCTGAATTTAAATTATAAAATTATTGCATAATGGAAGTACACTATTTTAGTACAGTGTCTTCTTGCACTATTTTAGTTAAAGACGTGTAGAGACTAAAGAAGTGTATTTTCTTTATCAAGTATGGATGCTGAGATATTTATATTTTAGTGTAGAATGTATGATGTAAGTGTAACTGATGTTATTTTTATGATGATGATTTTATTAGAAGTAAGCCAGATCATCACATGTTTCAGCTATATAATTTTATTAAAGCTTCTCGCTAATGGTATTAATTTAAATGTAGGCAAGCATGCAAGCATACAAGCAATAACTATACAGCAAAAAATGAGGAATGACTTGATGGAAAACTTGCTGATGTCCTACTCATCCCAACAACTGATACATCCGAATCATTACCACCAATTCTTGTTGAAATACAGAATGTTGTTGACAAGCCATACATGCACCGACTCACCAAATGTTGTAATAATATATACGACGAAAACAACAATATTGAACCAATAGCACTCACTATTTGTATTAAGAATGTGCGGGTAGAAAATTCCAATATGTTTTATGATAGCCCCAAAGCTTCATATTTAAAGCAACTTCCATGCAACCTTTGGGCCAGAGACCACTCAATTATAACCCCTAAAACTATCGCAGATTATATTGATAATCATGACAATAATAATAAAGACAGCAGCAATAGCAGTCAAACCAGTAACAGAAATATCAACAACGAAAGTGATACCAGTATTAATAGCAAGCCTCTTCCTCAGTGTTTTGTAGTTTTTATATCTTGAAAAATAACCTTCAGCTAAGCCTTTGTCATAGCAGACTTTCCAATTCATTTGTTTACGTGTTTTCAGGTATTCGTCCTTATACTCTCTAGCATATTTCATATCATCGAGTTGTGGTTCAGATGGCATTTGTGGTAAGATGTCAATGCGTGTACTTCGTTTTGGGGGCTAAACATTGGGTGGCAAATCCAATGGTAATGGCATCATGTCGGAGTCGTCCAGAATTGGCCACTGGTACTTGTGTAAGCACGTCTCTGTATATAGTACACCTGCACTTGCCAAACTTTTCATTTTTTTTATGCCTACATCGCCTCCATCAGACACCTCCAGTATCCTCTTGAATTGATTTTTTGTTTCAGTGGCAACGTCAATTAATCGCTCCACCGTCGAATTGTGGTCCTGTATTTGATGGTCCAGTGCTTCTTTTGCAATTTGGTATAATAATATAACAGTGGGATCCTTCTTATACTCTAATCCAAACTTAATGAACATTTTTGTTCAATAAGTACTTACCCTACTACAGCCAGAGGAGGAAGAGGCTTGCTATTAATACTGGTATCACTTTCGTTGTTGATATTTCTGTTACTGGTTTGACTGCTATTGCTGCTGTCTTTATTATTATTGTCATGATTATCAATATAATCTGCGATAGTTTTAGGGGTTATAATTGAGTGGTCTCTGGCCCAAAGGTTGCATGGAAGTTGCTTTAAATATGAAGCTTTGGGGCTATCATAAAACATATTGGAATTTTCTACCCGCACATTCTTAATACAAATAGTGAGTGCTATTGGTTCAATATTGTTGTTTTCGTCGTATATATTATTACAACATTTGGTGAGTCGGTGCATGTATGGCTTGTCAACAACATTCTGTATTTCAACAAGAATTGGTGGTAATGATTCGGATGTATCAGTTGTTGGGATGAGTAGGACATCAGCAAGTTTTCCATCAAGTCATTCCTCATTTTTTGCTGTATAGTTATTGCTTGTATGCTTGCATGCTTGCCTACATTTAAATTAATACCATTAGCGGGAAGCTTTAATAAAATTATATAGCTGCAACATACCAACTAACGTGGACACTATCATGTTTACGACCCTTGAGTCTTTTAAAAGTGTTTTGGACATTAAATCTGTACCAAGCCGGTGTTTGGGCAGGAGCGTAAAACTAAGAAGATTATGAGGAATCCTGTTTTGAATATTGTTTCTGTTTCAGTCATCATTCAAGCGGCAGGGTTAAAGTGAAAAAGCGATAAGTTAAAAGCGACAACCGTGTCACTTATTGAACTAAATTTTCTTTACAATCAAATTTTTGAAGTAGTTGGTCATTGGTTAATTGTTGAGAGTCCATCAATAAAATTTCGTTTTTTGAAACAAAAGTTTCAATGGCGATTTTTTTTGACGGTGTATTCTTCCAGCATATCTTTGACAATATGACCGCGCGATGCAATACTAGCAAAGTCAATTGAGGCTAAAAATATGTCATGATCAATGGACTGCAAGTACATAAACATATCTATTGTGAATCAAATAGAGAGTTAGTATTGGGGTTTCCAGTCTCTATGCTGTAGTATTGCTTTACCTTGAGTGTTGCCATTAAAATGTTCCAACTTGCTCCTAATCTCATTATCTTCATTTAAGTCCCTTTCTTTGAATGGGGAGGAAGATGGACCACACACCGACACGTAAATGTTGTCCGCAAGGGAGCGGTCAGTCATGTTGTCTATCATTTTTTGGAGAAGTTTCTGGCGTTGTTCATTCTTAACATCCCCGGGCGACTTTCTAACATATCCAATGATTTCATAGTCGTTTTATTTTAAGGTTAACAATTGATGCTATATATCTTGGCAAATAGCTGACTTACCCATAAACGGGGACAAGCGGCATTTGCGTGTGGCCTGCAAGCTTAATTGCCTTTAATTGAAATGCAAGCATCGAAACAACAAATAAATCACTCTTTTATAAACTATAGATCATGTGTACACCAGCGCAAATGTTTAATACCCACGACCAGATTATTGTGATAGAACCGATGTAACTTACGTGACTATTTATAGTGGTACACGCTTAATACAATGATCCCAACTTGAAGCTGGGTTCTTTGCTTCAAGAATAGCTACACATGGCAGACTATCTCCAGCCCTAAGGTGGCACATACAAAAGAGGTTTTCGATGCTCTGGTTTTGTGTTATTTTTTGGTATCTTTTGGCAGCAAATAAAAGATAATGTCGACAAACCTTTTTGTTTTCTTAAAAGAAAAAAGAAGAAAAAAGAAGAAGAAAGAAGAAAATGCTGAAGAGATGAAAAGATGAAAAGATGAAAAGATGAAAAGATGAAAAGATGAAAAGATGAAAAGATGAAAATTATTTATATGAAAATAAATCAGAACTTGTTTACGTCAGGATGAGCTAATTTAGTGAGTTTATTTAATCACATTATTTGGTTTCATAACTTTATTCACATACAACTTTTTTTTAAAAGCTGATGTGTGATGATTGATTCCTCCAGTTGATAAGTGAAAGTTTGACTTGTCTCCTATAGTGAGCAATACATCATCCAAGATTTCATATTATACCAGCGGCACTGTACATTATATATAGTGTTTCAGGAACGATTTGCCACTGATAAATTAATTTTATTTTGTAAAAGTTTGTGAGCTCATTGACAATTTTAAAAGCAAAAACGATTTAGTTCCGAAATCGCATGACTATGGGGTACCAAAGTTAGTTTAGCAAAAAAATAAAAAAAGAAATGGCTTAAACGTTAAGAAATATCAGGCAGCTTAGATGGAAAAGCTAAAAACATTGCAAAATCTGTCAAAACTATAAAAAATAAGTTGTTTTGGGGCCGTTCGGAAATACAAGGACGCTTTATTAATCGAAGTTAAACGACCGATGCAAACTTTCTGGTAAGCTGTATCTGGTGAAAGTAAGGCTCGAGAAAAAAAAATGAATATATTTGATTACAAGCTGGATTGATTGAGGGTTGCTATGTAACATCTTGAACCGAAAACTGTTCAAAATATATCAAGGTCAAAGGAGAGATCGAGTCGCAAAAAGAAAAGAAAAAGATTATTCGATAATCAACAAACACGCATGTACAATACATTGAAATTAATTGATGTCGCCTCCCCTTTTCATTTTCCAAGAGAATAAAAAAAGGAGATTCAAAATAGACACACCTTTTTTTCTTTTGCATAAATAAATTTCTGATGTTACACTGGTATCTCCATTTTACACATGAAGCTGTGATCATTGGACTTGTATATATATATATGAAAATGCAGGGCCCTTTTCTTTTTTTCTTTTGAGTGACTAACATGACAATATGGAAAGAAGCCATTTCTAAAGTATTCACTCAGGTACAGTACGGATCAATGAGAAAAGAAATCCGTGAAACATTTCACACTTCAAAGGCTGAGTTATGATTCCTGTACTACACGTGCCTGTATCAGTCAACACATTGGTGGCGGCTAAAAAAAATAAATGATAATCAAATGATGCCCCAAAAAAGGTCATTCACTCCTTATTTTAGTCTCGGTCAAGCTAAACGAGTTGACGGCACGCCATTACCATCACCATTGAGGTGGGGAAGGGGAGAGGGGCCATTTTCCGGCTTTATGGTTAGGGTTCTTACGATCGTAAAAGGTGAAATGACGAAAGAGGTAACGATTGGTCTTATTTTAAAGAAAGGGATACCTGTTCAACATGTGTTGTATGATAAGCTTGGAGATTGCAGGACCATCATAAAAGGGCATAGACACACGAAAACTTTATAAGAAAACAAGAGATATATATATATGGTTTGATGTCATTGTTCAAGAAGGGATTTACCAAGTACAGAAGTGGGCTTGTTTGACAGTTTTCTTTTCTTGGAGAAGTGTTGTCATGGATCACGTGTTGTGCATATCATTTGTGGGTGTACACAAATACACATATGTGAATTATTTTTTGTTTTTGTTTTCATTACCTATCTTTCTCTCCTCTAAGTACACAAAAAAATAAAGGGGAGAAAAAACAATTTAGAGAAACTCGATAGGAACCATAAGCCCATCTTTTTTTCTCTTTCTTTCTCTCTTTTTTGTTTTCGAACATTGACGGCATTCAAGCCTTTTTATGCAGATTGAAGGAACATTATGCAATCGACCATTCAACCATCTGTTGCTCCAAACGGCCCATCTACGAGTACGCGTAATTCCAAACTAGATCAGATTATACAAGTAGGTATTTTTCTCTCTCTCTCTCGAAAGAAGCTAAAAAGGGAATTTTTATATGTAAGAATTTCTATACGAAAACTGCACAAATCATCGTTCAAGGACGCTGTACTCCCAATCATGACTCACGCTATGGAAAAAGGAACAGCCTGACGAAAAAAATTAATAAATGGGTAAAACAATTAAAAAAAAAAAAAGGATTTGGAGACTTCTTATTAAAGCCTATTTGTTTTTACGTTAGTTTAATATAGCGACGGAAGATGTGGATGTTCTGCGGGAGGATTTGAAATATTGGAGACAAATGGCAATACAGTCAACAGATAAAGATCCTCCGGTCATGATCATTGATGTGTATTTGGATACGTCGAAATTATCACACCATCAATCACTCGCTGTGGCCGATGATAATCTAAGATGGGGAGGGGTTGAACTCAAGTCACAGACATCCGATGCTCATATTGACCGTATATTGATCGAATCATGGGAGCTCACATTAAAGCAAGTCTTTCTAATATATTCGTGTGTGTGTGTGTGTATTTAGTCATTAACCTTTTTTTTTCTCCCGTTTTAGATACCCTTTGCCTCAGTATGCTGTAGATTTACCGAGCTTGTATAAACGATCCATTGTATTTTTTAGAGCACTGCATTCAACAGTACGCCTCTTACCTGCGCATGATCTGTATCGAAAACTCCACAAAAGTGCTGACCCAGATCTATCCATTGGCTGCCGACTCACATCCAAAGTAATCAGTAAACCCACAGAAATAGCACTAGGTAAATGAATGACTGAACCATTGGGGGGAAAGAAGGGAGAACTGGTGATTTTTTTATATTTAATAATTCGAAAAATAAGGTTCTACCATTTTGGAAAATGATGCAAGAAATCCAACCAAAACACACACATTTTCAGACATTGTAACACCAATGGGGTAAGTTATTATCAAAGTGAATTGTATCAATGTTTACCTTTTTTTTTTTTGCCATTGTATTTTAGCACTTTTGGACTTAACGTGACCTATCGCCGGAATTGTGATTTTAAAGTAGAGGATGCCGAAAGAGATCTTAGTGCTCAATTTATAGACATGGATGAACAATTCTTTACACCCACCATGGCAAAATATCAACAGGAGTTTGCCAGACCTAGACCTGTATCCATGTATTCGCCCATCATTGCAAGAGTAAAACAAAACCTACACTCATATGTACCTTAAAATCAACTGACTTCATTACATTAGGAAATAAGGCAACAGAGCTTTTCTCCTTCTGACCCACAAGAAATTCAGCCTAGAATACCTCGTACAACAAACAGAGATAGCTCAGCCTCCTCCTCCTCTAGACGTGCTTCTGTACCTTATGTTGTATCACCTTTCAAATCACCTTTCCTCGCTTCCTCGCCTCAGGGCGAGTCTATATGTAAGTTGTATTACCACAGTAAATGCGTCATCCTGACTCACCACTGTAATATATATATATAAAAAGTCTCAACCGCAAGGAATTATACACCACCTTCCTCTTCTGAAAAATCTCGCGTGGCAGACAGCGGATCCTTTGGTCGAAAAATCGAATTTTCATCCAGCTTTGATAAATACAAATCCAGTCCGACAAGCCGTAATGTAGACGCCAGTGGCATGATGATGCGACGTTCTTCACGAGCCAGTGATCACAGTCTTTTATTTAAAGACAACGATCATGACGAGGATGATTTAGAAGATTTCGTACGTTTTGTAGGCTCCAACCAGGAACTAAGATTATTTCAACTCTCGGGTTCATCTGAAAGTAGCGTCAGTAGTAGTAAAGTAGGCGCCATCTCTCATTTTCAGAATTTACGAGAAACACATACTTCCTTATCTGAATCTTTGTCCTCCAGTATCATGATTTCTCAGCATGAGCCTCATTCGGTTGCTTCCGCTTCTACACCCACTCCACCACCACCTCCATCCATCTCGGGTATTTCACCAGTTTCCTCTACCTCTTCCTCGACGGGCCGCTCATATCAGCCCATAATCCCTTCGCCTCTCCACGTTGAACAAAAGAAGAAATCTACATCACCCGTGCATATCCCCCAGAGTTATCCTCAGTTACGATCCTTGACCAATCCATCTAACGCACTGAGAATCGTAAGAGTACCCTTGTCTCAGGATGAAGAAGAGGAGAACAATCAGGACATGTTTACCTATTCCACGTACCCACAAGGCGGTCGTCATCAGGACCTTCACACATTGAGAACAGCTCATAGTCATGTTTTAGGTAAAGCCACTACCGTGAGAGCAAAATCTCCTGTAGATCGATATGAAGAAAACTACAGTCTTCAACGATCACGTAATACAGAAGGCAGCAGTTTAATGCAAGATCATTCCACCACAACAACAGATATCCATTCCAGTGGACAAGGAAGAACACATAGTTTAATGATGGATGATGATGACTCGCTTGTGTTTAAAATGAGTGAAATTGAATGTGAAGGGGGAGTGTCATCCAACACCGAGAATAATATGGTGTTTCACCATCGATTAAATCCACAAGACCTATTTAGTCATGAACAGTTTTTAGAATTAACACCGACACCGCCCGTAATAAATCGATTACAGGCGATCTCCATGTCTACCGTAACTGAGGAAGAAGGTCTTAGTACAAGTGGATCCAGTAACAAGAGCGAATCTCCTAAACTCAAACATCATCCTTTTAACGCATGGTAAAAATGAACGGATTCCATCTTATATATTCAAATCAAATTATCCTCCCCACTCACCCCCACCACACACCCTAGCACCCCAGGGCCGAACACATTTGTCGCCCAATGAACTACACACATTTTACAGGAATACAAAAAAAAACCCCCAAAAAAATGATCCAGAAATTAAGTTTTCGCTGCTACATAGGAATAAAAATTGTCGCACCCCCTTTTCTCCGTTTTTTCTGAGAAAGCTATCTTTGATTATTACCTTTTACTTTCAAGTGTCTATTTTAGTCTCATAAGACGAGGAGTATCCTTTTTTTTATTATCATTATGAAGAGAGATCGACATCAGTAACTGGAATGAAGACACACAATCGTATAAAAGATGTTCATTATCAACACTGCCCGCAACAGTGTTCCTGAAAACATTTTTTTTTCTTTTTATGAATTAAAATAGAAAGCTAATGGGCTTCAAAGCCAGCGAAGGATTGTTTTTCAAGGGGTGAATTCAGATGGACAACCTTAATTTGAAGGATGAAGAGCTTTTATATAATCATGGGACAAAACAGGAAATATCTAGAACTTCTTATTGTCTTCAAACATATTTTTCAGAATCACATGATGGTCTACACATAAGTCTTTACGTCGATTGACATGCCTTATCGTCTAAACTTTATAGGATGAGCGATTTTTGTTTTCTATAAAATCTGCTTCACAGTCATTACAATCTATTAATGAAACGCAGATATACAACTACCAAATTTTGATTTGCTTGGGGGGTTTTTGCATATGTTTCTATTTTAAGTAAAGGCTCAAACATTATGAAAGATGAAACAAGCAATTAAATCATCCTGACATAAGCTTGTTTATCAGCCTATAAATAAAGCTGGTTCACACACTTTATTCTTCTTTTCTTTTCCCTTAACATATTTCTTCTATCTTCTGAAAGTAACCAATAATGTAAAAAGGTTAGTTAGTAATGACTCTTGTTTCTTTGAAAAGACACTAAAATAAAAAAAGATATTATTGCGGTGTTGTGGCTGCGGCTAGTCTTTGCTATAGGAGGGGTGACCTGTCCTATAGCAGGGTTCTTGAGTTTTTAGAAACTCAGAGGCTGTGAATGGCTGTGAGTACACTGTAAAAAGTGTTATTTATACTGGCCTTCTGGTCTTGGCCAGACTTGCTGTAAGTGGTAGTCATAAAAAAAATACATTTGAAAAAAATACGGAGGTCTAGACATTTCCGTATTTTGACATCATCGACTTTGCACTAAATTCCCAAAAAAAAAAAAAACCAGTTATATGACGTTTTTGGAAAACCAAATTCAAGTTTTCCCATCAAAGTCCAAAAACGTCTGTAAAGGCAATACGGATGCTGGAAATATCTGCAAAGTAGTTTTAAATTCTGTACATTTTGCAACTGATCGTAAAAAAGCTATTAAGAAAGAGAAGAAGAAAAAAGAACTTGTTAGTGGTGACAAAGATAAACATATGAAAATGTGGGTGTTAAAGGTGATGAAGTTGCATTATTGCAACTTACAAGAGGATGATTATGCCAATGAAGATACATTTCTTTACTTTGTTCTGGCCCCTATTTTAAAAAGTTTGTTACGTATCAATTCACGCACTGCACTTCTCTTTGGTGAGACCAACCTCAAGTCTAAAGCCGCTGAAATCAACAGACATCTCTTTGATGATGAGAGACGATACGCTGGACCAAAGATCGATGTAATTGTGAAGGACAAAAAATACAATTTAGAGATAATGATAATAGAAGTATCGGGACCATTTGAAAAAGTGAACAACACGCTCTTTCTGGAAGATAGAAACAAAATTTGCAAGAATCTGAAGGCCATGTTTAAAAATATTGTTTCACATATGGAGGTGCCATCAAAAACTTTTATCAGGAAATTAAAGCTATACGGATTACAATTTTACAATGGACGAATCTTCGTTTACAGTATTTGCAAACCTTGCGACCACAGCTATGTCTTCGTGAATGATTACAGTTTTTCTAGTCTCGGCCCATCATCTATAAACCCGCAACAAATGCCATCTTTCGTCAAAAATATGTATGGAATTTTATATTTAATTGAAAACACACAACATATTCTTGACAAGTTCCTGGATAATATTGATATTGTTGCAGCCAATAATAATGTGGCTTGTTGTTACACAGGATAGGATCTTTCCTATAAATACGCTTCCTTTTTTTCATTCTTAATAAATATTCTTTAGTTTTGTCTTCACCTAAATTTGGGATTTATCTTGTAATTGATACTAGTAGTATTTCCTCCGCTTTTTGTTGCTGTTTGTTGTCTATTGTAAATTATACAATCACATCATCCTCTTACATAAACCCGTCGTAAACTCTTTTCTCTTTGACATCTAAGAACTATATTCTCTTCTCATCTCTCACTGTATTATTATCGATTTGCATTTTATTGTCTTATCCATATATTTTATCGTCTAAGATCACTACAGAAATACTCTTAATAATTAATAAACTAAGTTGACAACTAAAAGTCTGGTGCTCACTATCACAATTGTTATATAATAATAATTGTCCCTTTTTAAATCTAAATCCGTACTAGCGCTATATCAATATTACACAAGACGTTTTAGAGGAGGTTGTCGATGAACCAAGTCCCCATGGTTCCCCTCACAAAAAACAAAAAAAGGAGAACGATACATCATCCTGAATAATGTAATGATGCAGAAAAATCACTCATACTCCTATCACAGCTATTCATGATGTTGACACTTATATGAATTTTTACATAATAAAGTCAAAGCTTGCTCATATTGTTAGTCCAGATGAAAAAGGATCACAAGTTCATAATTTCATTAAAATTTATCTAGAGTGGCAAAGACACACTTTATTATTTGTATACTTTCATCACCTTGTGAGGTTTATACTCACGTTTGAGTGGGAAAAGCCTCTCTCGCATCATAGTAAAAATATGGGTCATTCATCCAAATTTCTATGTAATATGTTAGTGCTCATATCTACATATGTGCGTGCATATATATAGACAATCTATACATTCAAGTCTTTTGTATTTAGCACTGAAGCTTCTCAAGATTTGGAGCTCATCCTTAATCACATATGTATCAAAGAAGGCTTCTATAAAGATATGTATGTCAAATCTTACTCTCTTAACTAACTTGTGTTTTTTAACACTGTGTGCGACGACGATAACTCGCACAACATGCATTAAAACCAACGATGACTAACTACATTTTTATTCGAGCGCTTAACCAGCGTGAAATACGTAAGACACTATATGCATATGTATTTCTGCTTTTTCCATTTTTTTTACTTTTTCATCAAAAATTCATCTTACTTAAATGTGTAGCTTTCATTGATTTTCAGTTTACTTTTTATTGAAAAATACCATCATGGTCGATGGATGGCCTATCTGCTTATGAGGTGTACTTCTTCACAAAGAAACTCCAAATTGTTTATTGTGAGAAGCATATCAACTCTAGTCCCCAATTCTTTTGGATACAACTTATCGACTGAAGGTACCGATATTTCTCCATTCTTATTACTGAACTCGTGCCCGACACAATTATCGCTAGCTTTGAACATTTGTGAAATATATGCGTTTTGTCTTTGCGGTATTTGAGGGTATAAATAATATAAAATTGTAAAAAATCAATGAATATAAATTCACTCAATAATTTAATAATCATGTTCGTGTCTTCGAATTGCTGCAAACTGTTGTGATCGAGCTTTATATATTCATGTATACTTGATCTACACAGCATATTTTATCCATTACGATAATTTTATAAACACTTCTTTTAATGTTGCTTATTAAATATCCACGATTTACTTAACAAACTAGCACGATATTCATCAAGCTAAATACAAGTATAAAAGTATACATTTATTATACAATTATTATAAAAAGACATTGTTAATACGTTGTACTAATCAGATTATCGGAGGCCAATGACAATGCGAGGTTTGAAAATATAAACACGATAAATTTTTGAATACACCTTTTGCCAAAATGATGTCGCAAAAAAAACAGTGTCGCACAATTCAAGAAAAAAGTGTCGTGCTTTTTTACTTGGTCGGGTCCTTTTCTTTTACTTGGTCGGGTCCTGTGACAACATTGTATTTTTGTTTCAGTTTTGTTTCTTCACATTCAACCAACATGCACCGATTGTGAAGAAAACTTCAATTCAAAAGACACCCTCAAAAGACATAAATATGAAAGGCATTGTAAAATATGCACTATCACCGTAACAGTTGAAGGTACGTTCAATTAGATTCAAATTTACAATTGCTGACTTTGGGCTTTCAGGAATTCGCGAAAAGGTTATAGTAGAAAGAAAAAAATGATATTTTACAATGTCCTTTTTGCAATAAAGAACACTTGACTAGAGAAGGTATAAAATCTCATATACAAAAATCAAAATATAAAGCAGCTCTTTTCAATGAAAGAACCAAGACAACGAAAAAACGAAACTATGATACTGCCGTTTTGAATGCATGTGGTGCTTTATTGTTTGAGAAACCTCATCAAGAGATGGTGTTAAAAGTGGTTTCTTCAATAAACTTAAAGCCCGTTAGCATGGTCAACAGTGATGGCGAAGGATTCAATGTGCTTGCGCACGAAAGTCAATGCCAACAAATACAAAAAAACGATATCCAAAGTGCTTCGGTTGTTGCAAAAAAAAAAAAAAAAAAAAAAAAAAAAACGATTGATTGACAATGAACCTGTGGAAATAGAAGTGGGACTTGATGATGTGCTAACGAAAGGTGTTTATCGTGCTCTATTTAATCCAAATGAATTTCAGGAACTTGATGAGGAAATGTGCACCCTATTAAATACAGATTGGAGTACGAAGAAGTATATCAAATATTCTTGCTCGGCTCTTCTTGCGGGGATGATTATGGTGATCAATAGTAAAGCTATTTTGGTATTATGCCACGAAGTCTATGGAAGGACGCGGTCTGTAGATGTGCACAGGGAAGATTTTACTGTTAAATCAAAACAACCATCACCTTCCACCTCGATCCCCCTATCGGAATATTTGGGTGACAACAATTACCGACAATCATGGCTCAAAACTTATATTTGGTACAAAAACATTCAACTCACTGGTAACATCTAGTATCCGCATTGATAGTCCTTATGCACCAGAAGTTGGTCCATCCACACATCATTTTACTATCTCCAGCAACAAACAGTCAAGAGATATAAAAATTTATATACACAGAGTCTTGGAATAAAGCAAAGAAGCTTATGATTGAACCTCATAACCACACCATAAACTCTTATGATTTCCTATATCAAACTCGCCAAATACAGACCAACTTTCATTGCCGAAGTGCGTATAACCGATCAAGAGCTGCATCCATGATAATCGATAACCATACTTTGTACCCCTACAACATCTTCACTCTTTCCCAATGCAATAATGGCCCTGACATATCTGACTACAAAACTATGTCCGAAGTTTTCCGAGAAATTGCATTGAAAATATTTGTTGAAGAAGACAGTGATATAGAAGAAGATGAAATTGTAGGCTCTTTGAAAAAAAAAAAAAATCATCGAAGATCAAATACAAAAGTGCAAGTCAGAAGGCGAAATAATCAAAATACTCCAATCTGTGATAATTGAGAATAAAAAGGGAAATGTAAATTGGAAAATAAAGCAAGTAAAGAAATGAGACTCTATAATCCTTTATTATAAGTTGGAGAGTTTGTCATGATAAAATAGAGGTCCTTTTTATATTCAATTATTACTTCAAGATTTTTCCTGCGCAGATCGAATTGACTATTTACCCGCAAACTGGGAAATGGTAGTAGAATTAGATTTAGAAATCAGTTACATATGAAACATAGCTTATTGTTATATACAAGGAGCTAGTTGACCCATATCCGGCACTTCTAGAGCATTATAGTTTATCCATTCAATGACAGGGTCCTTGATTGGATTACTAAAATAAATTTATGAGAAAATAGAAGATTCGGCAGCTACTCGACCAATCCAGGAACGATTATGAAATCTGATCTCAGTTTGACATATGAGGGAGCTGGTACTGTGTCGTACCAATAGGAATGTATTCGCAATATGGTACTTATAATACATAGGTTATATGTATAATAATGGAGTGACAAGATAAGAGTGATTGTATTCGTGGAATTAGGCGTCAAATACGACACAATCAATATTGAACTTGTATGGTGAATCATTTTATGTCTGCTATTCCTAAAAAAAACGGCGTGAGTGGCATTTCTTTGTTACCATTTATTGTTGACGACTTTAAATCACTAGAAAGCGGGATGATTATGTATTCGGCTGAAGAAGACGAAAACGTTGTTGTTGTAACGCCAGTCCTTTGGATCGAAGCCGACACACCTTGTCATTCCGAGTTATGCGGACGGTTATCACCTACTTGCTTGTATCCCTGCCGAAAATGCTATATTCTTCTTAGAAAAGGAATCGCAAGTCAAAAGGGTGTAGATTATTTTGTCTTGCCACACGTTGAAAGGAATCGTGACCATTATGTCGTGGCCTCATCGGATTGTAGAAGACTATCTATTATACAGAATGCACCTACCACTGGGACGAATCTCTCTGATAAAGACCTATGCTGCAAAGGTAGGAAAACAGACAGACTGCTTGAATTACAATCCTATGATCCATCAAAAGATACTCCTGTCGAAGTTCTTCATGCCATTTTACTTGGCATTAGTAAATATATGATAGTCGATCTTGTCAAAACAGTTTTAAAAAATTGCTCTGCTATTCTAGATAGACTCTCAGATAAACTTAAACAACACCAAGAAGAATGTGTTGGATTATCTCGAAAATTTACAAGACAGTTGAGACATTGTGGTTCTTTTTTGGGTAGAGATTTTAAAATCCTAATCCAAATTCTTCCTATTGTACTTTTGTCGGATTTTTCTAACGAGGAAATATTAAAGAATATTACGGTTCTGTTTGTTCATCTCGGAAAACTATGTTCTTTGCTCTTCGTACGGGAAATGAAAAGTAACTTAAACGAGTATATAGCAACAGTGGGTAGAGCAATTAAGGATTTTATTAGTGCACTTCACTATTACGACTTGAATAATGATATTCCTGGTCATAATGCTTATACTGGAAAGGTGAAGATCCATCTTCTTACCCATATTCCTCAAGAGATCCGTCGATTTGGAACAGTACTACAGTACGAGACCGAAAAGAGAGAACAATTCAACAAGCATGTTAGGGAGCATATAACATTTACCAAAAAGCTCAATCCTTCTCGAGATATCGGGTTAAAGTTTGGTAAACAGTCTATGATGCGTCATGTTATTGAAGTTGGTTGATGGTTGAATGAAAACAAAATTAGAGAAAAGGCAGGAGACGATGTAGTCTCATTTATTCAATCCAATGAAGATATAGTATATTTGGATCTTTTGGGTGGCTCCAGAGACTTTATCGATAACACCGACCCTAGTTACAAAAGATTGACGAAGGCTCTTTTGCTTTATTCAGACATACCAATAATGACAATAGTTCTTTACAAGTTAATCAACAGAAACCTTTAGTTGGCGTAGTATGTGGGCCAAATGTATTATGTGGCGAATGTTCTTGTAACAATTTCGAAAGAGGTTACATCCCTTTGAACTTTAGTCAAAACCAAGTGTTGGTTCCACTGAATCAACTAGAAGTTGAGACAGTATTGAACGTATACAGTCGAAGTGATGGAACATATTTCATCAATCTTTTCAAATTTGGCTCTTATTGGGCAATGAAAAACTTAATTTCATAAAGTATTTTGTATTACACGAATTTCTTTTTAAAATAAAGTGTTTACGATAAGTTCTTTTCCAGTTACGTAAATCTCTATTAAATACTGCTTGCATCACTCTATGACTTCAGAGGAAGGTCTATTTTTCAAATAGAAATTACACAAAGTATTTGTATTCAAGCCAATCAACAGCCTTAAAACATTTTCGATTTCCAAAGTTCGTTTTTGTCTGTTTCAAAGTCAAGGATAACTCCGTCATCGTAATCAAACTGCCACCACCATTAATTTTTGGGCTCAAATTTGGGAACGGCAAAAGCGAAAAATGTGCTCATACCAAAACGAATTTTGGCCAATAAAAAAAAACGAAGATTGGGCTTTATAAAAACGAAAATTGGTCAAAGACCAAAACGAAATCGGTTCGTTGGAAAGCGAAAATTGGGGGTGGAGGCACTGTACAAAAGAAATTCTCAATTTGTAATCCTCATTGTGACTATCTTTTTTGTCCTTATATTGTTGGGTTTTTGTTAAAAGCTGGAACTCTTGTTTCTAATACAAAATAATCATGTCGGCCACAAACGATATCACACCTTTTACAGCACAACAAGAACCTGAACCCATCTTTAAAAAGAGATCAGCCAACAAAAAGAACCTGAAACGTAAAGCGCCAGTCAAGTTACAAAGCGATTCCGACGACGATGATTCCGAGGACGACATGGCCTCAGAAGTCGTAACAAAAGAACGCAAAACCGTAAAGAGTCCGTTTGTACAAGGCACACGTAAAAGACGAGTTAAGAAGGGTAGTGACGATGAAGAAGACGACTCGATTGGTGTTCAATATACAGCAGATCGTTCAGCCACTTTGCAAAAGAGTGATGCTGCACGATATGATACCGAGTGGGAACTGGAAAAGAAAGAAATCGATAAAAAGGGCAAAGAGGCTCCCAAGAAGGACGTCATGAACGCTAAAATGTCTGTGGGGCCTCAACGAGCTCCTGCTAACTTAAGAGTGACTCAGCGATTCGATTACCAACCTGACATTTGTAAAGATTACAAGGAAACCGGATTCTGTGGCTATGGTGATTCCTGCATCTTCTTACATGACCGTGGTGATTACAAGACAGGGTGGCAATTAGAAAAGGAATGGGAGGATGCACAAAAGAACCACACTAAATTTGGCTCTTCTGATCCCAACAAGTACGCAATTTCTGATAATGACTCGGACGATGAATTACCGTTTGCTTGTTTGATTTGCAGAGAAGAGTTTAAAAACCCCGTTGTCACCCGTTGCGAGCATTACTTTTGTGAGGCGTGTGCCATCAAAAATTACAAAAAGTCACCCAAATGCTATGCCTGTGGCAAGCCCACTCAGGGCGTATTCAACACTGCCAAGAAAATGCTGGAAAAATTAGAACTCAAGAAGAAACGACAGGACGAAGGCAAAGATAGCGATGTGGAAAATGACGACTTTATTGAAGGTTTAGAGACAAAGGACGACAGCGAGGAAGAAGATTAATACCATGTAGAAAAATAAAAATAAATGTTGTATTTTATCAATTGTCCCACGAGACAATCGATAGACATAAATAATTAAATGTGTATCGATAGGCATCTGAAGGATTAGATGTATAATGGTGGTATTAAAAAGAATTTGTACATTTTTATTATGAGATGTTTTTTTTTTGTTATTGTTGTTCATTTTCAATTTCTTCGCGGATATCCAGCAGAGTTACGATGGCTACTCAAAACCAATTGGAACAATGCTTGGGTATCAGGCTTTTGGCTGTGAGTCATGCATACGTGAATGACAGATTTTTCTCCTCCTCCATTGTAGTAGGCAAGTCGAATATTTTCACCAGAGATAATTTGGACGAGTTCACCCTACAAACAAATTTATTAATTAAGAATGATCCATACATACATATACAAACTTACACTTTCGTGACGAATTTCGATAAAGTAAGGGTCAATGGCAATGATGTAAGGATGATCATACAAGATATGTGTTGGAGTACCTTCCCATTCACAAATAGTGGCAGGCCTATCATGTAATATGTAAACAGTCCATTTTCTTTTTCTTCTTTGTATACCGTAACTTACTTTCTTTTATCTGGACGAGGCACTAAAGAACCATTGCGGTTATTGACATAAAATGCGAATTTATCATAGCATAACAAAAATTTGTCATTGACCCGATACATGGCTAATGGCTTCAGTGGTTCTGCATGACGTGTAACAAAGTAAAACTCAGGATCTTCAGTATCAGGAATATCACGACTTGCATGTAAATTCTCAGGATCAATGACTTCAAAACCTCTTTCACAGACAACATTGATCTTGGCCTTCAAGAAGTGAATATTACTAGCATCTGCACCAATATAGAAATCCTGTTACGAGTAAAAAAAAAAAATAGGTTTAGCCCCAAAAATCCAAGCATTGTTTTCTTTCGTACTATTTTTTTTTTTTTTTACCTTGTATTTCTTGAACCATCTCAAATAATCTGGCTTACCAAAGAGGGATGGACGATAAGTCAAGAGTTTTTCATTCTTGGGATCACGTAAATCACAGAAAGGTTCGAGAGAGACGAACACACTACTGGTATTCTTCTTCTTTTTAAAAACAAGCATATCGCGGCCGTTACAAAAGCCGATCTGGAAAAAGTTGACATTGGTAGCGATTTCAGCTTGAACTCGGTCAATTGCCTTGGTATTACTTTTGGAATCAAGTACATCGATAGGATATGCACGAAGTGCCTTTTCTAAATAATGATAAAAAACAGGCATATGTCAGCATTGTCATTTCCTTTTTCATCGCTTCATAAATATTTACCTGTCAAAACAATCAAGATATGATATTTTTCAATAACAGCCATTTGAGTTACACTTTCGCATTGAATAATACGACGTACAGAATCTTGTCCTTCTGTCTTGAAAAAGACACCGCTGTCAGTACCAATAGCGATCTTCTTTTCGTCCTTGCAAGACAAAAATGGCACGGAACAGTTAATACGGGACTGAATGCCGCCCGATTGATTCGTACCGACATTACGGAAATTAACATCATCCAAAGGTCGTAATTCAAATATATCAGAATCACCATGGCGCTTCTTCATGGAGGCCTTTGCATCATCAATGGCTTTTGTCCACAGTAACTTCTCCTCCATACTTTGGCAATAAAAGGGGTACACCGCACCACCACGAGAACCCAAATGATGCAAGGTCAAGGCTACACCAGATCCTACTTGACCACTAGCAGGCGTATTGTAAGGCGTATTTGTTCCTGTGAGTTGGTATCTGACATTGGATGTACTTGTTTGGACCACCAACATTTGTAAGGGGATAGGCTTTTTAGAGATTCTATACTCTTTGTCGGTACTGGTGTTTCGCATTTTGGTCATAATTACCATGTGATCAAACACGAAGGCAAAAATATCATTTTTATCCGCCACATCCAGGGTGCCACTACGACGTTTCAAAACACCCGAGTAGTATAAGCGACGGTTAGGATTATCCAGAGCTAAATCATGGACTTCGCCTTGTTTGAATAAAATACGGTCACGGATATTCAAGATGGCAAGACGATCCTTGACATGCAATGCTTGGTTATCAGCCTTGGAAGCCACAGAACGAATAATTTCGTAACTACGGGTTAAGAAGACATGATCGGGATGGTCCTTGGGCGTCTTTTTCAAGAGCCCCTCAATCAAGAGAGGATAACGTTGCATACGTGTGACGGGACAAAGCAAATAATGCCAGATGGGTAATCGATCCGTACGTTCATGCTTGGTGATCTCTTTGGTGAATTTTTCAAATTCGGGGTTATTTTTGATTTCTTGTTCTGCCAAGTATTTCGCCATTAGGGCTTGGGGACTGTACGTAACATAAGGCTTCTCAAAAAACTGCATATGCTGGATAAGAATGTCACCAATGGTAGGCACACATTTACCGACATTTTCACGGAAACGGGTCAACAAATCCTTAAACAAAGCTTCACTGATCTGCAGCAGTTCTTGATAATTATTAAAGACTGTTTGGCAGAAATGGGCAAGACGATCGTTGGAAATAGCTCCCGATTTTTCAAGGCCTTGAACAACAACCTTTTTTGTTTACAAAAATCAGCATAAAATAATACGAACAACACCCCCGAGCTACACTTACCTCGTGAAGGATGGTTAAATCCGAAAGATATTTTTCTTCGGAATACATCGTTTCGTTAAGAACTTCTTGTCTTCCGATTTCTTTGGGATCCAACGTTTTCAAAAATTCACGGTCCACACTTGCAGCCCAAGCCTCATGAGGCATCATCTGTCAAAATACAAATAATAATGCATGAGCTTTTTTTCAAACTAGCTTGCATACGTTGCATGTAAACTTACCCAGCCACCGGCAGGAGAACTTGTCGATTTAAATGAGTTGTTCCGAGAGATAGCTACTTCAACCTATTATGTATAATTTAGTTGACCAATCAATCTCTCTCCCTTCCTATCTTTAAATTTACCTTATCGTCATTAACAAAATCCTTTCCATTGTTGGGACATCTGTCAGAATAACAGCCGCCTTGTCCAGGTCTACATGTGTAACTATAACAGGGAGTCAAGCTAGGAAGGACACCAATGGGTACGGTATCATCCGAGACATCCTCTTCCAAGTAATAAGTGTCATCGGAATTATACATGGTATTGGAAATAATGGATCTCTGAGAGTACTGAGTAGGTAAAAATAAAGCGGGCTTGCATCTCATCAAAGCATTAGCCACAATAACACAGTATTCCTCAGGCACTTGTTCGTGTAATAATCCCTTGATGATAGTCTACATTGATATGAAATTAGCATTTCCCTATTCATCAAACCTCCCACATTAAATAATACGTTACCACTGCTTCTGAACCTGTAAATGACTCGTTATACTCGCTAGCACACCATAACTCTCTGACGTTTTCTAAACCCTTGACGTGACGGATAAAAGCGGTTGATAAAACAGAAAATAAACCATAATTGGGACCAGTTAATCTAGGAGGAGCTTCTTGCACAATTACAGCGGGTTCTACTTGACGAATATCTCCTTGTTGAGAAGGATGGAGTTGGATAGGCTCTTGTTGTGTGAGATGTTGTTCACGAACAGGCTCTTGCTGAGCAGGATATTGCTCATATTGACTGGCATATTGGTCACGCATAGGTTCTTTTTCACGGGGATATTCTTCTTGTGGATAATGATGATCCTGATTAGACATAATTGGTACTTGAGGGGGTTCTTGAGTCGTAGGAGGATACATATAGAATTGCGTGGGATCATTGTAGGTCATACCAATGGATTTCTCGCCTCCTTTGTTATCAACAATAGGCGCAGTAACAGGCGCAGGTTGATCCTCTCGACTGTACTCGTTGGCATGATAAGGAGGTGGATTCTTTTGCACCACGGTGGTTGGAAAGTATTCATCGTCACTGGTGTCAGGTGATACTGGGATAAAAGGCACTTCACCGTCATCGGGGTTTTCATTTTCCGGTAAATAGTCATAGCGTGGACGTTCAATAGTCATGATAACATTGGATCTGAGAGAGGAAGGGTTACGTCGAGTGGATTGATTGTAAGCATTTTGTGCAGCGGGAGGCACTCGGTATCCCGTATTGTTATTATTAGGTGGAAGTGGCGGTGTGCTTAAAGAAGAGTGAGTTGAAACATTTGTAGAAGAATCTGATACGTTCTGAGCGAATGCCGGACGAAAAGAGCTGGTTATCATCTCCTGCGTTGAGTCTGGATAACCTGAAATGGTTTGATATTGCTGAGCTTGTGTGGGAGGATAGCGGGGAGGGGAACCGGGAGGAGATGTGGTGGTCCCACTCAGGTTACGTTGGTGATGGTATTGCGGAGGTGGATATACGTTCTCCTGTTGATAATGTGGTTGATAGTGAGGTGTAGGCATAGAATACATATTTTGTCCGGCTGGAGGCGTAGAACTATCAATCATAGAACCATAATCATTGGCGGTCGAAGCAACTCTCTGTGGTAAAGGGGTCGACTGTTGAGGTGGGTAGCCGTCATAATTGTTACCAATAGGTGGATATCCCTCATAACTATTACCAGAGGGTGGATAACCACCGCTGCTCTCGCTGGGGTAATAGTATTTATTAGAATCTTCCATCGTATCTCCATGATTATAGCCACTGTGTTCAGTACGAGGTGGAAGTTGAGGAGGAGGTCCATTACTATTATTAGAATAATAATTGAAATAGTTGTTTGACTACCATTTTCTTATTAATAAACATAAAAGGGTAACATGTTCATGCATAAATTGACTTACGTTTTGATGTTGAGAGTTATAGTCATAACTGTTATATGTAGAAGGATGAGGCTGAGCTCCAACAAGAGAATTCAGCAATGCATCTACTTCATCTGCAGAATTATTAGGAGCATTATCGTAATAATGTTGCTGATGTTGTTGGTTGGCCATGTCACTATCGCCAAGAAAAACCAAGTATTTAAATATTTAGTTCTTTTTTATTTTTGTATTCGAAAAACAAATGGTGGAAAAGGGATAACAAAGCTAAAAGACAATAAATTGTGGTGTAATAGACATGTCTGGGAGGAAACAGTCATTTTTCAAATTCAGTTGCCCAAACTGGCTTATTGGTAAATGTCATATCATTGCATGTAAAAGCTCGTTATTAATTATGGGATAACGTGTCTGGTCAATTTCAGCTTTATTCGCCTTATGTTCACTGCTGCTACGTTCGAGGGGGAGATGGGATCCTCATCTCTATCCATTGATACAACGGAGGAAAATACAATTAAAGCAATATTTTTTAGCTCCGTTTTTGTCTTTGTTGATTAAAATATAGCTGCGATCCTTTTTGGAGGTTTGTCATTGTTGCAAGCAAGAGCTTCTTTAATTCTTTCCTTCAACTATGTGACGTTTATACGTGTGAATTTGTCTACTTACACTCGTCAATCAAAGCGAAACTCGACTCTCCTTTTTATATGGTTTAAGCTTCTCTTTAAATGGCCCCTCAAGTAACTCAAGACCCCGGACCCTTTTCTCGAGAATGATACTCTTGATCGATCATTTGAATGGGTTATAACAGATAGAAATAAATTTATTTTGATAATTTGGGGTCTTGCTTTTTCTTTGATTGATTTGTTTAAGATTAAAACCTGATTGTAGATAATGTTACACCTACCTTATTTCTTTAATTGCTGAATAAATTGGAGTTACAAGACATGAAAGTAAGCTTTTCATTTTTCCTGCACATTTAGCGTAGGTGCAATCGTTATTCATCCATTTAAATAACTTTTCTGTTGAGATTAATTTGTAGTTTTTTAACCCCTTTCAGTTTAGAAGTTGTAGTCCGTTAATCTTTTCCTGTTGGTATCTGAGGACCAGATAGCATTAATTGTTCCATGAACATCAGCAATAACATTGGATTTGTATCTACCTTTTTTTTTATAATCAGTTTTGCCCAAGAAAATTCGAGTTGGATTGAAGTCAGCACTTTATATATTTTGTTATACTTTGGCCGTAGTCAAGTTAAAAGGTTTGAAAAAGCTATCCTTTTGTTTTATCATAAGTAGTTGAGGATTTTAGAATCTATCATCTCTTCACTTTTTCTTCTTAAATGCTTTTGTATGGCGGATGCTGTAACGTTATGTATTGTGACTCTGTTGTTTAATCGATATTTAAGAACCTTTACGCTCGGTTGGCACAGGCTCACGTTTTATTTACTAGGAGAACAACAAGGAGAAGCAATACCCGAAATTGGGACCAACGTTATTGATCGGAACGTTCCCCACACCTGCCAATCAAATTTAAAAAAAAACACTAATGACTCGACCCCCCAAAAAAAAAACTCGTTCCCAGTGAGCTGGAAACTGGGTTTCGTCTCCGATTTTTTTTTTTACTAAGCGAGCCGAAAAAACACGTAATCATAGTATGTTCATGCAATAACTTGTCATATATCGTATCACAAAAATGTACTGTTTTTTATTTTTATTTAAGAAGCAATTTGGTATAGGATGATTATTGATGTTTTTTTTTCTTTCTTTCTTTTTTCTGAATGCTGTTTTAGGCTACTAACCCGGCCTGTTGGGTTGGAGCATCGGAGTCTGATTTCTTGGATGCTAATAACTTGGCATAACGAAGACCGCAGGCATTACATAACTCCTTGGGTCCATTGGGACCCTTTCTCCATTCGGGAGAATCCTTGCTTTGACATTGTGCACACATTTTAGGAATATCTGAGACTTCAATAGCCTTCTTCTTCTTTTGCTATAGTTACCATATTAGTCAAGTGTAACCCTCATTGTTTTGTCTATATTTACCTTTCTGCGCTTGGGGTTTGTGATATTTTCGAGTTGCTCCTTCAACTTACGGTTGGCCAACTGAAGTTGATGAAGTTCGTATTGCCATGAAGTACCTCTAACAGTCTCAAGTTCGGAAAATACATTTTCGTCATTGTCAGAGGGAGTATCCATCATAGATTCCAAGACAGGTTGATTGTTGGTGGAACCATTTTCTTTAGCTCTAATTTGAATAAGGGCAAATGAAGGACGACCAACACCAAAGGAAACATCACCAGGGTAGAAAGTAGAAAATACGGGAATATAATCACCCTTATTGTTTTGCATGGTGTGATGAAGATTGACAATACGACCTTCCTTGACCAATTCAAGAGCTCTTGTGATATCACGTACATTATTATCACCAACGTATTGGTAAAGAGTAGCACCATCAAGAGCATCCGCACTAAATCCAACAACCTCTTCGCTAGAAGGAGTGACATGCAAAAATAAGCCAGTTAAAGTTGCCTTTGTCCAAAATTCAGGGCCATTGGTGATATCTGTTGCTTGGACGATTTCCTTGCGTACCAATTCATACATGGGTCTTTCACGACCAGCCAAAATCAAACATTTACGTCCCTTGCTTTGATCAACATGGATTTTACCTTGACATTCCATCCACATGTAGCCGGAGTATTTACGACGAACACGGAAGATAAGGTTGACGACCTTGTCTGTGTTACCTGCGGCTTCCTTGATCTCACGCATCACAGGTACAATATCGGATGGATGACAAATAGAGGATAAAGGATGACCGACCAGCTCCTCAGGATCATGCTCTAATAAATGAGAAGAGGAACGAGAACAGTAAAGAAAGAAACCCTTCAAGGATAATACGTGAATAAAATCTTCTGATTGATCCAAAAGAAGCTTGTTCCATTCCTGTTGTAATTGTTGTTCATTATCTCCAGCACAGTTAACCAGTTCAAGAATCTCAGCCGAAGCCAAAGTGGAAGAAGCGGGTGCTGTGGTAGGCAACTCACGGAAGTAGTCATCCACAGGTTCAGAACTATAACCTAATTTTACAGTATATTTTAGCATACAAATACACAAACAGCGGCACCAGAAAATATTTTTTTTGACTTACTACTTCCGGGGATGTAAGGGGGTATGTTCATCTGTTGGTAATTAACCAAATAAGTACCATCTATTAATAAGTTGTTAATTTAAGTTCATAACAAAAAAGTCATGCATTTGTGTTACCCTTCATCTTTTCAAGAATAGCATTGGGCTGTTCTACCAAATCGACTTGCAAACCAACGAAAAATGCAACTTCGTTATTCTCATTTGTGATTGGAATGACAGTGATAAGGTTGACAAAAGGCTATGATAGATATGAGTATACATATATCATGTTTGATAAATAAAGAAGGACTTACTTGACCACCTTTACGGTAGTTAATAATACTGGCTTGGTGTTCCTTGTTTTGCAACATTTGAGCTTTTAAATGGTACACAGCTTGATTATCAGTGTAGGTACGTCTAGAACCACAAGTGACTTGACCATCAGGGGCTTGCAAGAAACGACAGTTACGGCCAACGATTTCATTGGCATGATAACCTGTCAAGTGTTCAAATGTAGGAGAGCAATAAACAATAGGACAATCATATTGGCGGGCATCTGTCACCAAAAATGAACAGGACATATCGATTGGTCCCAGATTGATTTGAGGATTGGGCCTATATTAAGATATTTGTCAGTATGTTCTAGAAGCCATCTACAAACTCCATTTGGGTCATGAATTTAAATTTACCTGTTGACAAGGCGAGATAATACACCCACCATATCAAAACCAGAACTGGAGTAGACACCTGTTAAAGGAGCTTCAGGTCCGGTTTGTTCAACTTCAACAGGTTGGAGATCAATGGTAGGAATCTCTACAAGTTGTTGATCATTAATAACAGGTTGATTCAAACCAGCAATATTAAATGGAGTCTCAGTTGCTGTAGCAGTTCTCTGTCCAGTCCATTGGGTGTCTTTTTCAAAGTGTGTCATTTTATCTAATTGGGAAAAAAGAGAGAAAGAAAGAAAAAAAAGAAAATAGGGAAAAAACCAGGTAGATTTTATATGTGAATTAGAGCAAGAAACGTCCTTAAATGGAAAACACTCCCATCTTATTGGCTGAGGTGATTTTCAGGATTGACAGACGCCTATTAAAAAATAAAGGATTAAACTTATAAAGTATAATCCGTTTGCATCCTTCGAACTCCTTAATAATGTACTACGACCCAAAAAAAAAAGCCAAGATTACAATTCGAAACAGACTAGTTTTTTGTGCATTGTTACATTGGAGACCCGAAAAAAAAAATTATACTAAAGAAACTTCTGTATGTGATTTCGAGGATTTACTACTTTTAAAATACACACACACAAAAATTATGTGCCCCCCATAACAGGGGGGGAGCAAGGCTAGGGATAGAGGGCCAAGGAGTCAACAGAAACTTAAGGAGCCCAAAAGCATAAAAATAAAATTGCAATACTTACCGAGCATTGTTACGGATAAATGAATTTACAGAACATGTATTGTTTTGATTATCGTTGAATATTCAATTCGTCTGTAACAATCTACAGTGGTTATTTATCATTATTATAATGTGCGCCACATATAATGAAAAGGGACAACAAAAGAGCAATAAAAAACCAAGATTCTTGTTCTCCTTTTTTTCACAAAAAAAAAAAAAGCGAACCCGAGTAGATAGCTCACAAGTCAAAATTAGAGAGAGAAGCACTGCATAAAAGACACTTGCATATTGGATTGGGAATATGTTCATTAGGTTATAAATAAAATGGTTAAATGCAATTTGGGGTAAGGGAAGGAGATACGGGAAGATCATGCACATCGTTGGTAAAAAAGAAACCGTCCTTATATGAATGGGGTAACTCATAAGAATAGTCTTTGGCAATCTTAAACAACAACAAATGATGAGGTTAGTCTTCAAATAAGGTTGGGGCGTTTTGCCCCTTGGTTTTTGGCCCGAGCATTCTGGCTTTTCACCTAATTTGGATTTTTCATATTTGTTTATTACAAGAAAAAAATCAACTTTTCTCAAAAAAAAAAAAATCAAGGGAATCAAAGGGGGGAGAAACTTAGTGAGCAACCTCATCGTATAACATTTCTATTTTTATATCGGTTGATTAAATTACATGGCAATATAAACGTTTTTTTTTTTAATTAACTTACGTTTAAGCTGCTCCTTTGTAAGTTGATCCTTGTATTTGTCAAAATCAAAGAAACTTTCAGGGATTGGTGGAGCATCAGGCTCGTCGTCAGGGTCATGGTACTATAGAAACCATTAATATTCCGAACAGTAGGATCTGCAATTAAACTTACTGGTTCAAGGTATGGATGTTTCAATGCTTCTTCAACATTGATACGTTTTGTAGGGTTAAAGGTTAATAATTTTTCGAGTAAATCCACTGCAGATGGGTTTGCATTAGGGAATAATCTGGCAAAAGGTATTCTCTTTTTAAAAGGTAAACTACGGATATAATCGCGTGCTCTACGACTTTTGATACCATAGAAATCATCCATGGTGGGTGTGCCCAATACATCCAAAATCAATGTGAGCTGATGATGGTAATCTCGGCCTGGGAATAATGGCTTCCCGCTCAACATTTCGGCTAAAATACATCCAACGGACCAAACATCAATAGCCTTTGTATACTCTTTAAACGTCAACATAATTTCAGGTGCACGGTACCAACGTGTGGCAACATATTCCGTCATAAAGCCGCTGTTCTCATCCGCTGAGTTGGCAGATCTTGCTAGCCCCAAATCACAAATCTATTTATACCTCATTAGCCATAATCCCCATGTCTCTCTCCTTACACCCCATTCCATTACCTTTAAATCACAATTAGCATTCAACAAAAGATTAGAAGGCTTCAGGTCACGATGGAGAACGTTGGCAGAATGCATTGCTTTCAAAGCACGCAAGGTTTGGTAAGTAAAGTACTGACAGTGATCATCCGAAAGATCCTGAGTACGAATAACACGATGCATATCTGTTTCCATCAGCTCTTGAATGAGATAACTATTTAAAACCCAAACTGTATGAGCATTACGTTCTTTTTCCCTTTTTCCTTTTCCTGTTATCACTTACACCTCTGTGAAGTCATCAAGAGATTTAGGTTTCATAATGTCCAGTATAGAGATGATCTAAGAACCTTAGGTTAATCAAAAGCCCTGATGAATAGATGATGTGTATTTTTACATTTTCATGGTTAAAGTATTTTAAGAGTTTAATTTCACGAAGAGTTCGAAGACAGAACATGGCATGGTCAAAAGGCAAAATACGTTTGATAGCTACCATTTGGCCTGTTGGTTTATGAACTGCTGAACTATTTTTATGTAAGTGTGTGTGTGTGTGTGTCATTAATAAAATTTTGTTTACACTGTCACTTTTTTTTATATTTGAATGTTTACCATACAACACCATAAGCACCTTCACCCACAATATCAATCACATCGTATTGGTCTCCACCGTTAAAATGCTTTAGACGAGAAGCAATTTCATCCCGACGAGACATAGTCATTTTGTTATATATCTAAAACAAAGAAGTTAAGGAGAAAGAAAAGGTCGGCTGTTGTCAATCAATCGGGCGGGATACAAACTCGATAAATTGATTTTTTATGTTAATTAAACACACTTTGATTGGATAATTCAATATTAAGGACTATTAACAATAAAATAAAAAATACATAAATGCTGGAGATCTTACTTATTTAGCCCCAAGATAAAGGATCCTAGAGTTACAATAACTACTCCAGTTGCCTCTCTTTTCTTGTGGTTTTTAAATGCACCAAGTTTAACCTTGGGAGAACAAAGAATTATAGTTAGCGCGAACTTTATTTCTTGTGTCTTGTATTCGATTTTGACAATGCACTGCTTATTATGCAACTTTACCTTTCTCTTTCGCTGTTTAAGCCGTAACAATTAGTCTTTAGATTCAAGGGGATTTTTTTCTGTGTATTATGGTTCCCAGCTTAAAGGTTACTACACTGCGCACTGCCAAAGTGTTATAGGAGAGAAAAATCAAAGATGAAAGATGGTGTTTGAAAAGCATGTGTCACAATGAAATTCGTGAGTAAATTTTGATGAACTTCACCATCATCATTGACAATAAAGGGATACTTGCATTTCATTGCAGCACATAAACACATCATATATCGTCATCGAATCTATTTGCTTTTATTCTTGTGCAATGTAATATTTTATCCAATAGGAAAGTGTAGGCTGATTTACAATGGAGGATAAATTATTATCATGGAGAATTCGAGTAAACTTTACCTTTTTTTTTTTTGAATTAATGAAGTAAGAAACTGTATTAAAGATTGACATTATGTATAATTAGATTAAAAAAGTTACGATTAATTGTATAAGACAGATATAAAGTGGGAAAGCAGATAGATAATAATAGAGAAAGGTGAAGGTGATGGGGGAATAATATATAAGAGATAAAAATAAATTGTGTTTTTTTTTAGTTGTTGTCTGCAGGTACAGCAGGAGGAACGCTACTGTTTAAAACCACATGGGCAGGAATTTTTGATAAATAAACATGCTGAGCTTTTTCTGCAACTTCCTCGTGGTTGTCGGATGGCGATTCCATCATAATGTCGTCTTCTTCATCTAGTGTGCTGCTGGTATGGATATCAGTAAAAGGAATGACTTGATCCTCATCCTTGATGCATTCTTCATATAAACTCGTCCCCATGTTTCCAGACAAGGACATGTCTTCGACATCATCATAATCATCCACAATATCCATTGGTGATTCTGTAGAGTGATATATTTCTTCACTCTCTTCATCCTCCTCAAAAACAACAGGTAATTCCGTTGTATTATGGATATCATGATCACTTTCATATTCTTCTTCTTCCTCATCGTCAAGATTAGACAATGCTGGTGAGTGTATCATAATCAGATGAGCTGGTAAAGTGGGAGGAAAGATCTTTTCGCTCTGCTTTATGGCCAATTCTTTTGCTATGATACTATCCTGCATGACTTTCTTCTCTTGGTAGGCTAGAAGACATTCGGGCGTGATAAATTCTTCAACATAATACCGAACATCCCTATCCTTGTCCGTCGATAAAAGATATAATATATCATCTAATACCTGGCCCGGTGTCATATCGTTCTCTGTCGTTGCACCTTCAATGAATGTGATTGTTTCTAAATCGTGGCGATAGCCAGCTAATCAATTTCACTGTTAGTTTAAGTCCTGTGGTGGATACATGTATATTAAAAATACTTACCAATAGAGCATAACGTTTTGATTGTTCTGGAAGTGGCAATACGTACATTTACCACTTTATCTTTGGCTAAACCAACTAATCTGGGTAAGAAAAATGAGCCAAAGTCTGCGGGATTGATACCTGCATCAAGCAGTGATCTACATATCTGTGTAAATCTTTTTTTTTTTTTAAAAAAAAAAAAAAAAAAATGTTAATATAACCCTATTTTATGAACAGCTCATGATTCATGTCACCTACACTAGTCTTGTGCGATGTGCAGATGATCGAACCAAGTCATCTATTTTTTCCATAACATGATTTAATAATGCCAAAGCGTACTTTTGTTGACGATCGGCCATATTATCTGTATCATTTTCACTTTCTTCTATCTGAGACAAATTTTCTCCATCATCGTCCACAGTTCTCTTCACAATGTCCAAAATAACTGGAAACTGTAGAAAAGTATTTAGCATCCTTTAATTAGCTCCCAAGTTCTGGATTTCTTGCACTTACAATTTCAACGGCTGTTTCTCTTACTGCTGCAAACTCATCGTGGCATGCACGAATGGCTAATGGTAGTATATGTTCTACTACTCTCGATGCATCAAACAGCCGAGAGATATCACGTAATTGATTAGCCAAGATATCACGCAAATGCCAGTTTGACATAACGCCATCCCACACCTCTGCAAGAATAGGTATATACTCATTTCTTGAAGTAATGGCGAGAACGCCTAAAAACTCTGATAAATGTTCCAAAACACCTTGTTTGACATCATCCAAATCCATCAGGTACAGTGCAAAAATTTGTACCAAATCCCTTTCCGTGCGTTCGGGACCAATGATACGTGCAATGTCATGAAGTGAATACGCAAAAGTTCTACGTACTTTGAGCTGGTAATCTTTGGTTAAATTCAAATAAGTATCCTTTAAATGAGTGTCCCAATACTCGACACCTGCTGTTAATACTACGGCGGGATAGTTGTAAGCACAGTTATGAATACGCTCCGTGTCCGTTTTAAACATCTGGTTGGCGCTGGTAGTTGTATTTCCCAAAGATAAAAAGAAATCCAACAGCTCTTCTGGTACTTTTCCGGGGTTTCCTGTCTCCTTCCAATCATCCGGTAAGAATTTAGATATCATCTCGCCAGTAATATCAGCTAATGAATTGCGCACATTTCGAGAGACATCATTCTTGAATAACTCTACTCCATTCACTGCGATTGTAGTCTTGACTTCATTTGGTAAAACTTCACAAAGAAAAGGTAATGCAAATACACATGCTCTTCTAACGTGCCAGATTGTGTCTACTGAAAGCTTTAAATAAAGAGGCAGCTTATTTTAAATCAAAGAAAAAATTTAGCATGTGGCAATTGAAGTATTTGTTTGTCTTTTTTTCTCCTTACAAGTCTATCTAAGGCCGTTTTGGGATCAACAGAAGTCGAAAGACTTCCGACAGCAGCGGCAGCTTCTTTTCTCACATAGAACATTGGATCAGAAACCATGCTTTCCACAATAGGTAAAAATTTATCTGTGCAACCTTCTGGGCCAAAGACTTGAGCCAAAGCCGAAATTAACTAGGATAAATAGAAATCATAAGTATGACCAATAAATGACAAATTATATAAAAAAAGAAAAGCACATGTACCATTAAGCAAACCATCTTTGCCAAGTTTATCCCTCCATCATCATAATGCTTTAATACGGCGTTTGTTGCAGAAGAAATAACCTTGTTTTCGGGTGTTTTATCAAGCGGTACCTTTTCAACTATGGCTGTCGAAAATGAATCCATCACATTAGCTGTTCCCTTTTCCACAACAGTTGCCATATCCATCTCTTTTTCCTCCTCCAGATCTTCTTGTTGATTTCCACTATTGACTATACTAATCAACCCTAGAATAATGCCTTGGAAGATTTCGTTGTTTAAGAGCGATTGATTAAACTCATATTGCTCAGAGGATTTTGGTGTATCTGCTAGTTCTGCGGCGACGGTGACAATAGACTGTTGTGCGATAGAAGCTAAAGTAGTGTTTTGATCTAACAAAAAGTCAATCACAGTACTAGCAAATGCATTTGCTGGGATATGAGGTTGCTGAGTTTCTTTATCATCTGATAACAATGGTGGTGCATTCTACGTAATAATAAGTTGAGTTTATACCAATTGCATTTTTTTATTATTATTATTATTCTTACTTGATAGTAAAAGTAAATGACTTTATCCAATTCCCCCGCTAGAGCCTCCCTAACAGAGTCATCAGTATCTTTACCTAACTCAATGATGATGGGCAAGGCTTTATCGACTGCATCTGTTAAACTGATACTGTGAATGGTATTTGAAAGTTCTCTGGTCACAACAAGCCTTCTCGGTCATTCAATATTTTTAATATTAAGGTTTTACAAGGTTCTTATTGTTTTTTTTTTTCTTAAAAAAAGCCTTACCTCTGTAAAACCATTTTGCTGATACTAAACTTCTCGAGCCTTTCCAAGGGAGATAGGGTCATCCCAATGAGAGATTCATCGTCCTCTTCATCTTCTTGAATGGGATCTTCTTCACTATCTGAAGAAAAGAGTTCCCAGTTAAATCCTATTTTACTTTTTTACTCAAGGTCTCACAGGTTTACCTTCGGTCATTGTTATTTGTAACAATGACTCGTCACTAAAACTCTGACTGTTAAATTGTAGGGAAGAAGACGTATCATAGTAGCTTTCTGGATCATCTGAGATAGTTTGTTCTACGTAGGGTGGTGGTTCATCAGTTTTGTCACTTGTCGTTATATCCGTATCTCGATCATGTACTACTTCATTCAGTGTATCAGGAACTGTGGCTGTTTTGTTCTCTTTTTTCTCATCAGATGCTTCATGAGGAATGTATACACCAAGATCTAGTTAAAGTATATGCTTTAGCAACGAAAAACCAGAAAAAACTGACGCATAAAAATATTTCAAAACCCCCTTCGATTTTTTTTTATTTTTCGTGTTCTTTCTAGAATAACTAACCTGCCATGACTAACTAGATGTATGAAATTGACTGAAATATATAGATTGAGAAGAATGAATTCACCGAGATTATATAACTGATAGTGTCTGCTTCAAATATATATTTCCGTCCAAGTAGAGGAAAGAAGAGAGAGAGTGAAAGGAAAAAGAAACTACGTAGAGTACATACCCACATAATATTCACTTTGTGTATCACATGCCCTGATATTCGTGACTGGTGTTAGAACTAACCACAGTGTTTTTACTTCGTTTTTTGCTTTCAAAGAAGAGTATTCGCTTTTATTGCGAAGAAGGACAAGGGGGAGATTGTAGATGAAAAAGTAAATGACACACTGGACTGGGAAGTTGAGTATCTCCTTTTCATCTAACGACCTTGACTCGCATTAAGCATACTGCGAAATGCAAGAAAAGGAACGGATAGCCACCTTCGAGTTGGACATGCTTAAAAAGTAGAAACTTCTTTTCGTTTATTTTACAGACACAATAAATTTTTACTAGACACTTTTCAAGAGACTATTACAGAAACTTTTACGCATACTGTGAATTAGAAAATGGACTACACTAATTATCATACTGGCCGAGTCAGTTCTGGTTCCCCATGGTTCTCAAAACTATCAACAAGAGGTTCTCCTTAGCCGCATGGCTATTATCAATAAATAACTGAGAAAGCATGGTCTAATAACTGAAGAAAATATTTCTTATCTTCAGAAAGCTACAAGAAAGGGCACTCAAGATGTTTATGACAATGGATGGAGGCTTTGGCAGCTATAATATTTAAAACAAGACCCTCTAATCGACCCGCAGCTATATGACACAGTCAATGAATTTCAGTTCTTAACCTCAAACAGTGGCTACAGTAGCAGTCATCTCAACACATTAAGTTCATCCATTGCATCGCGTTATTCATGCTATAGAGACACCAATTGCAACTCAGCCTCTCATTCAAGACTTTTTCGCAGCAAAACGGAAATCAGAAGTAGAGATTTCTTCAACTCAACAATCATCAACTTGGGACACTGACAAAGTAACAAGATATATAAAGTCTACCTGGGCCATCTATGAAGAACTATCTCTGTATGACTTGCAACTCAAGACACTTACCTTACTTTGTTTAGCAACCATGACCAGACCAAGGTCAGATATAGGTCGTTTACAATCAAGAGATGTTCACTTTCAACACAATCAAGAGGAAGTTTTAGGGGCTACTATTTATTTTTGTTAACCCAAGAAAACTTAGGTAAAGACTTCTAGGTTTGGTGTCCTGCGGGATTCCCAACTATGTCCAGTCCAGACATTACATATCTATGTTTATTTCCAAAACTCAAGTTTTACGATCAATACTACCACAAGACCACACTTTGTTCACCAAGGCTATATTTTCTTGCCTGATCCATTCATTTGGACGGATTTATAGTAAGTGTTTACCCATTTACTCAAAAAAAAAAACGCAATAAAAATATAAATAGAAATGTATACACTTTCAAGATTTTCCTCACGAAAATTACAATGCAATAAACAAACAGGCACAACATCGCTTACTTTATGAGAAAAACCGAGTTTTTCTTATGTATGCTCTCTAGATAATCGACCGACTGAGATGGTTTTATCTTAACCCAATCGTTAAAAACTTGACAATTAGGATTGCCACGGATGTTTGAGAGGATTCATTTTTTTTTATTTGAAAAAAGGGACTTTTTTTATTTTATTTTTATTTTATTTTTATTTTATTTTTATTTTATTTTTATTTAATTTTTAATTTGACGCTTTTAATAATTCATTTCATGCATTGTCCATAGGCATGATTGTAAGAAATATCTTCTTCAAACATCCTTGCTTCTTTTATAACATGAGCACCACCAAATACGAGCTGAGCTGAGGTCAACAGTTCGATCTCTGTGCCTTGCTCGCTTAACATCACCCTATCATCGTTCTCTATCACTACAAGACCCTTAACATCTTACCCCATGACCTCTGGATTATCATGTTTGTAAAGCGAAGACCGAATGGAAACGTCATTATATACACCAATATTACTACCACCACTAGTATTCGATTCATAAGGTTGGAGCTGTGGAATCAAATCCGCCTTTAAACTTGCAAACATCATGATAACTGAACATCAAAACGACAAGAAAAAGAAAGGAAAAAGAAAAGAAAAAGAAAAAATCGTTTGGAAATGATAAAATCGTTTGGAAATGATAAAATCGTTTGACAATGATAAAATCGTTTGGAATTGATAAAATCGTTTGGACGAGTATATTTTGAGACTGTTCATCGATTGGACTATTTATCCTAACTCTGTATGTTATCGGGGACTCTTAATAAAGTTATCAAAGAGCTAAGGTGATTATAAAGAGTAAATAGGGGATTATTTACTACTACTGTGGTACTATTTGCAAGAATAAAAGGGTGATGTGTAACATTTTTTATAAGGATTCAGTGATCGTTTTTCTAGAAGTAACGATGCCAAAAACAATGTGTGTGTTTTTTTAATATATTTACCATGTATATTTAAGAAAATCGTACTGCTAGCATTTAATGATCGTAGAGGCATTCGGTCCATCCAGTTCAGTTCAAAAAAAAAAAAAAAAAAAAAAAAACACTTATTTTATTTTTTCATGGATGCATGGATGCGTTAACAGGCGCCAGTCAAAAAAAAAGGGATGGATACTTTGGCTTGAGTAGTGAAAGAGACAATTACTTCCCGGAAGGTCAAGTTCAGCGTATCAACCGTATCCATTAAAATCATGGTGACGGTGATCTAAATTCAATTTCTAATGATAAAGTAAGAGATCATCAAACTCTTGTATGATCAATATGGGTAATTACATTATTCGATATCTAGGCAACTAAAGAAATTCCCAACTTCAAATCTCTTGCTTGGCTATCAGATATAGTATAGTTTTTTTCTTCTTCCAAAGTACAATTATTAATTTACATTACGCTTCCGTGGCATTTGACTAGCCCCGATATGAAGCCTACTTTGACTTTTGCTTTCTTTCCAGTTGTCGAGATGGGGGCCAAGGATCATTTAATAGCTCTTGAGTTAGTTTGTATCTTGCTCTAATTCTCAAGTCTTTATAGGCTTGTTAGTTGTGGAGTCGTAGGTTCTCTGAGCAGATATCAACCTTTTATTGTAGATGAGTACAAGTCAACATTTAACTGTATTTCTTGCTTTGAGCCTACAACAAAACAAATAATACGGGTAGGAGACCATAGAAGAAAAATGATCAAAGGTGCTGTGACCTGCACAAACGAGATCTGTACCAGAAAATTGTCCTCGCGTTCTTCCACAATTAATAGAGACCAAAAAGGCGCTATGAATATTGCTTTGATTGGTTTCTGTCATCTTGTTTCTGAAGACGGCCTAACTTTGCCACCGTTCCGAAGAAGCAATGATAATTCAAACAAGTATGGGATATCAGAAATACGTAATTTTAAGCGTCATACTAACAATTTTGCTTAAAAGGTTTCACTTGTCGAAAGACTTCCAGTGCACCAGTCTGGTGACGTTGCGGTCTTCGGGTGTTCCCGACAACTAAATTTAGCGGGCATGTATTGCACATCACAAATGTTTAAACAATTCAAAGTCCGACCGTAATTTTAGCATCAAGCGTTGAGGCACGTCGTTGGTCAATATACTTTTTGTTCCTAATTACTTTTTTGCATACCGAATATGGCAGCTGGATGGACTAGTTCATTAACCACTATCGCAAGTGTAATTTTGGTTGCTTCGACAGTGGTAGCAGATATTTTGCCCGCTTCCTCCAATGCCTCGAACAGTTCGCTTTTATGGGGTACATATAGACCTAACCTCTACTTTGGCACTAGACCACGTATTCCTGAGTCTGTCATGACAGGTTTGATGTGGTTTGATGCAAGTCAATTTCAAGGCTTTCAAAGTAAGCTACACTCATTCGGTTTATAAAAAAAAAAAAAAAAAAAAGTCAACACGCTCACAAGGTACACATAGAAATTCGCCATGCTTGCGATCAAGGGGATGGAATTGAAGGATACGGCTACCATAAGCACGATGGAAGAGAATACGCATCGCAAGAGATCAATGATAAACCCAGCAATATTAAATTGAGCACTGAGTTTATCAAGGTGCCTGGAGGGAAGAATGGTGGTGATTGGGGTGTTCGCATTAGTGGCAGAACTATGGACGACACCGGTATGTCTTGTTTTTGCAACTTGTGAGCTGTAGTGTGTTTATATATTAACCTTTTGTTAAAAATTAGCTGGATCACTTACATCGGCCATGTTTTATATTGGCATCGAAGGGGAAGGTGGTCTTGATATTATGAGTAAGCTGTCACAAAAGGTAAAAGTTAATGATGCAAAAGAATCATAGTGAGCAAAATTCTAACGTGAGTTATCAGGGTCTTGGATCACCTGTAATCTTGGAAGGTGACACACCTGAATTAGGTGATTTCGAAATACAGATTGTCGATGGCAAGTATATCGCCAAACTACCTCAGGCGTGACACTTATTAATTGTATTGGTAAATAGGTCCTTTAAATACACACCCAAAAGAGGGGATTGATAGAGACCTCAGTCGTACACAATGGTGGGGAACAGAAGTACCCCAAGGCCAAATATGGAGATCCAAAGGTAAACCTAGGTTCCCATTCTACAAATTGTAAGCAGCTAACGCCCAGTTCAATCAGATATTGTTTTACAAAACCTTGTACAGGAAGCTCGGGGGCGTCTTGAAGGCCCAAAGGGAAGTCAAGAGGATGCTATGATAAAGCCATTCAAATACTTTACCTTAAGTAACAGTTTGACAGAAGAAGAAGGAGAAACAGCCAATTTTTACGTGTTCCAAAAAGTATTTGAAGGCGATTTCCAGTTTGATGTTTTATTTCATTCTCAAACCTCAAAGGAACCCCTCACTAGTAAGCTCTTTCAATAATATTTATGACTTGCAAGTATCAACTTTTTTTTTCAAATAGGTGAATCACTAGGATCCAAATTAATCAAGAAGGAAAATGAGTTTAACACCAGATTTGAAGAGACATTCCATTTAAGACAAAAGGGCTTCTCCAATAGTGAAGTGGAATTTGCTCAGTATCTCTTGAGTAACATGCTGGGAGGAATTGGTTATTTCCATGGATCATCTGTTATCGATAGATCCCATCCACCTATGGAAGACGAAGAGAACTTCAAAGGAGAACCAGTCAGACCTGAATTATCACCTCCTCAAACCCTGTTTACTGCAACGCCCAGTCGACCTTTCTTTCCCCGTGGTTTCTATTGGGATGAAGGATTTCATCAACTTTTGATTGGAGAATGGGATAATGATCTTAGTCTGGACATTATCAAGCATTGGACAGATTTAATTGACGAGAATGGATGGGTTGGCCGAGAGCAAATCCTAGGAGAAGAAGCTCGTAGCAAAGTGCCCTCCGAATTTCAAACTCAGTTCCATCATTATGCTAATCCTCCTACTCTATACCTCTCCATCAAACGTTATATTGACCGTTTAGACAAGCAATCACAAGATATCATCTTTGAACAAACAAATAGGCAGATGAAGATGGGCGTTCTGGATGATAATAAGGTGCTTCGCAATTTGCATTTACAAGACCCTGAATTAGCAGATGAATGGCTTAAATCTATCTATCCCAAGCTTCGTCAAAATTGGCTTTGGTTCCGTGCTACACAGCACGGCGATCTTGATAGGTTTGGTCGTAAAGCACCCAACAAGGAGGCGTATCGCTGGAGAGGTCGAACACCTAACCATACATTAACTTCAGGTCTGGATGATTATCCTCGTGGAGAACCTAGTGTAGGGGAACTTCATCTAGATCTTCATTCGTGGATGGCTTTTGGTACTGGTCTTTTAAAGAATATTGCCCATAAATTAGGACCCGAATATGCAGATGATATGAATGAATACACCAAGATTCAAAAGGATATGTTGGTTAATTTAGACATTTTGCATTGGAATGAGGCCGAAAATATGTACTGTGATCAAGCCCTCGAAAACAATGAGCCTGTTCATATTTGTCACAAGGGATACCTCTCACTTTTCCCTTTAAATTTGGGTCTTTTGTCTGCGGATTCGCCCAAGTTGGGATCTATTTTGGACATGATTGAAAATGAGCATGAACTTTGGTCTCCTTATGGCCTCCGTTCGTTATCTGCCTCCGATGAATTTTTTGGGACAGGAGAGAACTACTGGCGTGGACCTATCTGGATTAACATCAATTATTTGACACTTCAAAGCTTGTATAAAAATTACATTCACGTTCCTGGTCCGTATCAGGCACAAGCACAGAAAACTTATACCAAATTGAGAGATGCAGTCATTCGTAATGTTTACAAGGTAGGTTAATTGATTCATAAGTTTGATAATTGATATTAATCCTCCTTCTTGCAACAGAATTACAAAAAGACCGGTTATGTCTGGGAACAGTATTCTGAAAACGATGGAAAGGGTTTGAAAAGTCACCCATTTACTGGTTGGACGAGTTTAATTTTGCTTATTATGGCAGAAGAATATTAAAATGAAATAAATTTATTTTTTGTTACACATCATAATGCAATCAGTTTTGTTTTAAAAACGGTTATCAGAACTTCCCCCGCGTCCACGACCTCTGCCACCACGTCCTCTGCCTCGACCGCCACGACCGCCGCGACCTCCACGGGAATCATATCCACCTCCACCGTTGTTATTGTTAAAACTATTGCCATTATTGTTATTATGGCCGTTATTGCCATTGTTATTGGCACGTGATGAGTTAGAGTTTTCTCTGGAGGTGTTTTGGTGAGAGGGGTTGCTGATATTAATAACATTAGAATAAGGAAGCGTAATACCACGGAATTCAGAACATCTACAGAAACAATAAATTTTACGATTTATATGGTGTATCTAATTTTTTTAAAGAAAGCTTACCTTCCACCAAGAGTGGTCCCGCTCATAAAAGTGGTGTCGAATACAACATCAATCACCTTATCTTGCACGCTGACAACTGTACCCTTATTTCCAAGAGGCACAGATCCAGTATCACAAACATAAATTATACGATCACCCAATGAAAAGGTCTGGTAATTTAATCTGACAGGTGCATCTTTAGGCTTCAATAAAACCTTACGAGGTACACCACGAATGACAACCTTTTTAACGTCAAAGTTTTCGTAATCTTCATGATATTGAACAGCAGCCTTCTCAATAGCTTCAACATATGGCTTTATCCAAACTATTAGTACAATACGACATTAATGATAGTTGTTTCTTACCTTTTCTAATTCCTCTGTTTCAAAACTAGCTCTTGTGAAGCTATCAATCTTTTTGGTGTTAATCCACTCTTTCATAGCGCGGAGCACCTTGGATCCCTCGTTTGTCCAACCAAAATCGGAAATACTCAACATGCCACCACCCTTTTGATTTTGGAGAAGTCGAATGAATTCAGGGAACTTTTCGACATACTCACGTATAAGAGCGACTGCCGCTTGAGAATACTCCCAATAGCCACCAGGATGCTTACGAGTATAGCCCAATACCTTTTCACCGCGACTATCAAACTTCAAATTCAAACCAACATTGACACGAGAGTTTGATTTCTCGGTGACGGTTAAGGCAGAAGTTAATTTGGAAAGCGCCAAAGGAGAGATGTTCACTTCACGAGCAATGTTTTGTGCAGACTCGTAATGAATGTCATGTTCTTGTTTACGTGCAATTTCATGACCAAATTCAGGTTCACTCTGGTATTTTTCATCGACAGGTACGGTCATTTCGATATCGACATTTCCATTGGTATGACCAACGACGGTTGCTTGAGCACCCAAAAATTTATTACCCAAAAAAAAGACGTTGGATCTGACAGGGAAATCTTGTTCAACTGGAAGAGGAGGTCTCTCGATGAAACGAGGGTCAGGATTGTTGACCTTAATCACAACCATTTGAATGGGTACGAGATCTTCAAGGCTAGGGTTCACAAATTCCTTGACAAGTGCACCTTCTTCAGTTTGATGCATACCATTCAAGACGCATACATGGAACCCAACTTCAATTTCTCCCACAATAAGACCGAAACGTTTGCTTGGCATATATTCGGCACGACCCATACGGGATTCCCAACTTTCTCTTTCCTTATCATCCCAGAAATGTTCCAAAATTTGCTTCTTACCGTTATTGAAAGTCACGTAGTATTTCTTTTCGGCATTGGATACACCAATCACTACAGCTTCTTGCAAATAAGGATAATGAACATAGATACTTCTGTAAAGGAAAAGCTTGGCAATTTCTTCCATATCTGCGTGCTTGTATTTGTTCTTAATGGAGATTATAACAGACTCATTGCGACTATCTTGCTGGAAAACATGCACACCGTGGTGTTTGATTTCATAGGTATATGGAATAGTTTGGAGCGAAGGAAAACCAGCAAGGGCATCCTTTCCAACCTTGACTCCAGGAAGAAGACCCTTTCTCAAGGTCAAACCAGCTTCCTTTAAGCTAGGCAAATGGTAAATTTCTTCACGAACTAAACAGTGATGAATATCGGGGAAAACACCAGGTAAAGGACTAGGATAAACAGGTAAATCTTCAGGATCCTTCTTTGCTAATTCTTCGTCATAAGAGAATCGATAACTATCGCCTTCACGAGCCATATCACGTTCAGTCTTTGTTAATCGTTGTTCTCTGTTCAACATGGCCTCTAATAGACGTTTTTCATTGATGAAGGGAATCTTGACAATAGCTTCCCAGTCTTGCTTCTTTCCGTTCATATCGGTATCAAAGTCACGAGGATAAAAGTCAATAATGGGAGATGTGATATCTGTCATTAAGTCTTGGTAAGCAACAGGTAAAAGTTTTCTACTTAAACTTGGCAAGACACCCATCAATTGTTCATAAGGTTTGAAAGGTTGGCCGAGATTAAAATCATGATCTTGGAAACGTTCAATGTTTACAAGATCGGAAATTTTGGGGGCATAATGGTATGGATAATACCAACCCCATGAAGCAACACCGTTGTAATAGTATTGGAGTACCCACTGAATACCAATAATATAAGAACCCACGAGATCATCCATTTGTTCCTTATTATCAATGTCGATATCCATCTTTTCCTTGTAATAATCAGCTTTCCATTGTTTTAAACCAACTTCAAATCTCTCCTTTTCTTCACGTTCAACATCTTCGCGGTTAATAGTCTCAGAAATAACTTCGGCTTCTTGGTATTTCTTTAACACACGGTCACGAGCAGCGATAGCTTCCTCATCGACTGAATCTTCAGAATCAATATCATAATCGAACATGAGTTCCACATCGGTGGTTTTATCAGGGTTGGAAACAATATTACAAGTCATGTTCAAGTCCTTGGCAAGTTTTTCAACAAACTTACGATCCCGGCCTTTAAAAGGAAAATCAAATTCGAGTGTTGTTCCATTACCGGTTCTCTCGTTTAAAAGATAATTCGATACTTGGCGGAAAATCGTTTCTTGCATTTCAGTGATAACTTTTTTTTTTTTTTTTGAAAAAAAAATATGTATAAATACGATGTATATACTACTTTGAAATGCTCAGTTACCTAATTTGCCGTCCTTGGCCTTCTTCTTTTCCAATTGGTGTAATAACTGACGGTCATTTTGACCATTGGGTCCTTTACCAGAGATATACAGATTGTCCATACCTTCGGCTTCAAAAGCCTCCTTTTCAACCACCTGAGAAATTTCGTTCAAGATCTTTTGAAGTCTGGCCATATCGACTCTTCCGCCGTCTTGAAGATAACCTTCGCAGGTAGGTAAAATTTCCTTGTAAATTCTAAACATCAGACTCAAAGCTCCTTCACTAATATGAATGTTGGGTAAATTGGGTAAGAAATCGTTACCGACGAAGAGCGCTAATAAAATAAAATCATCGAGAACACGCTCAGGATCATAAGGAAAACTAAGGGAATCACTAATAGATTGGAATTCCATGTCCAAGTATTCTCTCATTAATGACAAATGCATGAGGTAAAAGTTTTGAGTATCCAAGCTATTAAGATATTCATTAGTATATTGAGTTATAATGATGATGGGATCAGATTTTGACGCATTATACCTCTTTTGTTTCTTGTTATTAGTTTTTCCAAAAGTGACTTCTTCACGTAATAAAGCGAAATGAGGGTCATGACTTAACAAACCCAACATGACAAGATCGGCATCAAGACCATAAAGACAATGTCTCACGTTGGGGTCATAGTTTGGCTGAGCCTTTGCGAGACGAATATATTCCATAATCTTGTGCTCACCCTCTCCAGGTACCTCAGGACCTGACAGTACAATTTCAACACCTCTCCAATTTGCATCCTCTGACACCTTCTTGGAGATAAAATAACGAAGTTCCGCAGTTAATTTCTTCATGAAATCGGTACCGGGAGTGATACAATTCGAATCAAATGCGTCTTCTTCTGGTAATTCTTCACCCTTCTCGATAGCCTTTTGCTTAATGTCATCGGCCTCTCTTGCGGTACGAAAACGACGCGAACGTTGTTGATTCATTTTGGCTCTAGGTGCAACACCATCAATGGCAAGGAAAAAGAATTTTTTAGGCTTGATTTTGGAAAACAAGTGATCTATATAGTTGAATACACCAATCCAGATTTGCTCTTCCGTGATTCTGAAATGGGCATTATCGTTGTTGTTATGAGAACAATTATGGATAATACCATTCATGTCCAGGTATAGATTATCTACCTTGTCTTAGACACATTTCCTTAATTTTCTTTGGATTTCTGTTGTACTAACCGAATTCAGGGATGCCGTTGTCAGTAATTAACTGAGAGCACATAGGATAACGTTCACTATAAGCAAGATAAATTAGTGTATGTGCTTTTGTACGCGTAGATATAGGTTTATATACCTTATCCATCTAAAGAACTTGGGAATACCCATATTATTATATATATAAAATAAAAGACAGAAACGTAACTAAACAAAAGAAACTACAGAGGTTTATTTAAAAAGGATTACGACGCCGTGACTATCGTTTCTCCGCCAAAAAATTGACAAGATGATGCATTTCTTTATTTTTGAGCTAATTTAAGATGATAAGATTTGGGTCTAAATAAAGAAGCTATTAAATACCGACAGATTGCTAAACAAAAAATCCTATTTTTACCTCGTAAATTGGCTATAACCTTGTCTACTCATGGAGAAACCCAATCCACTTTCTTTGGTACCTACCCAAGCTAACGCAGGGTCGATGTAATCACAACGGTTCATAAACCAAGTACCAGTTTCTATTTGATCACCGATCTCTGTTGCTTTTTCCTCGCTAGCTGTCCAAATACTAGCAGTCAATCCGTAATTGGAATCATTCATAAGCTTGATTGCTTCTTCATCCGAAGAAACTTTCATGATACCAAGAACAGGCCCAAAAGTCTGTACTCAAACATCCATGTTTAATTTTAATTTACCCGCATAAATAAGATATAAAAAATACTACCTCTTCCTTCATGACAAGCATAGAGTGATCAACATTGATTAAGATCTGGGGGCTTACGTACGCAGTACCAGCCTACAAACATGTCAATATTTGTTTTCAATCGTAAATAACATCATTTACCTTATCGTTAGGAAAGACATTCTCTGTATCGATCAAAGGTTTGGCGCCTTTTTTTACTGCATCTGCTATTTGACTTCTTACGTTGCTCGCGAATTTTATATTGGCCATAGGACCTAATGTAGTTTCTTGATTGTTGGGGTCACCAAGGATATAGGTCTAATGATCTTGCTTAATATTATTCAAAATATCCGAACCGTTTTCTTAATTACCTTGGCTAGGGCAACGGCCTTTTCTACAAAGGTGTCGTAGATACTTTCATCTACATAACAACGTTCGATCGAGCAACAACATTGACCGGAGTTAAAAAAGGCACCGTCAATAATACTCTCCACGGCGTAATCTATATCGGTATCAGGTAAAACGTAAGCAGGATCTTTACCACCCAGTTCCATGCCAGATCCTATTAAAAAAAAAGTTCTCAGCATCACATGACGTATATTTTTAGTGTGCTTTTTTTGTCTACCTATGAGATGTTGACTATCGCCGATAGCTTGTCTGATCTTCTTTCCGACAGCAACGCTACCAGTGAAATTAACGAATTGGATTTTTGGGTGTTGTACAAGATAATTAGCTTCCTTATCTTGGACATGAATAGCTTGAATTACATCATGAGGTACGCCAGCTTCACGAAGTGTTTCAACAAAAATATCAGCACATTGAGGTGTTTGCGGAGACTGTTTCAGCAAAACGGTGTTACCGGCCAAAAGGGCAGGAATAATATTATTTACCGTAGTAAGATACGGGTAGTTCCAAGCTGCGATCAAGAAAACGGGACCCAAAGGTTCTTTACGCTGATAACGCTTAACTACTCCAGGTACGTGCTCAATGATATTGTCTTTCAAGCTTTCCTCTGCGACAGAAATCATATAGTTTGCTCTTTCTAGCACGCCCTTGACTTCGCCATGGCCATAGCGAATAGGTCTACCCATTTGGGATGTAATAGATGAAGCTATCTTATCTTTTTTTTGTTCGAATAGAATACAGAACTTTTCCATGATTTCAACGCGCTTTGCGACAGGGACTTTTTTCCAGCTGGCAAAGGCCTTGACAGAGCTGTCTACGGCATGGTCAACTTCATCTTGAGATAGAGTAGGTATCTCGAATAACAGCTTTTGGTCCGTGGGAGATATAACTTGAATAGGAGACATGGTTTGATAAGAGAGAAAGAGAGGGGATAGATAAAATAAGGGCGGTTTTTTCTGTTTTGCATGACGGGCTTTTTTTTTGAAGGCAACTATTTTTTGTGTGTCACCGTTCTTTTTCCGGACCGGAATTGTTTTTATAGACGCCGTTTTGTTTCTTTTCATCAGATAGACAATAACCGTACTGATGAAAAGACACAGGAGATATTTTAATTGAGGTCAATATATATATGTAGCAGAAAATAAGAAGTATGATAAATTTATGTGTCAGAGAAATCACTCGTGCAGACATCTCCATGTATTATAGAAAGGGCTTATTTGAGGCCAGTTGTCATAGTTAGTTTTGAAGTGGTTTGACCGTTCTGTATTCTTTTTTTTTGCCGTTTTACTTTGGGAGAGTTATCAACTCTATCAGCTTTGCGTTTGCTTGATGGCATCCACAGCCTTAAAATTTCTCTTCTGGATTATTTATCCTTTTGTCGAGTATACAAGCAATAGACTTCGCCATTGTCAGTCTATAAATCACTTATCTACAGACCCTTGTTATTTCTGAGGCTACATACGAGATGATCGATTTTTTTTTTCTGCATAATGTAAGCTTCACTAATAGTACATACCGGAGACTATTTTCATGTGTTTCTACCACAAAAAGTAAGGCGCGTAATTGGAAGTGACTGAATAATTAATAACATTATCTTAATATAAACCAGCTCTTCTTTATCAGTTCATAAATAAAACTCGTTCACACTCTTTTCTTCCATTTTTCTTTTGCTTTCTTTTTAACATTAAAAGATATCAACTATTTCTAGTCTATGTAAACTCCATTTTTTTACATTGTAAACCAGAGATGAATTGATATTTTTTAATGTACATAGGGCCCTCCGCTGTTGTGTCTTAAGGAAAAACACGTCTTACAATTGGAAAAAAAGAAAGGTGGGCTATTTTATTTCTTTATTTAAGTTCAAGAAATAAAAAGATAATTAGTTACCATTGTATCTTTTATCTATGAGTATATAAGCTATATATACTTAATTTCATTTATTTTTAGTTCAGCTTCTGATTAAACTAGCTGTGGTGCTCGCTCAACTCGCAACTCTAAAGACCTTTCTTTACTAGACCTCCCTTTTATTTAAAGAATCTTTTTTATCTCTATTATCCTACTCGCGTCCTCTTCTAAAAGTAGGATTAATCTCAGGGGGATATTGAGGAAAGTAAACGTATTTGTATCCTCTACCCTCAATAAGTTGGCTGAACTCTCTATTTTTTCCGTAAATAGGGAAATTATCCATGATCATGTAAAACCCTTTAAACTGAGGATAATTGTCCATTTTATTCATAGTTTTTTTTTTGGAAATTAGTATAATAACCTATGTTTGTTCTTTTAGGTGTTTTTGAATTCACTGCAGTTGCCTATTGTTTCGGAGCATCCACAACTCTAATTCCTTTTGGTGTCAAAGGCACGTGAATTTCCATGTTAACTACTGCACTGGTTGAAATTGCTCCAAGAATAATATGACTGATTGCTTGTGCTGAAGGGCTAGTAACAAAAGCTGGAGTTCCCCTAATTGATCCTGTAGTAGGTGGTTTCATATCGATGTAAAGGTGCTCTCGCCAATGAAAGTACGATTTCCAGTGTAGCTCATGTCGGTTTTTGACAAAGTCTCCACCCATTCATGTCTTTCATTAATCTTTCCAGTTTGATTTCTTGCAACTGGGTGGCGAGTAATTATTTTAATACTCAAGTTACATTTGGTTGAAATGAATTTTTCCAACAACCGTTTCTTTGAACGCAAATCCTTCGAAATTTTAAGCAAGTTCCTCGATTGCATCAGATACCCGGGCATGGGGGTTATCGTAAAAAAAACTCTATTAAATGAGTCTTATGTTCGTCCTGAAGCCGACTTTCTTTCCTATGGACTTTGTTGGTTTTTTTCAAAAATACCCAATCAAGATCATCCATAAGTTTTCTAGCTCAATCTTGACCATTACGAAGTTTAATTGCAGCTTTTCTAACTGCTGCAGCACTTAAAATTTTTAGCTGCAAGTAATATAAAACACTGTTTTTGACTTTCGGAATGATCAGCATACTTGTTTTTAGATATTGTGCTAGCTTTGATAGTTTTCTCTGGCTGATCCATTCTATCAGGAGATTTGGAGTTGTTTACAGGAATAATATTGAGTAAAATGGCCCAAATGTTCTGTATTATGGGGATTAACTTCTTCTTTCCAGTCCACATAGCCCCATTTCTATTCTTGTCAAATATGTCTCCCTGACTATTCTCAAAAATAATCTTTCCAGTGATTAAATACAGAATCATTATACAAAGCATTTTTTCACAAATAAAAATAGAGGTGAAAGACGCAAGTTGGATTTATTTGGTAGTTTCTTAAAATGCGCATATTGGCCAATTAAATTTACGCAAATTGATTTTTGTAAGGGCGCAAAAACATTTTAAAACACGCAAGTTGGCACCGTGTGCACTGTTATGACCCTTTTTACTGATTTGATTAAGGTTACACCTAGTGCGTAAAGAAAAGTGACGTTGCTTCGACCACAAAAAAAAAAAAAGAACACAACCCGGTAACGCTCCTTCCGAGAATAAAAAAAAAACACTTGAAAAAGTGACACAATAACGTGGGTTCGCTGTATGACTTTGTATGTAAATGATGAAAAAGACCCTGGTGAGCGCATTTAATCAACAACTTGGAACTGTGTTTCAAAATATTGGATATTTTTAACCATTGGCTGAGAATTTTTTTTTATTCTTTTGCCCCTAATTGAATGATTCTCAGCTATAAATATATTTTGGACCTCACTTTACTTTTTTTCTCTTTTTTCCCTTTTTTTTTTTTGTTATTATATAATATCATTATATCGTCTATTGGATACTTCTATTATACAACATGAGTGGGATTATCTATAGCTTTGAGGCTTTAAAATTTAATGGAATCTGTAGAACTATTGCCATCAGTTTATGTCCATTGATTGGCCAGACCGACGGAATCGAACCAGTTTGTTATTCTCGTAACGTTGAATTAAGTGGAAATATCATCTTCCAACCATGTAAAGCATTTACTTGTCAAAACCTGTACATATATCTATAACAAAAAAAATCTAATTGCTCTTTTATTATAGCCACTTTGATTATTGATGTTGTTGCTATTATTATGACAATGATCATGATTTACCATATTCGCTCAAAATATACTGCTGTCGGTCGACAAGAAATCGTGATGTTCTTCTACATGTATATGTTTAGTACATTGCTTGACATGTTATTAGTTACTGGTATTATTCCCACATCTTCCGTTGTATATCCTGTAAGTTCCTACATACATATTTTATAGAAGCACGCAACTAACCCCGATTTTAGTGGTTTACTGCTATTCATATTGGTTTACAATGTTCAACATATTGGTGCTTGTTATTAAATGGTTTTGTTGGTTTCCAGTTTGCTGAAGATGGTACTCCCTTGTCTCTTTGGGTAACATCTCTTTTATTTATTCTGAATACAGATGTCACTGACTAACCTATTTTTGTTAGTCCATTCGTATTAGTTCATTTGTTTGGTTCCTTATTGCTGGTTTCCTTGCTATTGGTACCTTTAAGGGTGTTGCTGGTCTTTCGTATGAAAATCAAGCAGGATTATGGATCTTCTATATCGTTTTGAACTATTTCATGTTCTTTGTCTATGTTGTGTCACAAATCATTCTTGTCGTCAACACTTTAGATGACCGTTGGCCTCTTGGTGACATTTTATTTGCAGCAGCCTTTTTCACCATCGGCCAAGTTTTGATGTATGTATTCTCTGTATTTATTTGTGATAACACCAAGCATTACGTGGATGGTTTGTTTTTTGGTGCTATTTGTAACCTTTTGACTGTCATGATGATCTACAAGTACTGGGACTCCATCACTAAGGAAGATCTTGAGTTTTCAGTTGGTTCCAAGCAAAATGTCTGGGAAGTAAAGGAGTTATTGGGTGAAGACGAATTAAGTCAAAATTACGCCAATTATCAAGCCGCTCCCACCACACCTCAACATTATCAACCTTACGAACAACATCCATTTTAAAATAGATCCTTTTCTTACTCTTTTTTTTTCTGCATCACACACATACATAATACCATTTCAACTAAAAAAAAACAAAAAAAAAACAAAAAACAAAAAAATTGAAAATAAAAACACACAAAAAAAAAACTGCTGATGTTATGTAATATTTGAATTAAAATATGTTTATTCCTCTTTCTTTTTCCTTTTAATCATGGTTGACGTACAGACGCTTCCGATGGAGTCGGACCTATATCAAACATTAGAGTGTGGTGCGGACGGAAAACCAGGAGGAATCCTGATAACAAGTGTTGGACAGGAAGTGAGTCCTGGCATATGGTTGGGTGGATACAAGGCGCTAGAAACTAAAAAGTTCTTACAAAAAAACAAGATTTCAAGCATTCTTTCTGTCGGTCATTTCAAACAAATCTATGCTCAAGATGAATTTATTCACAAGGTGAGTCCATTCTTACATGCTTCTGTTATACCGTCAACTCATTCATTGTTCAGATTATACCCATTACAGATAATCCCGAAGCCAACATTATACAATATTTTCCTGAAGCCATTGAGTTTATTTCAAAGGCACTTCAAAGCCAACAAATACTGCTGGTCCATTGTTTAGCAGGCGTATCACGAAGTCCTACAATTATAGCAGCCTATCTAATGGCTACACAAAAACTACGATATAAAGCTGCCTTGGCCTTAATCAAACAAACACGACCCTTCATCAACCCAAATCCAGGTTTTTTAAATCAGTTGAGGTTATTTCAAGAGATGAATTATCAATTTAATCCAGAGCATCCTGCTTATTTAGAATATTTAGAGAAACACCCTGTAGATGCTGGGCACGCTGGGCATGCTGAATACGAGCATTAAAATAAAGTAAAATTTCCGCCTCGTTAAGGCTTTTTTTTTTTTTTTTTTTTTTTTTTTTTGCGCATCTTAGCTGAGCCCACTTGTCAGTATACAACGTGACGCTAGTCATTCTCTATTTGTTTACAAAACAAATCCGTGTTGATCATTTACAGTTGACTTTACTTGTTATATTGACTTCTGTTGAAAGTGAAAAAAAAAAAGTTGGTTTAAAACATGTCAATAACAACAATTGAACAAACAACAATATTTCAAACCTAATAAATGGACAACAATGATGATCAATACATGTTATAAAAAAATAATTCCATTTTTTATTGTCTTGTAATTCTAGGGATTGCGGAATGCCATTTGATGCATATTCATCATAGCGTCTTGGGCGCATCACCTTCTGAATATAATTTTTTAGTTATCTTTGCGTGAAACCAGAGTATAAAAGAGTTGTCGCACAGTCAATGCACAATCTTGGATTTCCAAATTGTAAGCATGCCCCAAACCTCTCTTTTCCGTACCACATTAATGAAATACCGCTTATGACACGAGTTATGAGACCATAAACTTCATGAAATATTTTATCTATGGACATTGATTGTCCCCAACAACCATCAACACTACGTAATAATGAATATGTAACACTTGATAGTCATTGACCAGCCGCAGATGGTTCATGAGCAAGTCTATTTCCAGTTACCAATAAAATCATGATTTAAAGTGATTTCTAAATTTGGCACTTTGACTCCTAACACACTTCAAAATGCTGAAAGTTAACCAGCTTTATTATATTCTCATCTCCTTGTTGCAAGAATCGAATAATTAAATCAAAGGAGTATCAAGTAGTTCAGCTAATAATCGATTTCTTAGTTATATACTCTTTTTGACTTTATTGCTTTCACAATGTCGTAATTTAGCGTTTTTTACACTAATACTCTTGTCATGCAACTTCTGGAATGGCTTTATATTTAAAGTTTGTTGTATGATGTTGTAGAAACTGCTGGTAGTCCCCTTAGGTTAAAATGTGCATATCAGATCTTCATATCAAATCCAACGACTCCTACATCATTAATGAACAATTTTAATTATATAAAAGAAAAAATTAATGACAATGTATTCAGATACGTGACCTCTCTCAACAAGTGCGATATACAATCGTTTTTTAGTTTTATAGTTATAACTGGGCACCAACTAGAATGTTTCTCTTTGTGTTTATTTATCACAACGCACGCAATGAAAAGTCGAGGGGCCATAGTATAGTAAGACTGCCCAGACGCGACTGTCACTACTGTGCGTAATTGGTTTATAGACAGCAGTAAAAACGTATTCTTCATACTAATACATATCTCGTATGAACACCAAAGTATAATAGCCAATGCTTTCCAAAGATTTAGAATTTTCGATATTGTATACACTAAGGCAATCATTGTAGGGATTTATTTGCCTTCCCAGGAGTCGAAACCAGATTGAACAGATAACGGATCATGCGAAAAAAAATTTGGTGCCTTTGAGTAAACAAAATCCCGTTTTATGTCTATACTGATACCGGCCAATCTTAAAATTAAAAGGATATAGAAACTACTAACTACTAACTAAAATACGACCAATGTAATCTATGTATAGGCGTTGATAATACGCGATCTTCTTTTTGTCAACCAGCTAAACCAAAGCCCTTATTAGCTTGCCTTTCTCCGGTATCCTACATTTCTTTTTATTCGCCCGTTCAATTCTACATCATGTTTCTGCCAACAATTTTAATTTTCTGTATTCTTAGGCCAATCACAACCCAACCTCATAATGCCTATTTTCAACGTACATGTTCAGAGAGGGTATTTATCCTCATTGATTACAATAACCAAGGAAATTAAGTTCTCATAGATGTTTTGACACAGTTTACTATAGCGCAAATAGGATGTTTTATGTACTAAGGTGTGGCACAAACTAAGTGACACATATTTACTCGCTTTATTATTTAATAATCATCATCATCGTCTTCATCAAAAGGATCCAAACGATTTTGAGGTGGTGGTGACCTTGAATCATCTCTACTTGATGGACCCCTTTGCTTCATTGCTTGGAGCTTCTTTTGTTTATTCACTTCCTCACATGCATCAATCCAGCCTGAATAGACATCAACGGGCTCATCCAAATCTGATTCATTTTTTTGTTAGATGTGCCGTCTATTGACAAATATTTTTCTCCCTGTTAAAACTTACAAGTGACGGTGCACTGCCAGGTAATGTCGCAGATCTTGCAGGATAGAAAACCTACCTTATTTGCATGATCACTAGTGCAAGATTTAAAATGCCCATTAGGTTGTATTCTCATAGTTTATCACGCGCCTACTAAATAAATATTGCTTACATTTTACATTCGATACTATTTTCATGATTACAAAAGAGACAATTAAACTGGACGTCTAGCTTATCCTTGAGCTTCTTTTGGGGCTTTCTCTTGGTCTTTCTTTTACCCTAAACTCGGCTCGTTTAGTTGTCGTGTCTCAATGTGGTATCAATTCAATCAGCCATTGACTTACCATTGTAAAGTAGAATTTTGGGTAGGAAAGAGGAAAAACGTTATAAAAAAAAAGAATTTTTATTTTAGTAGCATACTTGCTGCATACACCACACATATTTATACGTCATTCGCCCTTTACTTTTTCTATTTTTCTACTCTTTCACCAGTTACCAAATGTTCAAAGGCTTTAAGTTTGAAGTACCTAAACCGAAAGAATTGACAGACGCTAGCCAAAAGGAACTGTCTGAACTCACTTTTCAGTTTAGTCGGATTTCAGCAAATGAAGGAAGTCGACTTGAATCATTTCAAAGTCATCGATCCCCACTAGCAAATAGATCTCGCTCAGAAACTCAAGAGAAACGACGTCTAGAAGCCTTGGAATTCCAGAAAAAAGTGGGTACGTTATATTTCATTGAAACAGGTTATTTAACATTTTTCATAGCAACGCAGCATAACCATATCCAAAGCAAGACAGTTAGCACTCGGCACACCTACCGAAGAAGAAGTCGACGAAGGCGATGATGAGCAAGAAGACGAGGAGGAGGAAGAACATGGATACTACCCAAAGCATAAAAGAGCGAGGGATTCTGATGATGAAATGGAAGAGGTTGTCAAGCTAACCAAACATAATCCCAAACACAAGAAAGCTGACAAGAAAAAAAATAAAAAGAAAAACATTCATGCGTAGGTACATAACAATAGTATTTTCTACACGGTTCACTGAGCATTTTCAACCGAATTAGTGATCAAATCATGTACGCAGAAAATCTGGAAGGTATCCCAAGCGACTTTATCGAAAATTGGGTTATGATGATATGCCCAAAAGGTAAAAGATGTTTGGTAACATCTGGCAGCGGAGAAACGATTGCTCGTTCAAGAGCCGGTAATATTATTGGACGTTTCCAGTCCATGATACCTAATGGCTCAAGGTAATTTTGCGTTGAATAAAAATAAAGATGTTCATATACTAACCAACCACTCCCTTAGTTCCAATCGTACTTCTGACTTCTGTATTCTTGATTGTGTGTACGATGCTGTGCATTGGACGTTTTATGTGCTGGATATCATGTGCTGGCGTGGATACCCTATTTTTGATTGTGACACCAATTTCAGGTATAAAGTATAAGATCTCTGTTGTTTGGGCTTGAACTGAACAGGTTTTTTTATGTAGGCATTTCTGGCTTCAAACAAAAATTGAACCTAGTGAATTGGATAGACCAAACAATGACAATAAATTCTACCAATTCAAGTCAGTGACACCTATTTTAACAAGTGAGACACAAGTGGTTGCAAAAGATCCAGAGGGATTTCTCGCTAAACAAGGCCACCACTATGAGATTGATGGATTACTATTTTATCATCGTCAAACCAATTATCGTGGTGGAAGCACACCTTTAGTTTGCTGGGTTTCTCGACAAGATGTGCCTACATTGTTAAATCATGAATAAAAATAAATTCCCAATCACATCTCCGCTAGCGTCCTTTCTCTTATTCTCACAATGTGGAAAAGAGAGCGAATGATGGTTGATGTTATTTCATTACAACGTACACCACTCGATGTGGGAGCTAACCAAACATTCAATAGCACGCTTGTACCAAATAAAATGACTGGTGCGGCTTTACTGCAAAATAGACAATGTTATCCTTTTCAAGGAATGCGGGACGATGCTAGTAATTTTTATGCAGGAAATGCTTACAACGTCAATGGTAACCTAGCCGACACAAAGAAGCGTTCATTAACATCTACGGAATCTAACATACCCAAGAAACAAAAACAAGAAGACCTCTGTCTAAAGACAAGTTATACATTTACGTCTAAGCCTTACGACGTCATGGACAACCTAATGTGTTATTATTAAAATTTGCTTTTTTATACATATTTTTTTTTCTTTTCTTTATTCTTTTCCCATTTTGTATTAAAAAAAAGCTATTTAATCTCTCTTTAACTCGTGAACTTGCACTTCTACGGGTTGGTCTTTACGAATGATAAAGATTTGAAGGTTATCACCTGTATAAATATCACGCTCAGTGGCAGAAGTGAATGCATCTTTAACAATCTTGATAGCTTCATCCAATTCCATGTCCCCAAAGGTTCTGTTTGTCTGATTTTTCTTTCCTACTTGATTATCCAAAAAGGGTTGAATTAATGCTGAAGCTGAACCACTTGCACGGTATGATTCACGTTCGAATGATCCAATAGCGTCATAACAGTATACAGCACCTTTACCGGCCTCATCAACACCACCTACAATACAGAAACTATAGTAGGGGAAAAATCTCTTTTGATACAATGTAATGGATAACATTTGTGCGACAGCTGTAACTGACATATCCTTTTCATGAGAAAATTTATACCACTAATAACAGTGTCAATATACTATATAACACACAATCATATCACATTACTCTACGCGATCTTATTTACCTTGAGCTTTTGATCAAGAACTTTCTTCAAGGTTAAACCATCAGCATGGAAACCGTTCATAGCGATAACAGAAGTTTCTGATAATTTATATGACTTTGGTGAAAATCTAGAGTTGATGCTGTAACCGGTACTTTGTCTGGTATCGGAAGCGACAATACAAAAATCCTTTCCTGCAACAGCTAAAGAAGTACTATTTTTAATAAATAAACACGTTAATGTCCCCATACATTTTCTTTAAGAGAAAAAATTACGCAATTATTTACCCTCCATTGTCATCATAAGGCTCGAATTTATGTTCGATGGGTACTGAACTTGCTTCCATTGCGTAATCCATGTTTTTTTTTAAAAAGAAATGGTTCTGAAATAAAACAAAAAAAAAGAGGTATCAAAATTTTGGACGCGCGGCAAAATCTACACCTTTTAGAAGGAAGATAAGTGACGTCAATAATTATTTTTGGGTTTTTTGTAGCAAAAAAGAAACTCTCTCAGACGGGCGGACGACACGCGTCAAGAAAAGGCCTCGTCATCGGTCTGTTAAAATTTATTTAGGCAAAAGAAGCACAAGGATTTTTTCTCTCTCTACATCTTTATCTTAAAACATGAATAGATTTGTTTCAAAATACTCATCTTCTCCTTTACAATTACCTCAAGAGGAGAATTTCGGTCAACTTTGTGGAAAATGGGATGCTGCTCAACAATTCGCTTTCCCTTCTTTTGACATTCCTGCTATCCATAACGTAAGTTTTTTGTTTTTCGTGTTTTAAAAACTTTATCTAGTAGCGGTATTCATTAGTTATTCATTAGCCTGTCGACTTTTTAAGAAGTGTTACTGATGAACAATCTCCAGAATACAAGATCAAGATTCAACACGGTACCACCACACTTGCTTTCCAATTTCAAGGTGGTGTTATTGTAGCTGTTGATTCCAGAGCTACCATGGGAAATTATATTGGTAAACACTTCAGTCATATCCGATTTGTTTTTAAGTTAATAACATTATTCAGGTTCTCAAACTGTCAAGAAGGTTATCGAGATTAATCCTTATTTATTGGGTACAATGGCCGGTGGTGCTGCAGATTGTTCTTACTGGGAACGTGAGTTGGGAAGACGTTGTCGTTTGCACGAATTAAGAAATAAGGAACGTATCTCCGTTGCCGCTGCATCAAAATTATTAGCAAACATGGTATATGCCTATAAGGGTATGGGCCTTTCCATGGTAAAGTTGCATATATTTGGAAATTTGGAAAAAAATACGGGAACGACTTTATTCATTTATTCTCTTGTAGGGTACTATGGTCACTGGTTGGGATAAATCTGTAAGTGTTTGTTACAAAAATCGAATGAGGAGCGGTAAATTAACAATGTCGATGTAGGGACCAAATCTTTTCTATGTTGATTCAGATGGTTCAAGAATTAAGGGTGATATTTTCTCCGTTGGTTCCGGTTCAACATTTGCTTATGGTGTTCTTGATACTGGTTACGATTTTGATTTATCTGTTAAGGATGCTCTTGAGCTTGGTAGAAGATCTATTTACCATGCTACACATCGTGATGCCATGTCTGGTGGCTCCGTCAACTGTAATGATTTATTTATATATGTATACTTTGTTTAACCTTTACTAATTTTTATTTTTTATTTTCATCATCACAGTATATCACGTCACTGAGGAAGGATGGAATTACCATGGTAACCATGATGTCGGAAGTCTTCATTGGGATTACCAAGACGGTATTGCCAAAGAAATTATCTAAGTTAATCCACGTCTCTCTCTTTTTTTTTCTTATATCAAATAAATAGCTAAAAAAATATACATATATTATCTGGAAGAATAAGGACGAGTTTATGGACTGGATGGTATAGGACAGTTATAATACTGTGGTGGTTTACTTATAGTTTAACGATACCTATTTGCCGTATATTTTCCAATTTTATGCCCTAAAAAAACCTTTGGTGATATGACTGACAACATTCATCTCGTAGCATTCTTGAAATAAAACAAACCAATTTCATTGGCTCTTCTGATATATAAAATTCTACCCCAGGGCAAAAAAAAAAAAAAAAATAACAGTTTACCCTATTGCAGACGTTTTCGACATGTTGAGAGCACGAAATCAACTCTTGACAGCTAGTCAACGTTCTGGGCTATTTGCACGTTCAAGTGGTCCATCAAAGCCTGCTATTGTTCGCTTACAACACACCAAGCCTAACCACACAAAAGAAACATTACCTGGTATATTCTCACCCTTCTTTTCAGCAACCGATGACGAGCAGAAAGAAGAAAAAGCACGACGAAACTATCCTCGTCAGACCGCTTACGACACAGCGAAATATAAAAAGCCACCTACACGTAATAAAATGTTGGTGCGTGATTTCATTGATGATTCACTTTATAATCCTAATTATGGTTACTTTTCAAAACAAGCTGTCATTTTTTCTCCAGAAACCGATTTTGAATTTAACAACATGGACGATCATTTGGAGTTCATGAATATTTTGGGCCAATTGTATAAGGATATTGAAGGCGATGCTGATGAAGTTGATGAAGTAGCAAGACAAGTGTGGCACACACCAACTGAATTATTTAAGGTAAATCAGTAAACGAGGTTATCCCGTGCTCTTTACTAATTATAAAAGTATAGCCTTGGTATGGTTATGCTATTGCTAAATATTTAGTATCAGAATACAAGTTGAATCTCTTTCCTCACAAGGACCTGATTATCTATGAAATGGGTGCTGGTAACGGTACTCTGATGATGAATATTCTCGACTATATCCAACAAAACGAACCCGCAGTTTATAAAAGAACCCAGTACAATATTATTGAAATTTCAGGAAAATTGGCAGAAAGACAATCTCAAAGACAAGATGTGAAAGAAGCGAAGGATCAACATAAGTGCGTTAAGATTATCAACAAGAGTATATTTGATTGGGATATCCATGTACCTGATCAATGTTTCTTCTTGGGTATGGAAGTCATAGTAAGTTTCATCTCTTTTTGTAATAAATTTTGTATTAATGCTGTCGCCCAGGATAATTTTGCTCATGATTTGATCCGCTATGAATTAGAAACTTTACGACCAATGCAAGCATTAGTGAGTACAGACGCAAAAGGCGATTATACAGAAATATATGAACCTGTCGGAAATGATGCCCTGATTAGTAGATATTTGGCCATGAGAGATCAAACAAGGTACCGCTCACCCGTATTATCTAAGCAACTTTGGTTGAAGTGCTTACAATCGTTACCATTGGCTCCAAATATGACTTCACCAGAGTTTATTCCAACCAAACTATTCATGTTACTCGAAACCTTAAAAACGCATTTCCCTCAGCACAGACTTGTACTCTCTGACTTCTCATCATTACCCGATTCTGTAGATGGTGTTGATGCGCCTGTTGTTCAGACTCGTTATAGAGGCACCATGGTACCTTGTTCGACATATATGGTCCAACCAGGCTGGTTCGACATTTTCTTCCCAACTAACTTCGAATTATTAAGAGACTTATATTTGATGGTGTGTCGCGGATCCAGAGCTGGCAATGACAAAACAGTAAAGGTATTAACACATCGCGAATTTTGCGAGAGATATGGTGATGTAGAACGTACAACCACAAAAAGTGGGGAGAACCCAATGTTAATGTATTATGAAAACATGAAAATGATTTTGACCTAAATAAAAAAAGTATAGAGTACACACGTTTTTCTTTTTCTTTGTTGGTGTGTACATGTGAATTAAAAACGGTGACTTAATAAATAATGTGAAATATGCGATTTGAAGGTTTAACCCACGTTCGTAGCTTACCGAAAATGGATAAAAAAAGATGAATACTGTGCTTTCATTCCCAATTTACTGGATGTCTGAGATCCCACTTCATTTTAAATATGTTATTGGCCCATTGTGTAATTTTTTAGAACTGGTTGACTAACTGTATGAATTACGCTTTTAGTTATTCATGCAAGATTCCAAGAATACTTTTTTTAAGCCTTGTTCAATATATATCTAAAAGAAATAGAAAGCCATGCTATTGTCATCACAAGAGTTATAAGACAATGGATATATATTGAAATTGTCGATTGAAAAAATTAAAAAATGTCTAAATCATGATGATACGTCTGCTTTAAACTTCGCTGTGCTTCAAATTTATTCTTGGATAACAGGAAAAGAAAACAGTAGATGTGCTGATATAAAATTGTATTGATGCTTGAGTTTTTTGGCAACTTTTTTAATTTCAATGGCAAACGGCCAATCAATTTCAATTCCCGGCTGTTTAGGCATCCAACAGGCCAACTCAAAGCTTGTCCCACCCAGTAAACTTTATTTCATTTAAATAAAACACGAGGAGTTCCGCTCTCTGTGCTCTCTTTTCCTTACAAACAAAAAATTGTCTATTTTTACACTTTTATTTTGATTATAGATGACGACAATGAATGAGTAAACATTAACAGCGACTTACACATTGCAATATCTCAACCTTCACAATTTCTTTTCATAGACTTCATCTAGATCTGCATTCAAAGATCCTAATGGGACTAGCGGAGGTCCTTGCTGATTCCCGAGCAAAAGCCTCTTCCAGCGAAATAGAAAAACTAATTAGCAAGTGTCCTGCTGTTCCAATTAACGACGATACTGATATTCTCACAAGAAGAGAAGCTCCTGAACTTGGTGCCATGGTAATGCAGTTTCGCAGACTTTACAAAAAAAAAATTCTAATTCGAGAATAGACTCGTAGAAGTCAACAAACTATTGCAGCTTTGGTCAATTATGCAGTAAGAGCTAAGCCCGAAAATCAATTGGAACTTTTGCCTAGACTTTTATCTTACATGAGACACCTGCCAGCTTTTCGATGGGAGCCTGTTATTTTGGACGGTAAGAAAAGAATGTGGTTGAACAAACAGAAATAACTTAAAACTCCCTCCCTCTTCTTCCTGTAAATCAGGCCCTCCTCCCCCTGACGCTATCACATATAGCTTAGTTGCAGGTCTTTTGGAGATTGGAGACAAAAATCCTGAACGCTACGAACAGATTATAAATGCTTTGTGGGACTACGCTCAATGCATTATTCACCTCATGTCTGAAAATGGTATGTGAGAAAGATTTCTTTTTTTTTTGGGTAAATGATTATTGTCATGTTAATTTTTTTTTTATCGTAGTTGAATTTACAGTTACTTTTATTCTTCCTTCATTGGCTGGTCTTTCTAGAGCTCTTCAATTGTCACCCTTCCTTTATAAACCCGACCAATTATTGGCTCTTTGCAAAAATACCCAGCCCTTAATTCGTGACGATACTTTGGATTTAATTCGCATCTCCATCAGTAGCTGTCTCAGAGATGCCGAAGGCACTGCATATAGTCGTCGTGTTCTGGCTCGCTATTGGGAAGATGGGATACCCCTTAGTTCCAACCGTGTTATTCACGATTTATTGATTGTTTTTAGAAATGTGCTTGCTCGGGTTATTGCACATTCGAATCCCACGACCGACACCGTTACACCAATTATTGTACCAGTCAAAAAATTCGCCCGTTTATATTTACCTCATGATGTCGAAACCTCATGGTCCGTGCTCATGCAGGACACTGCGACAAAAATTCAACTGGTGACTGAGGTTGATAGAATGTTAAATAAGAGCCTTAAAAATATTTATGCCATGAGTCTGGGTTACTATGAAGAAATTCGCAAGTTTGCTGAAAAGAGTAACCAAGAAGGTACGAAATGGGCTCCAGACGCATATATGCAAGAAATTATGGGGACCAGTTTGGTAAGTTTAGGATATGTAAGCGCAGTAAATATTTCTTTTACTCATCTTTATACTAGCATGTTGCATCTTTATCATCCGTATTTATGCATGAAGTTGACGACTCTCTAATTGATCACATCACTGAATGTTTATTTGATGTGCCACATATTGCTGATTCATGGGTACACATTGCTTCTTTAGATGCCGCTGTGTTGCTTGCTGTAAAGTAAGTCAACCCAAAAGTACAATGATCCCTGACCTATACTAAACCAGTTTTCTTCATTAGCTTCACTCATTTGAACCCTGTGATGACTAACACTATCTGCAGATTTTTGGCTACACCATCCCCTGTATTTGAGCTTCAAACAGAAAATGTTAATGAAATCATCAGTGTTCAACAATATGCTATTGTTCGATTAGCTCAATGCGTTCAGGTACCAGAAAAAAAAAATGCAACCGAATTTCAAACTCAATTTTCTTCTTTTTTCTTTTTTTCTTAGACTAAACCTGAGGCACAAGTTTCTCAGGCTGCAATCTCTACTGTTTATGCGCTTTTAAATGAGATAACACGATATGCTGGCACAGAAAACGGAACAGCCAACAACGAATACAAGACATCCAATGGCAGTGCTATCTCTGGTGTACCCGCTTTAGAACAATTAAGTGATAAACAAAAGCAACAAGTTTCCGCCAATGTTTTATCGGCCATTGTTGGTATTGCTGTTTACTTAAAAGATGACAGGGTAAGTCGAATACTAATGCGGGAAGCGTATCGATTTTAATTTAAATCCACTGTAGATTATCTCACAAGCTTTCTCCATGTTGGCACTCCGTCGTAAAATGTTGTCTCCTGCTGCAACTGCGTCTTTGACTTTAAAGCTGGTTGATCTTGCTCTAGTCAGTCCCCAAGAAACCTATTGTGACATTATTGCTTTACTCTCTACATTTAGCCGTGAAGCTCTTCACAGTGAGAATAACCTACTCAACACATCTGTAAGTCACTAACACTTGATAATTTCTCTTGATATCTAACACAACATATCAGATTTTGGCCGCACAATTAAGTTTGGCCAAGCGTTTATCAGAGCGTCCCGAATATTACCAACTTTATCTTCACAGTCTTTTGAACCTCTTTGTTGAAAACGGTAATTCGATTCAAAGATCCATGACCAAAAACAAGAAGGAACATGAATACCCATTAGCATCCAAGCTTGGTATGCTTTTACCCATTATCGGAGCCTTATTGGAACATGATGATTTCAACCCCCACCTATTGCCCAGCGAAGAAACCGTCTCTCTTTTCCGTAATGTTTGGTTTCATTGCGTTTTGTTTGGTTTTGTGACCGAAACTATGTGGGTTCGTGAATGGCATTCTGCCATGTTGCAGGTTTCTAAGAAGACTCCCGTGTTCGTGATTGAGAGCACAACGAACTATCTTGAGAGTGACCTTGAACACAACTCAGTTTTACGTGCCAGTAGTGTTGCTGATAATGGACTGATTCCTATGCGTCAAAAGCTTACTAATTTTTTGCCCTCTCTTGCTTATGAAATCAAAAACTTCTCTTTTGCTCAGGTCATCTTTGCATTAAGTGTTTACCATGTCGAAATGATGCGTAGTCGCGTAGGTGATTGTTCTTACATCCTTCGTTATTTTATGAACGATGGTGTCAATACAAGCGCACTTGTCAGCTGCCTTGAAACCATTGCTGATCGTGTGTCACATGCTTTTGTTAAGGATGCTTCTATCAAAGCTTTAGGTCAAGTACTGGATACCAATTTGCGTACCCAAACTGCAGCTCTTTTGGAATTATGCTGTCATAAGCGTAAAAAGGTCCACCTTTTGGCTGTCAAAACTATTGAAAAAATTGTAGCATCATTTGCTCAAGTCTTCACAGATGGTGCTTTGGTTACCTTATTACTTGAGCTTGTCCAACTTGCTTGGCTTAGTTGTGAGGCTGAATATCGTGATGAGGTACGTGCCATTTTTCTTAATTACGCAAATTCTAATATACTGATATTTTCTTCATCTTATAGTATTCGCCTGTCTTTCATTTCACCTCTGCTCGTGTTAATGTCACTATTGAATTAGGTGATTCTTATGCCTACCGTAGAGAAGTATGTACTCGTCTTTATGAAAGTGCTCGCAAGTGGCTTCAAATTGGACTTGTCCGTGCGCCTGTTGAGGTGTCTGGTTTACTTCAGGACTACCTTGTCGAATTCAACCGCTTCTCGCCTGACGGTCTCACCGATGTTGTTCACATGGGTCGCTCTTTAGCACTTGAAATGGGAAAGACCTCTTCCAAAAACGAGTTATCTATCGACTTTGTTCCCAAGGTACCATCCATCTTCCCTGACGAATCCTCCAACTTTATTGGAAGCTTCAGATCAAGACAATTTTATTCCGGTGAGATTAGTGGTATTGAATACTTAATCAGCCTTCGCGCAAAGGCTGCTGAATCTGAAGAAGGCAACACACTATCTGATCAAATTCCTTTTGTTATTGAGGCTCTTCAAAGTCTTTCGGACGATATCGCTCACCACAAGGCAGTCTCTGTAGATCGTCTTTATCGCGTCATGCATCGTTCTGCTGGCTACGCTATTGCATTGCCCAAGATTAACGCAGACATCATTCGCCATTTAGTTCATATTCCCGTTCATTTATTTACGCCCGAATCTCTTGATATTGGTACAACAGTTTGGAACTGGATGCTTGTAGAACGCCCAGAAATCGAAAATAAGCTGATGATTGAAATGATGAGTATGTGGAGCTGGGCTCAACGTCATCGTAAGGGTTTATTTTCCCCCCTTCTCAATGTCAAGCATCCCTTTGTTAGCAAGATGACATACACTCCGTCGGACAAGGCTATTCGTGACAGCAACCATAGCATTGCTACTTTCTTATTTACCCCCCACATTACTTGGATCAAATTTTTGAGCAGCCGATTCTACGCCATTCGTCACCGAAGCAAACATTTGGTCAACATGTTTATTCGTTTGCTACAAGATTCTTTCCAGAATGCAAATATGATGAGCACGCATTCACTTGCTAGATATGCCAGATTCTCTCTTCTTCGATTGGGTTTGAAGGTGCTGCAATCTACACGATTGGAGGCTTTGGCAGAATACAAACTTCGTGCCTTGGTGTACGATGCAGCTTTCGACTGGTTCTCTCAAACACCCAAATGGCATTATGGTGCACGCAAGAGTTTGGCTTTGATGGAATATAAACTGATGACAGACTTTTACAATGCAGTCGTTAGTGATGCGCCCTCCCTTAGCTATCTGGTCACATGTAATTCTATCAAGAGCGCTAATCCCAAAATCACCGCCGGGCATTACATGTTTTTGAAGGATAAAACCAAGGATGACGTGATGAAGCAACATAAGAGTGCTCATAAGCTTTTATTATTATTTATCGAGAGTGAATTGACCAAACTTTCCGTGTGGAGCAATCCTCTCAATACTGTTGGTTCCGGCAACCCGACTAGCTTCAGTGGGGCTACCGAGCGATCCATGGTGACGGATGAATCTTGGAAGGAAATGATTCGATTTGCTTGGAGTGTATCTCCTAAGTTAGCAGTGCAGATGGATTCTAGATTTGTGCAACCTATTGTAAAGAAGGAACTACACCGCTTGATTGCAAACAACTCTTTGGATGTCGTAGATGTTCCCGAGGCACTTGTTATTTTATTAGGAGAGGGCTTATCTCCTACAGCAAAGTTGGACTTGAAGTACTTACAATACTGGGCACCTGTTCCGGCAATCACGGCAGCAAGTTATTTCTTACCGGCCTATGGAAACCATCCTTTAATTTTGCAGTATGCTATGCGTAGTTTAGAGTACCATCCTGTTGATACCGTATTTTTTTACGTTCCTCAAATTGTGCAAGCTTTACGTTACGATACTTTGGGTTACGTTGAAAAGTATATTCTGGAGGCAGCTCAAACTTCTCAGCTGTTTGCTCATCAAATTATCTGGAACATGAAGGCCAATTTTTTTGTCGATGCCGATAAAGATTGTATCAAGCCTGATGTTCTTAAGCCTACTTTAGAAAGAATCATTGAAACTATGGTAGCTTCCTTTACAGGTGAAGATCGTGCTTTCTATGAACGTGAATTCAAGTTCTTTGGTGATGTCACTGCCATCTCTGGTTATCTCAAGGAATATATCAAACACGGCCAAAACGAAAAGAAACCTCTTCAAAAGAAGCGTTTGGATGAAGAGCTTTCTAAAATCAAGGTCGATGTGGGAGTTTATCTTCCTAGTAATCCTGATGGCCATGTTGTCGATATTAATCGTGCTTCTGGTAGACCTCTTCAAAGTCACGCCAAAGCACCTTTCATGGCTTCTTTCTTGGTCGAAAAGGAGGAGGAAGATATCACTGCCATCAGCAAGGCACTTATTTTGGCATCTGATGAAATTGAGGTCCGTAAGCGCACTATGCAAATCTGGCAAAGTGCTATTTTCAAGGTCGGTGATGATTGTCGCCAGGATGTGTTAGCACTTCAATTGATTGCTGTCTTCAAAAACATCTTCACAAGTATTGGACTTGATTTATATGTTTATCCTTATCGCGTTGTCGCTACTGCTCCTGGTAGAGGTGTTATCGATGTTATTCCTCGCTCAATTTCTCGTGATCAATTGGGTCGTGAAAAGGTGAATAGCTTGTATGATTATTTCGTCGCCAAGTATGGTGGCCCTGAATCTATTCATTTCCAACGTGCTCGTATCAATTTTGTTCAAAGTGTTGCTGCTTACTCGGTGATCTCATACTTATTACAAATTAAGGATCGTCATAACGGCAACATCATGTTGGATGATGATGGCCATATCATCCACATCGATTTCGGTTTTATCTTTGATATCGCACCTGGAGGCGGTATTCTTGAAAACTCTCCCTTCAAGTTGACAACTGAAATGATTCAAGTAATGGGTGGTGGATCTGAAGAACAGGCTTTCAAACAATTTTCTGAGCTTGTGATTAAGGCCTATCTGGCTGCACGTCCATATGCTGAACTGATCATGCAACTCGTTTCTTTAATGCTTCAATCTGGTTTACCCTGTTTTAAGGGAGAAACAATTAAACGCATGCGTACCAGATTCCAGGTTGACAAATCCGATCGTGTTGCGGCCGATTTTATGCTGATGCGTATTCGAGACTCATTCACTAATCAGCGTACGGTTCTTTACGATTACTTCCAAAAGTTAACCAACGGCATCCCATACTAGACCTTTTCACTCTCCCGATTAAAGACATTTAATAAACAAATAATATTTTTTGGTTTTTGCTTTAAAAAAAATTAAAGATGTTTTTTTTTATTACAAATAAAATTTGATTTGCAAAAGAAACAAGAGTAAATTTTTATGATACCGTTTTAAAGAGATTTAAAAGAGGGAAAAATTTACTTTCTTTGCTTTTGAGCAAGGAAGTCGGAGAACTCTTGGTAAGGACCCTTGGAGAATTCAGACTCTTCCCAGAGATCAGGGGTCAAGAAACCGTAAGTGTTACCAATGGCAGCGAAGGTAGCCTTGACGAAGTTACCGAGAGTACGAGTAGAACCACGAGAGGTGGTGTAACAATCGGTGACACCAGCCAATTGGAGAACCTTCTTGGCAGTGGGAGAGGCAACAATACCAGTACCACGGGGAGCAGGAACCAAACGAGCAAGGACGGAACCACAACGACCGGTAACCTTACAGGGAACTGTGTGAGGCTCACCAAGGTTGGAACCCCAGTAACCACGACGAACGGGGATAATGGCAAGCTTGGCAAGGATGATACCACCACGAATGGCAGTAGCAACTTCCTTGGCACACTTGACACCCAAACCGACATGACCGTTCTCATCACCAATGACGACGAAAGCCTTGAAACGAGTACGTTGACCGGCAGTGGTTTGCTTTTGAACAGGCATGATCTTCATGACTTGATCGGTAAGCTTAGGAAGGAAATAATCAACAATTTGATACTCCTTGATAGGGAGAGAGAAAAGATAGATCTCTTCAATGGACTTGATCTTGTTAGCCTTAACGAGACGACCAAGCTTGGTAACGGGAACCCATTCGTTCTTTTCCTCACCACGACGTCCACGACCTAAATTCTCAGTTGAGTTTTCCAATCTTAAGTGAAATGTTGATAAAAGTAATAATCTTACCACCACGTCCACCACGAGGTCCACCACGACCACGTCCGAATCCACCGCGACCTATCAAATTATAAAGAATGGTAAGTTCAAAGCAAACATTTTGCAAATGACATTATGAAAAAAAAAAACGTACCACGAGAAGCACCGGCTGAAGCTGAGTCGGCCATACTATTCATTGAAAAAAATCATCCATCCGTTAATATCGATCGCTTTCTATGATCATTCACCATGTTGTTTTGCTGGTGAATGTATATGGGTACTCACTTTAATATTATCAATGAAGAAAGAATCTACTAACTTGGAATCTTGCATCCTATTTTAGAGAACTTCTGAGGCGGATTTTGATATGTATCCGGTCCGGAGCACTTAAACTCCGGTCCAGGTTACTCCATACATAAGATTTGTCAATTTTTCATGCATTTTGACATTTGATTGTAACCATTTTTATGGATAGCTTGAATACAAAGCAAATGTTTTCAGCGCTTGCATGCTCACTAAATTAATTTTTATAAATCATTTCTTTGGGCAACTTGTCTTTTTTTTTATTTATAAAAGCAAACCTATAATGTAAGTACTTTGCAAGGGAACTTAAAACTTAAAAAGTGTACTGCTTATAAAGAACGGCATGTAGCACTCAATATAAATGTATAAAAAACACAATGTTTTATATTACATGGGTCTAAGGTGAATTACCCTTATTAATAAGCCAGTCTAGCGATGTGGTAAAATATATTTATGGTCATTCCATGGTCCTCTGAATTTACCGTGTAATAGTATTAAATTATAATAGGCTCTTAATGTGGGAACACGATCCAAAGTAACCTTTCCATCAAAAAATTTGTTTTTTCTTTTTGATCAGTCAAACTTGTCTCTTTCAATTCTATGGGGTTATTCCAAGATGGCGTTTCGACATATTGATTTCACGACAGGTACCGATTTAACATGGAAACATGTTAAGGAATTAGCCTATTGAAGGTGCTCATATCTATTTAACAGCGAGTCGATATAATAAATTTGAGATCGGGAGTTCAAGGTAAAGGATTGATTCATCATAATGGCAATGAACTTTGGAGAGTATAGTTAAGTCTCCCGAAATTAATTTTTTGAGATCGATCAATCTTGTGTACACCACAATTGTAATACATTTTAACCCCAGTTTTTAGCGTCATCACTCACTGACATGTTTGAGAACGTTAAAATATTTGTCGATCTATTATTATGGAGAAATACTCCATATTATACATGGTTAGACTTTGAAATCTAGAGTTGAAAGCGTGTGACGGATATGACCTCATTTTAGGTGTAAAAAGGAGCAGCAATACTGAAATTTAACTGCATCCCAACTTCTTCATTCTTATTGACTGTATGCATATGAGCACATCATATCCACGGAATTATATCCATACAGCTTTGATATATAAAATTTGAATACTTGCATTGATGGATCTTTATTGTTTAATAAAGTAATTACAACAGTTCTACGGTTAAAAATAAAAATAGAAAGAAAGAGAATTTAGAGTAAGCATGTTTCAAAAACCACCCCCTCTCGAGATTTACTGTTGTATCACAGTAATCTTAAACTTTATTTGTCAATAAATTTAAGTGACACAGAAAATGCCGACACAAAAACAATGTTGTCAAAATTATTATACCTAAAAAGCAATAGTTGATGGAAACAAAATAGAATAAAAGAAAAATGTATGTTACGGGTTATGGCCCATTTTTTAGTCAGAGATAAAAAAGAAACGATTGGTGCAATAACTTTAATTGAATTTAAATAAATAGGCCCTGTGTCCACTTTAGGAGATATGGCGTAATCGACAGGCAATAAGGCATAAACTTGTAAAACACAATTGCAAAATGCCTTATTAGACAATTATACACATAAACTCTGGTGTACGTGTAACTTCAAATGAAACTAGCGCCGAATTTTAAATGCTGTATGATATCTTACTTGTCAAAAGATCCTTTTAGATGAACATTGGTACAAAAGAAGGGGGAGGGCTTTGCTGCCATATGATGCATGATTACCTGTATCTAAAGTGCGGCAAACAGGTTTTGACGATCTTTAACATCATTAGTAGAATTTCATCCATAAAAAAGCACAACTTATTAGAGTAAGCACATGTTTGTAACTATAGTAGATATTTGATACTGATATTATAAATGTAAATTTTTTTCGCTTTATTTCTGTAGAAGATTAAAAGCGAAAAATAAGAATTATGGACAGATTGATAAAAACTTTGACATTTGTTGTTACTATTTTCATTTTATTATTTAAAAAAAAATTAAGTAACTATTTCCGTGTGATTGAGATTTCTCCTGTGGAATGCTGAGCCTCACATGCCTTATGTAATTAACGGTTTACCTAGAACATCAATGTATCCCTTTTAGCTCTTTAAAGACAACTCTACTGTACATATATATATCCTAATGCCGCTTTAATAACCAAAAAATTAAAACATGTAACTACAATGACTTAGTCCGGAAACGAGAGAGGAAATTTAAATTAATGAACGCAAGAATGGATTCACAAATGTTTCAGTTGTGAACTTTATTTCTAATTTAGTTGACCATTAAAAGCGGGATGGTATATATGGTATTCTATCAAATCTATTGTATTTGAAGAACAACTACAAAGACAGCAATAAGAGCTGTCAGTGTTGCAACAGAGCCGAATATAATAATACCACGGCTAGCGGGGAAGTAGCCTTTTGTCATGGCGACTTGAGAGTGGAAATAGCGGATGACAGCAAAAATCATATACATCATGCCAATCATGATAAAGGATAGGCCAAGTGGTTTGCCAATCTGTGCAAGTTCGTCAGCTTTGTGAGGATCTTTAAATATGTCTTTGTCTAGTCTAAATAACTGTGTAATTGCTATCAACAGGAAACGTATTACTTAATACAGCATTTCATGTTTGTAAATGATTTAGCTTACCAACGCCGATAGAAATAGTCGACAAGCTAGTTCTAACCCAGGCCAAGTATGTACGCTCGTTGGCTAAAAGATAACATAAGATGAGACATATTTACATTTATATAATTATTTTATCTGTAGCTTACCTAAATGATCTCTTGCAACAGCAACCGTATTCTCCAAATATAAAGACGATGAGAAGTAATCAAATATCTTTTCAAGGCGTTGAACATAGGCCAAACTGTCAGTAGCATACTTCTGTTTTTTTGCCGCCAACTCTTGCTCCTCACTGTTATAGGTTTCGATTGAGCTAACTGTGGACATGCGACGTTCCTGTTGTAGATAATCTTCATCTTCTGATAGTTGAGCATCGAGTGAAGGGGAAGAATGTATAGAGTTCGAGTCGACTGGTGCATGGTACATTGGATCCACAGTTTCAGGACATGCTAAATAAGTCTGCCGTGTTGGTACAGTTGATAAAAGGTGCCTGTGCTCATCACTCATTTTTTAAAATCAATGAAAGAAAGTATTAAACAAAATTGAAATGGATGAAAATTTATACAAACATTGAACTGTATTTAATAGGCGCTTAAATCAAGTCATATGAATCCAAACCCACTTTACGCTTTGTCACACAATTCATCCATGACCAATAGATGGCCTGATCACATTGTTAGGAGGTGCCAATTTCAGCATTTCTTTTTTCTTGCCACACAGGTGTAGTTTCTAAACCTGTTGAATCAGTAAATATGTAGAAAAAAAAAGATGCTCCTTCGAGCTAATGTCTGTAATAGCTGATATCGGATGTGCGTTATAAATAAAAGTATTTATCCTAATTTGGGGTTTTTTCTTGATTCAATGATCCTGCAGGGCTTTGGATTTTTTCAACGTCTGATTTGCAGTAAAACAAGTATAATCAAATCCGATTTAATCAAAACACTAAACACTTGAATATTTTCTATAGCGTCACATAAAAATTCACCATATGTATGCAGTTCTCCGCTTTTACATAATAAAACCTGCCTTCGGGAGTGTCTATATTTAGTCTGTTTCATTCTTCATGATAAAAATGGATTACATTTTATTTTTAAACAAACAATTATATATTCGAAATTATAAATCAAAATAGCGGAAATAAATTACTCTTCGTGAGACAAAAGAGGGGCACGCTCTTCTTCTTCTTCTTCAGTGACAAAGGGCCACTTAAGTACACCGTTAAAGTAGAATGTACCTGTCACCATCACAACAAACCCGATAACTTGAACCCAAGAAAATTGTTCCCAGCCTAAATAAATTGATACCATCCAAATAAATAGCGTTCTGCAGTGACAAAAACTTTAGATTTCATCATTTGCCAAAGAAGAAAAACATTACCTGCATGCATCGATTGTACTTCTTGCTGTCGCAGAAATAGCAGAGGTAATTGAAAGACCGAACCAATTGAAGAAGGCAATGGACACACTGATTGCTAAACCACTTTGCCAAACAGTGGGATGATCAAAAAAATCATGATAACCTTGTACGATATCGAAAGTGGGGTATCTATCACTCAAGGCAAAATGGAGAATAGGCATGGCAGCCAAGACAGAGATAAGACCAAATGAACCCTCAAGACCTACAGCTTTTAAAGGAGTGACCTTGTAGCGACTCAAGATTTTTTCTTCTACTACAAACATGGTGGCAGTGAAGATTTGAGCGCCCAAGACTAAGCCAACACCTAAGAGAGAAGAGTAGTCGAATCCTTCTTCAGCCAAAGTGGATGTGCTTGGTTTTTTTTGGGGGAATAAAACAGATGAAAGACCTACAATAGCTACACCTACGACGACCAAGACAAGCGAGAACCATTCAAATCCACGCAAGCGACGGTTTAAAAACAAGTAACTAAACAAACCGGTAAAAATAACTACAGCACCTCTTAACATTTGGTATACACTTGCTGATGTTAAAATTAATCCCACATTCATCACCTGTATATTTCTCTATTGTCAGTTCCCATTGCCCAAAAATTCACACGCAACTTTTTACTTACAGTGGTTGCAGTCATATCACATAAAGTAGGAATCCAAAATAACAATGCCTTCCAGCCTTTCAATTCAGGGAGTTCATCTTGAACTTTGGCGATATCTTGATCAATGTCATCAACCAAAGCAGCAGCATCCAACTGGTTGACAGCAGAGGGAGGAGTGGGTCTGAGACGATTTTGTTTTTGCTGGTAGACTTGATAAAGGTATACACTCCAGACTGCAAACTCTCCCACAAACATGTTTAGTCTATAGAAAAAATCCACGTTAGATTCCATTACATAATAAAAAGGTATGTAGGGGATATTTTCTTACGTCTGCCAAATAGGTTGTTCAAAGTAGACTCTGTTCTTTGGGTTGGGATCGTCACAATTACCAACACATTGTAAGTCTTGATATTTATTAAGAATGGTATTACACACACCTACAATAAAGTTAGCTACAGATAAGGTAAAAAGCTTGTTAAAAAAATTACATACCAGAGATAAGCATGCCTGCCACCAGGAATAGTGTAGCAGAAGTGCCAATAGACTTGGCAGAAGTGTTCGATGGCATAAATGAGTTGTAAAGGTTAGGCGAAAAAAAAGTGAAAAAAAAAAGGAGGATATTTATGAAATTTAATACATTTTCCAAAAAAATAGTGACTGTGTGGGGGGTATCATGGGATATATGATAAGGCACAATATGGTATTTTGATCTAAAAGGAGAAATGAAGAGGCCACAAACAGTTGGACACAAAAATCATTTTGGATTACGTGACTATCGGTTTGTTTGTCTTTTGTGTTTTCTAATGACTGGTAGTAAACATAAGGATACTTTCAGGACAGGGCAATGGTTGTTAAGCTCCGGAAACCAGTTTTAGGGGGTAAACTAAAGTAAAGAAGCAAGAAAAGGTGCCTTTTTATACTAATCTTTATCTTCCGGTGCCTCCGAGATACACATTTGAAATATGCACAAAATGTTATGACAAAGTATTACAGACCGCTGTTACACATGTGTGATACCTACTTGCCCTGTCAGGTTGTTGAGCTTTACTTCACTCCCATATTTAGATTCTTTTCAAATATATTTGGACATAGCAAAAATTATTTTCGTAAGCGTCTAACGTGCCACCAAGCTGGAAACTGATTTTGAGTTTAGTTATATCAATTTTTTTTTCGAAAAATAAGCTGCACGGTACAAGTCCTAAGCAAGCATAAACTTGTTATCGGTAGGTTCTGCTTCTCCCAGCTCACCTTCCCTCCAGCTGGACTACAAGGTGAGAAATAGTGCTATCAGGTTTTTTTTCGGTGCCATTCAAGTTTATCCTATTACAAAAAATCAGTAATGAGTGAAATATTCCCATAAATAATAAGGATTAAATTATTTGAGACTAAAACTCGATCTCTTTTTATTAAATGGAAAAGGGGATCCTTTTTATATGAAAGGATTTACATAGAATACTATCCGGGAAAATCAGATAACAGCGTCTGGATTAGAGCTAGACATTAATCTTGCATTGATCAATCAATGATCTATGTTTCAGTGCTGGGTTGTTATTGAGTATCAAGTAGATCATAGGCAGGATATATAGTGTGTATATGTCAGCCTCCCTCAAATTTGCAGCAACTTCCCTTTTTTCGAACAAAACATGCTCACCGCTTGACAAAACCATGATCCGTCAAATATGAACGTGTATACCAACCGTGTACTAAAATTTAGAAATTAGTTCAGTTATGATATTTGTACTCTTTTCCCGCTCTCTTGAACATCTTTCATTAGTTTTATCCAAAATGTATATTTATATATAAGAAAAAAAAAAGTCACTCGCCCTTTGGCATAATAGAAAAAAAAGTTATGTAGAAATAAAACTGTTCAATTTAACAGCTTTGATTTATTACGAATATTAAACGAAAAAGAACGGCCTGCGCTTCTGATATTAATCTTCATGGGGTAAAGGTCCTGAGAACTTACCACCAGTCTCGCCGTAAATATGTTTATATTCATGTCCTCCAAAACTATCACAAGTTGTTAGACACCGAATTTAGTTTACATGTTTTAATAAATATTTTTGTACCTTTCAAGTAAAAAGTCTGTCAATAAGTAGTATACATTCTTGTTAGCATTGTGATGTCTGATAGCATGATTGCTGTCAGGAAAAATCTGTACGCGATAATTATGGATATCCTCCAAAGTGAGCTTATCGACCAAAACAGCAGTGTGTTGGAAATGAACTACATACAATGATTAATTTCATGATTCTTGTTTATCCGCCTTCTTTCTTACCATTATCGTCGCCAGTACCATGAGCCAACAGGTACTTGGTGTCTCTAAATCCAGTCATGTTATTTACAGCACTGTCGATATAACCTTGAGGATTTAATAAAGGAGTTTTCATATAACGTTCGGTATAAACAGAGTCTACCAATAAAGAAAAGGAAGCGTCAAGGAAAATGTATTAAAAGCACAAATATTTTCAACTTACCATAATAACGCCAGTCAGTAACAGGAGCTACTGCCATACCGGTAGAGAATACACCATCGTTGGCTTCAACAACTTTTGTAGTCATGTATCCACCATACGACTAAAAAACCAAAAGAAGTTAATATCATATTTTATTAATCATACCTAATATTATTACATACCCAACCCCATATAGCCATTCTAAACTCATCAACGTAGTCCAGCTTAGCCCAGTGTCTGCAAAGAAATTATAGTGAGATTTTTTTTAAGTGATTATGAACGCGTCGATAATATCTACCTTCCTGCGTTGACTTGGTCAATAGTTTCGAGTTCACCTAATCTTCCTCTGACACCGACTTTAAACTTTCTACCTTGGAATCCAGTACCTCTACCATCAACCTGGGAAGTTTTTCTTTTTTAGAAAATAGTGAAGAAGACCATTTTCTGTTTAATACTTACTGTTACAACAATAAAACCTAACTGACTTGCTACAAATGTTTGCCAATCAAGCTCAAATCTATGAGAAACTAGCTGAGATCCAGGTCCACCATAAACATGGAAAAGGACAGGATATTTCTTGGTGGAGTCAAAATCATGGGGTACCATTTCCATAGCAGTCAATTCTAATTTGAATACAGTTTGTATCAGCAAACTATCTGTTTTCTCTCTTTTCAGTTGACCCAAAATCTTACCAACGCCGCCGCTATTAATCGTTTTCATGTGTTTCTTGGGAAGATCATACTCATTCAAGAGACTTCTCAACTCATTATTATCATCCAATACAGATCTAAATGAGGAATCATCCACCTTTTTAACAATGGTGGTAGGAATACCAGGGCCCTCATAATTCAAAATATAGTAACCTGATTTAGGTGAGAACGAAGCACTATAATAGGCATGCTCTTCGGGATCTTGAGGGCATGTAAGGCAAATCTTTGTAGAAGCGGGATTATCAGACTTGAACGAAATAGTATAAAGATGACGTTCATAAGGAGATCTTTCTGTAGAAACATAATGTCTAATACCAAAAGTTAGTTTATGAACGTTGAGAAATAAAATAAAATAAAAAATGCCTACATAAGCTGACGTGCTTCATCTACTTCGACAGTTCCTGAAACAACCTCCCATTCACCAGTAGTCAACCAACTGACTTGGTTCTTTGAGCCTTTGAAAGTAATAATGGCCAAATGAGGATAACCCTCCGAGTTATCCAAAATGTCGATGTAGCGAACACCATTACCGGAAGAAGGTAAATAAACCATTGATTGAGAAACTTCGATCCAACCACCATCTGTGGGCTTATATTCTTGAACTAGTTTAACTGTACTTTTTTTGATATCATCGCTATTGATATTGACAATGTTGGTATATTGTTGATCTTGAATACGATTTGTCTGTTTAAATAAGAGGTGCGTGTGGGAGTCAGTAGCCCAGGTGACATCAACAATGATTCTATCATCCTGTTCAAAATCTTTAAAGTTGCTCGTATCCATAATGCTGAATGACTGTACTTTCTCTGTGGTTGTTGCAACAATTGTAGAATTGGATTCAAGAGAATACACATGCAATGATACGAGAGGATTAGGAGCACCGGCTTTAGGGTATCTAATATTAGTCTCTTTGGGATAGGATGCGTTGCGATCGGTATATAACTGTAAATGGTATTCAGGTACTTTTGTTTCATCTAAACGAAGATAGGCCAAATGAGTGGAGTCAGGTGACCACCATAATGCAAAGTTTGACCCAAAAACTTCCTCTGATTTAAAGGTTTATTAGAATGATATCTTCATTTTTTTGGCCAGTTCATTAGTTACCTTCGTAGACCCAATCAGGAATACCATTAAAGACTGTTTTAGAACCATCAAAAGTAATTCTTTCATAATTTTTAAGGTCAGTGATATACAGATCATTGTTCATAACGTAAGCCTATTTTAAAAAAGTGTCAGATACAAAATTAAAAAAAGCAGAACATGACAAAACAAGATACCATTTGATGACCGGTAGGACTCCATTCAGCATAAGAAATTCTTGGAGTCTTTCCTACTGTAGATAAATGCGTTAAAGGCATGATCTTTTTGTCGGATAAACGATAGATATATGCATTGAATCTGGATGAATGTCTCCATTGCTAAAAGTAGAATACTGTTATCATCATGCCTAATCTATTTTTTTTTGTTCAAGAATGATCTTACAGCGCTGACATTTGTCTTTAACAAAATGTATTGAGCATCATAAGATAACTCGAATGATGAAACACTGAGAATGCCACTGTCAATGACCTGCAAGTATGATGAGTATCAACAATAAATAAAAAATCACTTTAGTGCTTCTTACAAGATCTTTTTCCTCGACAAAGACTTGACTTTTTCTATCCTCAATAGATTCCAATAAAATGTCATTGGAAAGAGGGTCTCTGTATGTGTATATACCGTCTCTAGGATCTTATAAAGCAATTTGTTAGAAACTAGATGGTTGTGATGGTCAAGGGATATTACCATTTCCAACCCAGACCAATTTAGTTCTCTTTGCGGTAAATGAGCTATTGAAGATATCCTCGAATTGAACCAGTTTCATAGCCTCTTGTAATTCAACGTCATCATGCGAAGAGACTAAAACGCAAAAGAAAAAAAAAATTAAACGTCGATTTGGGCTACAGTGATTTTAAAGTATCTTACGTCCAGAGAATAATTTGGCAATTGAAATAGTCCACAATACCCAAGCTAAAGCTAAAATGGATAGAAATCCCACGCAGATGCAATTGATACCCTATATTGATACTTTTCAGTGCCATTTTTTCTTATTCTGAAATATAAACCAGAGAAAAATGTTACCTTTTTTTGATAGCTATAGTCGATATCAAAACCCTTTTCATTTGAGTAAAAGTCCTCTTCTTCTGAATCACTGGTGGCCGAAGAAGATAATCTCCGTTGTTGTAATTCAGGCGCTAGTAATCTTTGGGAATCACTAGCCAATTCCTCATCTTGAAGATAATGATCTCGAGATGGCATTATTTTATTAGAGATAAGAAAGCAATTTTTTTTAAGAAAAGAGAAAAATGATTTTAAACTTGGAAACCTGAGCAAAACACCGTGTAACACTCAAATATTAATAGAATTTGTAATTAAGGGACCAAAAAAAAAAAAGTATCATTTTAAGGTGGCATTAGCTTGCATGGTATATTTATGGCAGTAGTAAAAAAAAAGGTCACACCCTGGGGGCGTCAATTGACTATTATATTCGTCATATATATTGATCTAGTATGCATTGATATTCCTTTGACACTAAGCTTACCGCGATGGATCGAACAGAAACTTGGGTTAGCATATAAGCTCACCTTAAAGCTTAACTTAAAGTTTACAACAAGAACTACTTTTTGTTACCTAATTTTAAGGCATCTTTTACACCCTAACATCAGAACTACATACAAAATACAATTTGATCGATTTCATTGTACTTGTCAAGGATCTAGTTCTCGCGTTGATCAACATATCCCTATTCAATATGGATCTCCTTACATGATATTTATATAGTAAAAACTAGCTCCCTTAAAAATTACTTGTCATTAACATAGAGTCAAAGCAGTGCAGCAAAGCACATTTGCTTAATATGAATTGATTGCATTCCTTCATTGATCACAGTCGCCAATGACTTAATATGGCTAAGTATCAGACGCCCAGTTCAAAAAAAAAAATGTATATAGATTCTTTAAGCAAGCCCTTGTTGATGTTCCTATATATAATGTTGTATATTAGTATTGCTAAAACACAGTATAAACCCATATAAGGACAGCTGTAGTCTATAAGTGGTGCAGAAGGGAGGAAAATCAAAATGGACTCCATATATCACCAAATTTAATATATTCGCGATCCGTTGTTTCGTAGATTTTAGAGAATATAAAAAAAGAGTTTAATAGTCTTGTAAACACATATAAGCTGGTCGAATTACCCCCCAAGACATAACAAAAACTACATTAGTGAGTTGCATGAATTATGCGACAAGTGGACTCTCACTTTTAGGAAAAACGATGTTTGAATAACGGTTGCATAAATATAATATCCAAGCCTGGGTCACAATTCTTTTAGCTTATTATTAAACTCTTATACCACCCCCTAAATTATTTCTAATGCATTGCTACTAGGGAGCTATTTTCAGATTTGTCTTGTTAGGTATTACAAAAATAATTGTCATCTTAATCATTTAATATGATGGCTGTCTTGACAAGCTGTTGTTGCTTATATGTATGGTCAATCTTATTCTGTATAGGCTAAACAATAATCCGTTTGTATGTTTGCATTAAGTAGATTAATTCCAATTGGGATAAAAGACCTGTGTAGATGATATTGGGAAAAGTTTAATTTTTCTTGTGATGCCTAGTGGTTTCACAAACCGATGAATGAATTTAAGATGAAACTCCCCTTTTTTTGATATTCCTCCCTTTTTTTTTTTTCTTTAATTTTTTTATCATGCCTTTAGACGAAGACGACGATAGGATGCATATGCTTGCGTCAGAAGACGACCCTTTTCACCAAACCAGGTTTGATTTTTTTTCTGTCTTTTACGACATGAAGCCGCCAACTAATTCTATAAAAAAAAGCACCTTGTTGCCATCCTCGAGAACTCAACATGGATTAACAAAATCGGAAATCGTTCAAGGCATGGCAAACAGGTTCATGTACTCTAAATTTTACATTGGCCTTTATTTAGTACTAGCGATACTTAGTTTTGTCACCATTGTCATGGTAAGCAACTCCCTTAATTCTAAAAGAGACAACTGATGGTTTTAACATATTTTTGCAGTCATTAAAGGAGACTTGGTAACTAAATAGCTATTGTGTAAAAGGACAAAGTAATTAATTTTCATTTATTCATTTCAAAACTATAGTCCTTCTGTATTGTTTATCGTATTCGAGGCAATTATTAATTTGGCCATGATTGTTGAAGTGACCACCAGATTATTGGCTCTTGGCAGAGTAAAACTATAATCTTTCAACATATACCACAAACTTGCTTAACAATTATCTTGTTTCTTGATTAGGATTATTGGAGGTCATTGTGGAATATCATTGATATCATTTTGGTTATACTCTGTGCGATTACATTGATTGTATTGACCACAGGATGCTCTGTTGGAGAGAGAAGGGAAGCTATTTTCGATACCGTTTTATTGGTTATCCGTAATGGATTTCAATTATTTCGATTATTTATGATGCTCAGGAAGTAAGTAAAAATAGTTAAACAAAACAAATATGAATTGCTGATTTCAGTATGCATAAAAAAGAAATCAATATTCGTTACATGCAAGATCCACAAGAATTGATTTCGATGACATATCCGATATTGGAAGAGAGCCCTCGTTGGAATTCACGGCATTAGACCGTGATCGAGGTTTGGACGAGAGTTTCCTGGATGATAATGACTCTGATGTAGAACAAGGACGATAAACGAATATAATAAATATTTTGTACATAGTATTTTGAGAGAGAAAAGAAACAGCACTTGATGACTACCTACTATATCAGATTTGAAGAGTGATGCTTACTCCATTATACTTTATGAAAAATCATCAAAATCCATTGAGTAAAATGCCGCTCAAGGGCAGTATATTTAATAAATATATTATTCCAACGAGTACCATAGATACTGATGCTACGAGACAAGGTTAATATCACAGAAATCTCGTAGAAACAAAAGTCTCTACAATGATAATCATATTTGACATTCCCTTGTTGGATTGTAAGCTTTTAAAAGAGACGTAAGCTTTTTTTTTTTCTAAAAAAAAAAGAATGCAGATATACTATGTAAACAATAAAAAGCACGGCAAGTTTATTTTTCTATGATTTATGCAAATTTAAAGAGCAGCGTTGAAGACTTCGGCAAGGTTGTTATCGGCAACAGCCTTTTCGAAAGACTTGCGAAGAGCCTCGAGGTCTTCAGCAGTCTTGTTCTTGGCAAGGATATCATCGAGCTTGAATAATTGAGAGTCAATTTGAGCGGGGGTAGCGGCAGCAGCAGCGTTACCCAAACCATAGTTGTTATCCTTAACGATAGCCTTGATGGTCTTCTTCTCCTTCTTAATGGCACGCTTAGCCATCTCCTTGGCCTTCTTGGAATCTTCCTTGGCGTTCTTAGCATCGGCTTCAGCCTTTTCAGCAGCAAGCTTCTCCTCTTCAGCCTTCTTGGCAGCAGCTTCAGCAGCAGCCTTATCAGCAGCAGCCTTAGCATCCTTCTTTGCGTTTCTCTTCTTCTTTTCCTCAGCCTTGAAGATGGCGATACGAGGATCAACACTCAAACAAGTATCAACAAGAGTACGGACACGAGCATTATCTTCCTTCTTGAGTTGAGCACGTTGAGCACGGTTCTTCTTTTCTTGGTAACGCTTATCATCACGGTTATCGGAACCCTCAGCACCTTCCTTATCCAACCATTCGAAAGTTCTCCAAGAGTCCATGTTGTAGAAGAAATCGTAGAAAGCCTCAACTTCTTCCTTGGGAGTAGAAGCATCACCGAGAGAAGGAACGGGTTGTTTGGTAGAGAAACGACCTTCACGTTCAAAGACAGGAGCCCATAACTCAAAGAAATCACCTTGGGTCTTGGCAGTAGGAGCATCATCTTCTAACCAAGCCATACCGAAATCAACAGAATCATATTGACGACGAGTGACGGGGTTCATCAAGGTATCGAAAGCCTTAGCAATACACTTGAAGAATGCATCATCGTTCTTATCAGCCTTCTTATCGGGATGGTGCAAGAGAACCATACGACGATGAGCCTTCTTGATTTGATCCTCAGTAGCCTTGTAACGGAGCTTGGTTAAACCAAGAACGGCATAGTTATCTTGAGTCTTCCATTGAGTAGGATCTTGGTTGACGGTATCAATGTCAACATTCTCATATTCGAACTCGACTTCTTCTTCTTCAACAACTTGGTTGGCCTTCTCTTGAGCTTGATGAAGTTCATCTTCAGAGAAAGTACGGTTGTGGTTCTTTCTGCGAGCATGAGCAAGGAAATGACGACCGACGGGTTCAATAAGACGATCAGTAGGAGCTATTTTTTTTTTTTTTTACGTGATTAGTTTTCTAGCTTTTGCAGATTATGCTAAATCATTGTATTTACCACTTAAAGAACCAGAAACAACGGGCTCTTCAGACTTGTAAGAAGCAGGGGGGGGAGGGAGCAAAAAATCGAGAGTCAAAGACATATTGATAATTTAAAAATGCAGATGATTATAAAAAAGAAGAAAAAAAACTAGTCGAAATTTCGGGAGGGGTAATAGAAAAAAAAAGTATAAGCCACACACATAGACTTTACTTAACGGGGATTCAATACAGTATTTACACCGTTACAGTATTTACACTAAAAATTCAGACAAATTAGAATTAATTTCGGACAGATGCAGACTATTGAGCTTTTTTTTTTTCGGACGAATAGAAAATTATTGTTCAGATAATTTTACCTGCATGAAATTGCCAAAGCGATAACTTTGGCGGAAGATTACTGAGTTTGTTCGTTTTTACGAGAGAAGAGCGCAGGGCGCTCACCTACTTCCCTGAGATTGAATAGGATGTGCTTAAAGTTTAAAACAGCTGCTTGGTCTCTATTCCAAAATTTTCTGCCTTGAGTAACACATGCCGTATTTTGACATCTGATGATTTGTTAATATCAACATAACGAATATAATTGTAACTATACTACCTTAACAATCCATGACACTTCACGATTGGCATTGTATTTCTTTTAAATGGACGAGGATTAGAAATTATCTTGAATTGCTCCAAAACGTCACCACAATCTGGACAATGAGAGGAAGTTTTAAATTCGTCAATTAGATAAACAGTCAAACCATTTTTTTTAGCATTTGAATAAGCCCTTTATTCCTTGTAGGTTCCTGGAACTTTGTGTTCGGGGCTGACCAATTTCCAAGTACCAAGACAGCATCAGGACCAAATTTTCTTTTCAAGTTTTGTACCAATTTTTAATCATTTTGTTCATAAAACATCTTTAATGAAAATTTCATTTTTCGAAAAGGTAATAGCTGTAACTTCTCTAAGAATGTACTGATAGTTTACTGTTAAGATCACTTTGGTTGGGTCGCCTATTAATCTCTAAACCAAGCGCAATAATTCTTCTTTTTCATCATCATCAAATCTTTGTGAGATATGCTTTTGTGACAGCATCATTTCTAGATATACGGCATAAAACTGAGGATTGACAATCCTATCATTGGAAAAGTTTTGAGGTTGAGGGAAAAAACCGCAAATTCGTGATATAAATATATTGCCATAGTACAGATTGCATTTATGATCAACTCGGAATGAAAACTCTGACTCTGGAAAATAGGAGATTTCTTTGGGCTTTAATGTCTCGTTTCCATAGTAGTCGGTTAACGTGTCATTAACGGATGATCTGGCTTTTATGTACTGAATGTAGTTTTCCAAATTTGTAGATTTGGATTCTGTTTTGGAGAGCGTTGTTTCGGCTTCTTGGACAACCAAAGGTTTGTTTTGATTCCGTAAATACCTGAAATGTCTTGAGCATTTTGAGCGATTATTTTTGGTAAAAATCAAAGTTTGCTTCTCTTTAGCTGTACTAGTTTCTTTCATGTAATACAATAAATCACGTCTTCCAGGGTCGATCAGAACACACTTGTTTTCAGTACGTTTTAAATCAGCTTGATTTAGCCCTTCTATATACTCTTCTTGATCATCGACTACTCTCTTAACGCTGGTTGTAAAGAATTTTCTACTTGTATCTGTGTTTTGTTTAATGATTGATACACCGACACCATCTGTTTCAAGTGTTCCTTGAAACCTTAAAGTCTTATCAACACCTTGATTCTTGAACGCCTTCTTTTCAAAATTCACGACAGAACCCCAAATTTTAAATTTTTTTCCAGCTTGGAGAGGACTTTTATTCTTGAGAATATGAAAGTGAATTATTTTGGCATCCAAAGTCATATAGCATGGAATGAAGGAAGTGCGCAACGGGAAGCAGATAAATGCTTTTCCTGTTCTGGCTTCAACTAATTTTGCAAGTTGAAAAAACGCATCAAAATGATTCTCAGGTTTTGCTGCAATATCATAGTATATGGAGTCCTTTTGGAAAGTGTAGTCTTTAGGATAGCAGGAAAAGATACTGTTTAATTCTTTTCTTCACTGGTCATCTAGAATACTGTCTGCAGGTATCTCTTTCCTTGCTACGGCACGACTGATCTGATTATAAGGTCCGTATATCTTGCTTCGGATAGCTGATTTTATTGCTTTTTCATCTGATCCATTTTCTTTCATTTCTTTCCGAAGATTATTTGCTCTTTCCTTCTTTTGTAATATAATATTAACAAATTGGCGCAGTCTATTTCCAAAATGAGCTTTAATATTGTTATGGTAAGCCGTTTGGATTTTGGTACACTCATACAATGCTATTTGCTGAGCATTTGGTAAGCTGGGAGGAGTATAATTAGCATCTTGAAAGTAAGCCTCTTTGTATTTTGCTATCAATTGTCTATTTTTTTTTTGTTACAGGCTTTAATCTTGTGTTTCGAGTTTTCGAAAGTGTAAGACTTAAAAAAACTTCTACAAAAAAATCTTTTTCAACAAAGCCTTTTAAAGTAAAAGTTTCGCTTGCTTCCAATTCTTGCAAATAGATGTACTTTGTGAAGGCAAAGGTGTGTGTAATCAATGAATTAGTAGTGTTAACCAAATCATACAATGGCTGTAAATACAACGGCTTCCAAATGTTCTTCGCAGTTGTTTTAACTGTAATAACGCGCTTGCTTATTTTTTCAGAATCTCTCGCAGTGACACTGGTACTTGATTCTGATGCTGTTATGAATACTTCAGGCGTAGGACTTCCCTTACTTGCAACAGGGCGTCGCTTACTTACTGAAGAACTTGACTCGGCAACAGCAAATTCGGATCTGTACTTGAAACCACCACGACTTCGTAATGTATGTATTGCAGGCGGGGACTCATTAAAGTCGTCACTGCTATAATCTATCAAATTGTCGCTGACAACATTTCTAATAGAATCAGGAATACCAATGGTACTTGTAATATCAGGTTCATGTTCGGCTGCCTTGCCTTTCCCTTTAAACTTCTTTTGGGAATCAATATATGGGGTATTTTCCCGACCTATAAGAAAGGGCAATTAAACATCATGTAAGTTTTCTATCAAAATAAGACTTGGCAATGTAACATACTTCGTCTCTTCCGTCCCAAAATCGGTGGTTGAAAGTCATCGTCCGAGCTATCATTTTGAGTTTCTTTTTTATAATAGAATCAGTTTTTTGGTTGCATTTCCATCAAATATCATACATATACGTTACCTTTCATAGCTTAAACTGAATGAAAGAATGAAGAGAGAAAAAAAGATTAAAAAAAAAAAAAGTATCTATCACAATTTTTACACTTAAAATCCAGATGGTTTAGCTTACCTTTTTTGAAAAAAAAAAAAAAATTCAGACTAATTGATTACATGTAGAAAACCCCTGCGGATTTATGCTATGAGCTTATTTTATGTTAACAGCAGAAAGGCGTTTTACTTAAATTTTTTTTTGGCTTTGTGGCAGGTACTCTAATCTCAATATTCACAACGCCGATTACAGATATTTTCAATTAAGATCGTTGAATTATAGCCCTGGAGGTTGGTGTTTCAACTACTATTGTGTTTCATTTAGTCGATCTATCTGTTGGTGGTCTCATAATGATATCAACTACAAATATACAACTACTCAGTAGTCCACATCGGTCTAAGACTATTTTCCGAGCCATTGTTCTCTTGAATTTCTACGGAAGTGAATTCATCACGTATTGATGATTAACGTGCCTGCCATTAATCCAGTGAAGTCAGCATTACTGTCTTTTGGGGCTCTCTATCTCATTAATAAAATCCATCGCTTCAAATCCATCCTCTTGATAAACACCTTCTTGTTCATTTTCTTTAAATAGTGTTAAGCTCGAAGTAGTTTTAAGAATAGCAAAGAAATATAATTTTATATTTGTTTGCAATTACACTGTACATCATATGTCAAGCTCAATCATTTTTTCGGTGGTCATGAGGAGGGTAAAGCATAATTTGACTATCATTGGAGATACTCAAACCTTGCTTAGTGAAGGATAAATCGAAAGTAGAGGTTATAAACCTTTGCTCGTGTCGCCCTTTTCATTTCTTAATCCAATTGAAGAGTGCTGGTCCAAGATCAAAAAGAAAAAAAATCCGCTTTTCCTATCACTCAGTCAAGGCCGCTTGTGAGACTATTACAGCAAAATATTGCAGTGGTTGGATACCACAATCTGATACTTACTGGGATATATGTCCTGGTTTATCGAATTTTTATCTTTGTCTGATTTAATTTTTTCATTTGTCTGAATTTAAAGTGCGAATACAGTTATAACTATAGGGCTTTTATAAAAAAAGAACGGGAAAATGTTCAAGTTACTTTGACTTTAGTTTACCCCAAAACCTAATCGTTTTTACAGTCAAAAATGACTTAGTTGAAGTCCAAATCAATCATGACTCTATTCAATGCTTAATATGACATATATATATATATATACTGGTTTTTTTTTTTAAATCAACAGTAAGTATAGCTACATTAATTGGCACGGATTTTATTTGGTACCAGACCAGAATTAGCTATAGTACTGTAACGACCAGGGCAGTGTTCAATATATTTCAGAATCGATATCAAAAGGTACGACAACTATGCACTTATCAAATTCATGAATATTCTGCTTGATATTATGTATCTTAATGGAAATATGAAAGGGAGATATTTGGTGATTGATAACCGTGCTATATATAAATAGAAACCGATGATGAGGAAAATCGAGAGTTACGGCTATGAACTGATGTTCTGCCTCCATATTCGCTTGAATTAAACCCGCTTGAATAGTTTTGGGTAATCACAAATGGAAGCTTGAAATGTCATAGACTGTTAACTGAAGACATAATTGCTGAGGTATGTAACGCCATACCTGCTGAAATTCTATACATCTTTGCCAGTCATTCTAAACGATAAATCATTCAATGTTATAATAAAATTCTAATTATTTAAAAGTAAAAAATAAATATCATTTTTAGGTCAATTGGATTTAACATATTGTGACATTTCTCTTACCTCAAAAGGACAGAATTTCTAGACATAAAGGGACAATCATTTTCGGCTTAGTACCATTCATCTTTTGGAAAGTGACATATATTTTTTGGTTACGAACATTCACTGTATTTAAATTCATTTCACGCAACGCCATATTTTACATCAGCCAAAAAAAATGCCCCAATCATAATTCAATTATTCCAATTTAAAAGTCCCCAAATGTTAAAGTTTACAACATATATTTTTTTTCCCTTTTTCTTCTTTTATTCCCCTTTGTCATACCAGAAGATGTTTACCGATATCAAAGAAATTCCATCGATTGTTGGGAGCTTACGAGAAGCCTTCTCTACTGGTAGATATTCATTCACCTATTCTTTTTTTTGTGTTAGATCGGAGGCATTGATTTTGTTCTAAAATATTAGGGATCACAAAGGATAACGCCTACAGAAAGCAACAACTTAAGAACTTGAAAAGACTTCTACAAGAAAGAGAGAGGGATATAATCGAGGCTGTAAAAAGTGATCTTCATAAACACGAAGTTGAGATTATCTCTGCAGAAATCGCTCCTGTTTTAGGCGAAATTGAGTTTATGCTCAAGGTAATGATCATCACCGTTTTTTCTTTTTTTTCACCAAAACAATTAAAAAAAAAATGCATTTAGAATCTCGATAAACTATCAAAAACAACCACTGTTAAACCTCAGTATGTTATGAACGCATTAGATAAATGTACTGTAAGAAAGGAGCCAAAAGGCGTGGTACTTGTTATTGGATCCTGGAATTATCCCGTAAAGTTTACTGCCATATTTATAAGGATTGCGTTGTTAATGATTATCCATAGGTCCATTTACTTCTGCTTCCTGTGGTCGGTGCTATTGCAGCTGGTAACTGTGTTGCTATTAAGGTATAAATTTCTCACACGCTCACGCACATGTTGCCCTAAAATATAATAAAACGAATATAAACTAACTTGTCATTGTAATACGTCTTTATATAGCCTTCTGAAGTCGCGTGTCATACAGCAGCAATAATTGGAGAATTAATCCCCCAATATCTTGACCCAAAAACAGTATCCGTCGTACAAGGTGGTGTGCAAGAGACTACTACCTTATTAGGTTTGTATTAAAAAAAACTCGCAATGGGGAAGAAACCTGTTTTTTTAACAACGACTCTTACCCCTCTCTTATAGCCGAAGAGTTCAATCATATCTTTTACACGGGTAATGGTGCGGTCGGTAAAATAGTTATGGCTGCTGCCTCTAAACATCTTACACCTGTCACCTTGGAACTGGGTGGAAAATCGTAAGTATTTTCAAAAGGCACAAATGCGTGTACGACCATGTGTAACTTACACGGTACTCTTCCTTTTAAAATAGTCCAGCTTTTATTGCGCCAGATGCTAATATTGAAGTAGCTGCTAGTCGTATCATGTGGGGAAAATATTATAATGCAGGCCAGGTAAATTACAAGTTTTCCTGATTTTAAAGTTTAAACTAACATTATATGTAATAATAGACTTGTGTTGCACCTGATTATGTGCTAATCCTGAAATCTCAAGCAAATCAATTTATCGAAGCTTGTAAAAAAGTACTTATTGAAAGATATGGCCAGAACCCCCAGGCATCGGATTCTTACTGTAGAATTATCAGTGAGCGTAGATTCGATGCGGTAAAATCATTTATTGATAATGTGGATGATTCAAGAATTATTGTCGGTGGACAAACCGATAAAAAAGATTTGTATGTCGCACCCACTATCGTATATCCTGTTGCTTCTGATGAAACTGGATTAATGCAAGAAGAGATATTTGGTCCTATCCTTCCCATTGTACCTGTTGAAGATATGGATGAAGCTATTCGTATTGTGAACTCAAAGAATACACCCTTGACAATCTACATATTTACTGAAAGTAAAACCTTCCGCGAAAAAAGTACGTTTAAAAAATTAAGTCAGAAAAGAATTACCAACTAACGTAATCGTTTTCCATCTAGTTTTGGATAAAACCCAATCCGGGGGTGTTTTAGTAAATGATGTACTAATGCATGTACAAGAACTCGGTATGCCCTTTGGCGGCGTAGGTGCTAGTGGTATGGGATCTTATCACGGACCTAAATCTTTTGAAACTTTCAGCCATGAACGTGCCACCATGATTAAATCCTCGGGCCTTGAAAGTTTAATGGTTGCTCGTTACCCTCCTTACAACGATAGTAAATTAACACTATTCACCATGCTGACCATTGGTTTACCCGAAACGGTCACTGGTAAAGTTAAATCTGTCTTCCAAGCTATAGGTGCTGCTCACACCGTCTTCTTCTCTTCTAACAACGATGGTAGTGATCAACCTATTAAGCTTTAATTCACTTTCTTTTTAACCCAATTCACTTTCTTTTTAACCCCAAAAAAAAAAAAAAACAATTATATCCTTTATTATATTATCGGCATTTTTATGATTCATTATTATTTTCCTCCAATTCCTTTTGCTATAAATTAACATATATATTAGTCCCTATTCGATTCTTTAATTTATTATTATTACCTTTGCTTGCCAGGCCTGGGCCATCTGCAAGAATTTAAGAGAACGGTTTTGAACTTCGTCATCAGCAAAGATGTAGTCAAAGTATTCTTCCCAGATAACATTATCTTCAGACGAGTCAGCAGCTCTTCTTCTCTTCTTAACCACCTTGGGCATCTTCTTTTTGACAACCTCCTTGGTTTCCTCTGTACCGTAATTCTCTTCAAATTCTTTCCATGCTTCAAGTAAGATAACACGCTAAAATAGCACAGTGTTTAAAAAAAATATTACTGTATAAATTTCGGGAAATTACCTCTTCTTTAAGATCCTTCTCCTTCATCTTATCATATGCCTTACTAAAGATGGTTCGGGCACGAGTGACACCTTCGCCATTTCCATCTTTATAAGGTATAGATAACTCGAATTGTGCAAAACTAATATAAACCTTAACGTGTTCAGTGCGCTCCAACAAGCGGTAATAAAGATCCCTCGTCTTTTCGTATTCCTCTTCTCCGATTTCGAAATCGATGTATGCTTTCCATAGTAGTTCTGGCATATTAAGATTGGCTTGTGAAACAGCAAGTTCAAAAATGGCGCGAGCTCTTTCAACTTCATCCAATACGTTCTTTTCAAGCTCTGCAAATTGAATCCATGCTGAGCAATTCGAAGGATCATATTCAAGATATTTTGTATAGATGGTTCGGCAACGATCAAATTCTCTTAACTGGAATTCCAAATCAATATAACCCTTGAATAATTTGTTTTTCGGACATGTACCGATTGCTCTACCTAATAACTTTCTCGCTTGAGTCACTTGCATTTGTCTAATTTCGAATTGAGCGTACATCAGCCAGATTTTGGCAAATGTGAATTTTTTGTGTGGTATCAGTTTAATACATTGATCATAAATCTGTCTTGTTCGTTCCATGTCTTGACTTTCGAGCTCTTCATAGAGAGCATAATTAATCCACAAATAAATATAACGTCTCCAGAATCTCTTTTCCTCCGCAGGGGGGATTTGCGCAATGGCGCGTTCATATACTTCACGAACACGAGTTGGGTCTCCAGCAGATTCTTCCAATTTGGCATAATCAAACCAGATATCATAGTTTTTGGGACTGGCTTCGATTTCTTGTTCATACTGCACACGTCTTTTACCAATGACCACATCCTCGATACCGGCTTTATCTCCGTATTGCTTTTCGAAATTAGTATATTGGTTGTATAATGACTGTGATTTTGATTTGGGAAGACGATCTAAACCATATTTAAAGATGACACGTGCACGTTCAAACTGAAAGCAAAGATTAGAACTGATAGGTCATGTTTTACAAGCTATATATATGTAAAATGAAAAGTACCTCTTTAGCTTTAATCTCAAATTTCGCAAATGCCACGAGTAATTTCTGATCTAATTTCTCTTCTCCTAAAAACTCGAGACCGGCAGTATAAATTTCTCTACATTTGTTCAAATTGTTGTGTTCTTCCTCAAATTTTGCCCACTTAATCCAATTAGCAGGCTCAGGATGAATACTGACAAAACGTTCATAGATAGCGCGAGCACGTTGCTTTTCGTCGTATCGTAATTCCATCTTGATATAAGCCATCCAGGCATTCTCAGTAGGCTCCCATTTCATCCAACGTTCGAACACATTTCTTGCTTTAGGAACGTCGCCCAAAGTTTCTTCCATGTAGGTATATTTGTACCAGAACTGATCGACACGAGGTAACAAAGTGGTGGCACGATCGAGCAAATTACGCGCATGGTTGACACTACGATTCTTCAACTCCATATCTACATAACGTAACCAAAGTGCATTGTTACGCCATTCAACATCTAAAGCACGCTCAAACACAGATCGAGCACGTTGAAATTCCATTTGACTTTCTTCCCAAGAGGCATATTTAATCCAATTACTGATATTAAGTCGATTCTTACGAATGTTATCCTCAAACTCTTTACGTTTACGTTGTCTAAATTCTGACAGTTCTTCTAAATCCGCAATCTTTTGTTGGGGAATGTTATGAGTAGGTTCGAGACGACGGTCATGAGCTTCACGCAAGATTTGTTCGGCTGTAATCTGAACAGGAGCAGCGCTCTTGTTTTTAACCTGATGAAAAAAGAAATATATGTTTAGCAAAAATTATAACCAGTTCACCATATTACGTTATTTTACCTTGGGGGGTCTGGGGTTCTTTCCGAAACCACTTGTTGTCTCTTTAGGATCCATTATATAATTTAATTGACACGTAAAAAAAGATGCAGCTTTTTTTTCTGGGTTCAAGGCTGGCTTTTTCCACCTGCAACGGTGTCGGCGCTTTAATATGTAAGCCACTGCCTAAAAAAACGTCATCGCTCAAATTGATGCAAAAATTGACCCACGAAGAGTAATCTACAACTTACTTCATGGATTGTCACGTACTTTTTTTAAATTTTGCATGAAAGATTGTTTGCCTAATTATGTGCCTTGTTTTCTATAAAAAGTCATAACATATCTACTTGATCCAGCATTCGGTAATCAAAAATTGGAAATGTTCAATGAACTTTACCAATATCAAAGCTGCTCTAACGAAGTAGTTGGTATTTATTCCATGTCAAATGATATCATGTTAAATCTTGGATCCGAGTTTATGACTATAAATTTGCTAAATATTAGTTATTCCTTGTCCAACATCAATGTGCTTGTATCTCCCAATTGTACTTCAAACAACCTGTCTGTTCACAGTCCCCATAGTCAGATTTTCCAGGTACATATCTTCTAAACTGCCAAACAATATTCTTCCGAATACTCCAATAGAACTTGTGATTTCAGAACATTTTAATCAAACTATGATTTATAAAACAGACTTGATAGCTTGCCTAGTGCCATCATGGTCTATGTTTTATCGCACCCATCAAATTTTGGTGAAGTTCTAGGTACAACTATAAACAGAAAAAATACGCACCAAATTTCTATGAATACTAAAATATGTCATAACAACAGATAATAGCGGCAGTAAGTTTGATGACAATAAATTATTGAAATTGTCATTTCTAAACAAATATGTGTATACATCAAAGTAAGTTAAATCGACAAAACGTATAGCAGCATATTTAAAAGGAGCATGCATCGTATTTTCGGTCTCGTGTCCTTGATGGTAAGATTCAGAAATCTAAATACATAATTTAGATTGCATGGGTAAATCTCTTTAAGTCAAGATGTATCACCGAATCGTCTTATAAATATTACTAATGTTTTGCTTAAGCATTAAATAAAATACTTTGCCGTACTTACAAAATGTGATTAAGAGGTAGTTCGATAATAGCCATTATAGAAAGGGTTAAAAGGGCCGTGGTGATTTAGTTATATAAAAGATGGTAGAAGATAGAGGCAAGTAGAACACGGGTATCAAATAATTTCAATGATATGAATACCATCTTAGTATTTATTGAAAACGGGTATATCTACTTGTCATGTCAGATATTGCTTTTATTTTTTCCTTTTGAAAATTAATTGTGATGATCTTTTTTTAATTGATAAAAAATAGCGCGATGTGGGTTACAGCGTATACAAAGGGACTTTATACACTTGTCAAACGAGCCTGTCTCACAGGGTAAGCATCGCTGGTAAAAGGGAGGGATATATATCTACACTACAAGTGTAGGAGTGCTATCGTTTAAAGCGTAAGAGATTTTTTTGTAAATAGATTTTACTACATTCTTCAAATATGAAATGATTACACTTTTTGTTTATGCTATTTTATAAATTCACATGGAATGAGAGAACCAATCTTTTTTTTTCTGGCAGAGGGAATATGAATTGTTGCGCCAATCTATTATTTTTCTCTTTTCTTCTTAACCGGGGCAGTTTATCGTTATTAATACTAGTTGGGTCAGCCTATTAATGGCGTATAGGCGATGCCTTTTGTCAGGTTATGGATTGATGAGACATGCGGCACCTTTTTTCATGAAGAGGGGAAGTGTATCAAACTGGAGGGCGCAACCCCTTTATGTGACTATCTTTACCATAGTAACTTACACCATCTTTTAATGACTGAAGGGAGGTATTTCATGTTGGTTCACCTTTTTTTTCTCTTTCCATACCAAAGACTCATGGATTTTTCTCTTTTCGCTCACTTTTTGCCTGATAAAAAGATGAAGGAAATGCACAGATACAAGTCTCCGTGTGGCTATTCCCAGGAAACACTCTTCTAGAGTGGCTAATGTGTATCTTTTCTTTTTAATTTTAATAAAGTATGTGCTTTTAATAACTATTAAATCTGTCTTTTATTTCATGTCTTTCGTACCAAAAAAAAAATGAATAGGGAAATGTGTCCAAACAAGTAGATAGTTGGTCAAGATCCTCTGATTTAGATTGGTTCTACAATCAGAAAAGGATCAGGATTTATATGTTTAGAGACTGGCGTAGAAGAACTGACGGGCTTCTTTATTGAAGGCACTAGATCAGATTTCACTCATAATACACATGAAACTGGTGTAAAAAACAAGAAGACCCTCAAATTTACAAGAGATTGAAGATGCTGCTATTTTGAAAGCTAAGTTATGTAAGACACGTCCTTGATTTTGTATTTCACTAGTGTTAATTGAGGCAGACTTGACTACGACAGTTTTTTTACAGGCACTTTCCAAATAATGTCATGTGTATTTTTTTATCCCCATAATCTCTTTTCATGTTTATACAGGTGCATATTGTCATACGTAGGCTACCAACTCTTTACTCAAACTTCAGTAATACTTTATGATCAATGGATCCAGCTACCTTGATAGTATGAGAAGCATTTAAGACCATTTTGGAATGTATTTCCAAAAACATAATCTACACGTACAGGAACACTAACGATCTGGTTTAAAGATGGCAAATTGAATTTATTAAGATTTGCATCACAACAAGACAAACGTTTTCCTGCAAAACTACAATCACTGGGTTTATTAATTTATGAAGCGTGCATACGATATAATTATTTACTAATTTTCATAATACGTATCCACTTCAATTGTATATTAATGTGTATAGACCAACGTAATACATATAAAAAATAACGTTAACAAGTGATGCAAGGTATACTCCAGTAAATAGACCTTCACGGCTTTTTTTATGTATGTGAATCAGTGAAATGTTGATGTTCGAGTTTCACTGATTTGCGCCTATTGTTTCCTTCGGGCAGGGTGTTTAAATAAATAAATCCAACCAAGTTTTGCAATTATACTTTTGACGTTCTGTTTTCCCCCCTCTTCTTCCTTCTTTCGTCTTCACTAAAATGACTACTAACAAGACTGAGAATTTTTCTGCACTCAAAAATGATCTTTTTCTTCGTGCGCCTCTCGTGGTAAGTTATATATGGGATCAACCATTTGAAGGGCTATTAACTAATTCTCAAATTAACATTAGGCGAGAAAATTGAACGCGCTCCTGTTTGGATTATGAGGCAAGCCGGTCGCTATTTGCCTGGTATTGTACACAATAGCAAACCAAGAGTGGAGATCATTGAACTCCCTTTCTGTGACTGTATATATATGCCAACAAACATGTATTAGAATTTCACAAGATTAGAAAGAATCATAGTTATTTCGAAGTGTGTCGTACACCTGAACTTGCTTGCCAGCTCACTCTTCAAACTATCGATCGTTATGGCAAGCTCTTGGATGCTTCAATTATTTTTTCGGATATTCTCGTTATTCCCCAAGCTATGGGTCTTGAAGTGTTTATGGTTCCTGGTAAAGAACCTGTGTTCCCTGCTCCTTTAGATACACCTGCCGATTTCTCTCATTTGACTGAAAATGTAGACGTCGAAAAGGAATTAGGTTATGTTTATCAAGCCATTACTTTAGCCCGTCATAGACTTAAGGACGTATACCTTTGTATGGTTTTATAGGAGCTCCTTGGACTTTAATGGCTTATATGATTGAAGGTGGTGGAATTTAGACTTTGCATAAGGTCAAGGGCTGATTATAAAAGTATCCCAAGGAATGTCATGCTTTATTACAGTGTATTACTGATATTGCCATTGAATTCTTGGTGGTTTAAGTAAAGGTATGTCGGTATATGAGTTAAGAATTTTAAAAGAGATGAAGTAAACGGGTTCTTTTTAGTTTGGGCAGGATGTATGGCCATATTGCTGGAATTGATCGTGGTTATTGCATGACAATTTCTTGTTTTCAGGCAAATAATCAAAGAATTGAAAAAGGTCGGAGGTATTACTTGATGGGATTCATGTACGAGATTAATGGAGATGGAGTCGTAGAAGATTACTTAAAGGACTTAGATTCATATACAAAGCAGCTGAATATCGTTGTGTATATGTGTATGTTAACATTGGCTCTTGCCTTATAATGGTGAAAGTCTGATTACACCCAAAGAATACGATTACTTTCAAAAAGGGCGTCTATGATGGCAAATATGCACAGTCAAGGATATAAAGGTGAAGTTAATTTCAGTGAGGTTTTAATAGATCGTTATAGAAAAGCATTAGAAGGTGTCTATGATCTTGCTTAACTAAAATAGAAAAATAATGAAGCAGTTACCAATGAAGCGTGTGTTTCTAAATTGTCAGAATAGTTAAGACATTCGTCTTACTGGCGTGAGCCCTATTTACCATATTTTTGGTGTTGATATTACGTACTAAACCGGATATCATCTTTTATTGTCGAAAACGAGTTGGTAATATCGAGACCAGACCAGTCCAAACAAAAATAAAGTGACAGTTTCAACTATCTGGGGAAGAAATATAAATACGGCATGTTTATAGATTGAGTCGTAAGCTTACTATGTCGGTGGACAAGTTACATGGCCAGTATATATGATAACTAGTGGTAGTGTATCATTAAATATCTGTATGCCAAATTGGTATCTGTTCTAATTAACTTGTGCCTTTGTATTTAAGTAAGACTCATACCTACTAATACTTAGTAAGAATTTTATAGCTTTTTAGCTTGACATAATTTGAATGCAAAAGCCTTGGAAAAAAAATCTGGCAAGGTAATAGTATACCCAATTTCTTCCAATAAATTATTGTACAGATTATAGAATAACTCAAGGAATTTGCTTGTATTATGATCTATAAGATACGAAGAAGTTTAACCTAATACTCTTACCAATGATAAGATCCAAAGATTATTTACCAATGCTTTGTGATGGTAAAAAAAAAGCCCACGCTAAGAGCGGAAAGTAAATAAGGTTATACAAAAATAGTGCATTTTTGGTAATGATAGTTCCAGAAAGGTAACTGTGATTAAATAACAAAAACAAAAACAAAATAAATTGAAACGTGTTTATTTAACGTATCTTGCACACATGTGCACCGACTCCTTTGTTACGATAGAGGCACTAAATAGAGTAATTATCCTCTGTACTCTACTTTATAAAAAAAATAGGAAACTGAAAATAACGTGGGGAATTCAAAAAAAAAAAAAAAGATTCGTCATAAAGTATGACTTATATGCAATATGAAAATCTGATTGGACAACGTAATAATGGGCCAAAAGCTGATTTTATACGTTGATTGGCCAAATGTACCAAACTGGTCATAACCTATGAAGAACGTAAAAAAATGCAAGGCGATATAAATTAAACTTTTTTCTCCATTTCTCCCAGTTTTCTTCTTTATTATTTTATTATATTGAAAGAAAAATGGCTACTACTGATAAACTTATTATTTTTGACACAACCCTTCGTGATGGTGAACAGGTAAACCACGATATTTTTTTATTATGTGTATATGTAATTGACACATTTCATACAAAAAGTCCCCAGGTGTCACTTTAAACACAGAAGAAAAGATCGAGATCGCCAAACAACTTTCTCGTCTTGGTGTGGATGTTATTGAAGCAGGTTTCCCAATTGCTTCGATTGGTGATTTCGAAGCCGTACAACGTATTGCCACTGAAGTAGGCTCTTTGATGGTCGGCAGAGAAAAGATTGGTCATCCTGTGGTAAATATATTTAGATGCACGGCGGGAAATAATTTTATGAGAACAACCTTTTTTCTAATTATACATTTATGTTATAGACAATTTGTGGTCTTGCTCGTTCTACACCCAACGATATTAAACGTTGTGCTGAAGCCATCGCGCCTGCCGCTCGTAAGCGTATTCACGTTTTCCTTGCCACCTCTGATCTTCATCTTGAACACAAGCTCAAGATTGATCGTGAAGAATGTATTAAACGTGCTGTGGCTGCTGTCACACTTGCGCGTTCTTTTGTGGACGATGTTGAGTTCTCACCTGAAGATGCCGGTCGTTCTGACCCTGATTTCCTTTGTAAAGTGCTCGGTAAGGTGATTGAAGCCGGTGCAACTACCCTCAACATTCCTGACACCGTTGGTTATAATATGCCTGAGGAATACGGAAGTTTGATTGCTTATCTCGTCAAGAATACACCTGGATCCGAAAAGGCTATTTTCTCTACTCACTGTCATAACGATCTTGGTTTAGCTACTGCCAACACATTGGCTGGTATCAGTAACGGTGCACGTCAAGTGGAAGTCACGATCAATGGTATTGGTGAGCGTGCTGGTAACACAGCTATGGAGGAGATTGTCATGGCTATTCATACCCATCCCAATTATTTCCCTGTTCATCATACTGTCAACACCACTTTAATCTATCGTACCTCCCAAATGGTTTCTACTTTATCCGGTATGATGGTTCAACCCAATAAGGCCATTGTCGGTCGTAACGCCTTCCTTCACGAATCCGGTATTCATCAAGATGGTATTCTCAAGAACAGACAGACGTACGAGATTATTAGTGCCGAGACCGTAGGTGTGACTGATATTTCTTTGGTTCTTGGTAAGCATTCAGGTCGTAACGCTTTCCGTGAGCGTTGTAAGGAGTTAGGATTTGCCGATGTCTCTGATGCGGATTTCCAGACAGCATTTGATGGATTCAAGGCACTTTGTGATAAGAAAAAGAATGTGAATGATGCAGATATTCTCGCTATTCTCAGCAACCAAATCAGTGCTCATGTTGGAAGTGCTTATTACACCTTGATTTCTACACAAGTGGTGGCTGGTGCCGATACCACCTCCATGGCCAGTGTCAAACTTTTTGATGTCAAAGCAGAGAAGGAAATTTGTGATGCTGCAGTTGGTACCAACGGTCCCGTAGATGCCATCTTTGAGGCTATTCAACGTAGTGTGGGTCGTCGTTTCCGTCTTACCAAGTTTGATATTAGTGCAGTGGGTGAGGGTAGTGATGCCCTCGGAAAAGCCGAGATCCAAGTCATGGTTGATCCTGCTACTACAAATACTCAAGATACTCGTCTTACCAAGGCTGCTTTCTCTTCTAGCATTGCCGATATCGATATCATTGCTGCTGCCGCCAAGGCTTATTTGGGTGCTATTAACAAGCAATTAGTGTGGGAGAATGAATTGGCTGCTGGTACTGCCAGAAGTCTTGGTGAGGAACGTCAAGTGGATGTTTAAAAATCTATCCTTAAAAAACATACATTTAATCATTTGTAAATAAATATCTCTTTTTCATATACAACTACGCGCGACATAACGTTTTCTTTATTTGACTTTCCATTCCTATATTTATGTCCTAGACATAAAAAATCACAAAGAGAGTAGAAATATTTCTATGCTAATTAATCAACCTTTTAGCGCGTTTTTTATTATAAATGATGGGACCGTTAGCGGTTTTAAAACTTTGCCATTATTGAATTTATCCTCTTCTGTCTCTTCTGTCTTATCTGCTCCAAAAAGTTCAAGATTGTTTTCTTTGGACGAGGACTATGTCAAAAAATTGTATGGATATTTAAATGAGAATTCTGTCTGGAAATTGTCTTCTGGTGTAGTGGTAGAGGAAAAGAAGAAAGGGTTTGTAGTTGCTTGTAATTTCGGGTAGTAAGCATTAATAATGTTATTTTTATCGCAACATATCTACGAACTTATTTTTTAGTCGAGTGCACTTTCTCGTTCTCGGATTTACACTTGCTTCTCTGGCAAGAAGCCAACATCTGAATATGTTTGAAGATAAAAATCTTTGAGTAATCAAAGAGCGTGTCCTACAAAGAACAGTTATACAGCCATAAATAACCTTTTTCGCATAAAATTCTTTTATTTATATTTGTAAGACAATGGTAAGTAAAACTAATAATGTAAAGGAAAAGAATATCAAATAAAATGATCGATAAAATAATGTAGCTTATATATATATATATATATACACATATTTATACAAGGGAGAGAAGTATTTCACCAGCCAAATCGTCATTGCTATCACCATCATCATCTATTAAAATAAGCTTGGGGACGTTGCTTAAATACCGAGTCAGAAGGGTTATATATGCCTTGACTTATGTTATTAACTTCTTTGAGGAGAATAAAGATAATGTTTATTAATTCATGATTGAAGCTATTTATATGTTTTACAATTGTCAATCCGGAGTAACTACTATTGTATTGGTTCGTAAGGTAGTAGAAACAATTTCTGCGGTTGGTTGTGTGTATTACGTTACAATCACAAATTCACCATTTGAGATAAATAGTAGTGATATATGCAAGTTTTTTTTTTTTTTTTTTTTTTTTTTTTTTACCAATAAAAAAAGTTAGATACCGTTGAATTTTTGACAAAGTAGTCAGAGAAGTTCAGTTTAAAAGAAACCAGTGTTCGTAACTTTATGAAAACTGAATGCAATCTGTCATTCAAAAGAGCAGTATTACGTTCTAGTGAACGAAATTCTGAAGATAAACTTCAAAAGCGCTTGGAATAGGTAGATCGCTGGACATCAACTGATATGGACTATCTTTCTAACCGTATTTTTGTGGATGGAAATGGATTTGACAAAAATATGCGTCCACCTTTAGCCTGGTCCAACGGCAATTGTGGAAACCAAATCGACCAAAGCAACTTCCCATACAATATTGGGCGCTATCAGCGCAATGGGGGTAGATATTAAGCTTATAGTGGCAGAGAAGCCCGAACAACGTAGAATTGACGGTGTTGGACAAGAAAAGAAAGCGCATACCAAATTTTAAAAAGTCAAAAGGTACCACAACAGGTCACAATTTAAATTTTATAAGATAAAATGGATAAAACCCCTCATATCAACGGATTTTATATTGTTATGGACAATGCACCTATTTATACACATAACGATATTGACAAACTGTTCACTTTAAGAGGCTATAGAAGCATATATATCCCCCCATATTCAGCCGAACTAAACCCAATTAAGCAATTATGGCCTGTTGTAAAGATCAAGGTCAAGAGGGGCACGTTTTCTGATGATGAAGATCTTAAGACAAGAATTGTAGATGCATGCAACAATGCTACTATTCAACATGCGAAAGCTTTTATACAACACTCATGTAATCAATTAGAGAAATGTAGAAATAAAGAACCCTTATAATCGTATAAGGTAATTGCATAACAATAATATTTTTAAAAATCCGACCATCATTTTCAATTGAGGATAGACGCACTGTAACAACAACACGGAGCTTGTTCCTCTTCCTTTCCAATATGTCAAACTTGTCTACTGGTAAAAAAAAAAGCAAAGAAAAGAAAAGAAAAAAAAGGCTTTATGGTTTACGAAAGACCCTATTTATTAGCAATAGACGTGTACATTCGTAAGAACACTCTTCAATCAAGTTTGACAGGATTCTTGAATGACGATCAAAAAAATAAAGCGCTCCTTGTTCAATGGTTTGAAGTGTACACAACTTTGGAACAAGCAACAAGCGAACTTGTAGCTATGTTTTTACACGCCTATAACACTGTCTGTCCCGACAGCACGACGAAAAAACCTAACACACTTGTCGATCTCGGTGTCTTATTTGCAGAAGCCGAGATGAGGAAGACTATTATTAAAGGAAACATGGGAACTATTATCGCGTCAGCACATACTACAGAGATACAAAAAAAGCAAAGACTTGTTGATGGGGAAGATATTGTTCAATATATCGGAAATGACACATCTCTCAACAGGCCCAATGCAATTACTACTGATAAGGCGATATCGGACGTTGCCTCCTCTTCTACGGCTAAGGTGACATCTACGGTTACACCAGCAGAACGTCCTCATACTGGCGATTACATCTTAGCAAATAAGTTTAACATGACTAAAGCTTTAAAAGCTTACATCGAAAAGTGCAAGAAGAAGAAAATTGAAGGCATGAATTATATTGAGCTGATGTAAATATTTTGACAATTATAATGTAACACATGTACTGTTTATTGACTGGGCTATTTTTATAGGGCATCATGTAATGTTGTATTTCTTACACAAAATGCATGCCCTGTAATCATGAAAGACATTGGATCTAGTAATTTGGATATGTTAAAAAAAGAACTCTATGACAAATACATGAATGAAAATATTAAAGTCAATGACAGCTTATACATGGATTTGGTCTCATTATTTCGTGTAGGTGTTATGAAACTGTAAATCTATATCTTTTTAACTATTAACAAACATTCTACTCATTGCAGGATATGGATAGTGAAGCCTCGCAAAAAGAGAATAATCAAAAAATCAAAGCACTTTTTAAGAACTCTTCAGAAGAAGACGGCGTTATGTGTGATGTTCTTATAGAAAGGTAAATCTACGTCAGAGTTATAGTCTATTTGTAACTGATTTTCTCTCATAATTGATAGCCTCAATAAGCTTCCGTACTGTAACGCAGCACACCAGCTTGGAGAATTGGAACTCTGTTCAAGATACTTTGATCCATTGCTTGCACCGATATTTCATGACCCTGAGGTTGGTCAACAATTAGTATGGTATATGATGAAATTTTTTCCGCATAATGGCACAATTAAACAAAGCTGATTGCTTTTTTTAGGATAAGGGGGGATACCGACTACCAATTATCAGAAGTGCATGAAGAGGCAGAATTCTTAAAAAAAATCGCATGTGATATGAGCCAGCGTACTACTTTGGGCTTGTGTAGACAAAAGCCAACCGAACAAGGCGATGTTGTTCTTGCAGATTGGAATGACAGACTTTACTTGGCCAATTTCACTAACGGGTTGGTCTCAACAAAGGATAACAAGTTTGCGATATGTGTTCAGACAGATGGTAAAAATGTTTTATTTCTTTTTTTAACGGCAAATTTTGATTTTCTAATTTTTACAAAAAGGTCTCCAATGCAGCTTTTATAGTTTGCACGAAATTGCTCCTGGTGTCACCGTTATGCTTGACTTACTAAATTTTGATGTTCCCCAAAAAAGATGTGAAGTTGTCAACTTGTTACCAATACTTGATCAACTGAAACGCATATACTGCTTGAATAAAATGAAGTATGCGCCTCTTCATTCCGTGTCTAATCCTTTAGAAGAAACAGCAGGAACTTCTATTAAAGAAGCAGCGGAAAATGAAACGTGTGAGCTCAAACGGAAGAGAAAAATTGAGCGCGTTTAAATATGTTATTACAGTATTATCATGTTAAATTCAGACAAGCTCAAAAAAAATTCGGACTAAAAAAAAATGTTTTCAGACAAACGTAAAGAATTATTCAGACAAAGGGAAACTATTTTCAGAAATATGATAATAAAAATTCAGACAAGTAAAATCTAAACTAGTTTTGACTCTTTGTTAAGGCATTTATCCCAGTACGTTTCAGAGTGTCATATCCAACCATTACAATCCTACGTAGTGATAGTCTCACAGGCTGCCTGAATTCTTGGGGTTAAAGTGTCCAAAGTGGAAAGCGGATTTCTTTTGATGTGCTTCTTGATCTTGAACCAGCACTCCTCAATAGGATTCAAAAATGGGGAATAGAGGAGCATATATAAAGGCTTATATCCCCTACTTTGGATTGCATCAACGACACTCGATGGATATAGTGAATTCGGCAATTATCCATGACGATATAAACGCCATGCTTATTGTGTCTGTCCAGGACATCCATGACATTTCGAACAAAGGTTACAAATGACAAGCGGTTGTACCTTTTTTGGGCTTTTCTGTTTTAGTGTCATCGGTTTTAGCCTTTTTTGTCTATCAACTCTGCGAGAAACTGGTGTGATCTTACAGTTGTTTGTTCGTTCCCCCCCCCCCTATAGGAATAACAGTTACATGACTTTAATTTCACTGTTTCAATATTTCATAAATATCAATCATCTCTGAAAGAAAAAGCTGAATTTATAATTCAGAATAAGATAGAAGAATCATTTAGAAGACACATTGTAAAGAGCCTGGATGCATTTGTTTAAATCGATAAAAACTAAAAGCAAGCTTTTGAGGATGTTATTTTTTCAGTAATTAGCAGAGCTATCGAAGCTTACACGCTTCTGAAAATATTTTTAGAAAGTCCATTCTTATAGAATATTAAGCAGGACGTTTTTTCATCTTTTTTTTTAAAATTATTATGATCAAATACATTAATTAATCATTGCTCTGCTGAATTTAACAGTCCTCTGCGTCGACAACATAAATCAATTCAACAAAAGTTTTGTAATAACATCCTCATTTCTTTCCGTATATTAACTATATGCGTATCCCAATTCATCCAGATACTGAATGCTTCATAAAGCTAAAAAAGCAACATTTATATGAAAAGCTACAGCAGCAAGAAGAAGAAGGGACAGCAGTACACAATGATTTCAAAGGCCAAGCTAAAGAAAAAAAAAGGTGATATCTATGAAATATGTATAAATAACGAAACAGAAAAACCTAAGTCTTTAAAAGGTATAAAACTGAAGGATACTGCAGAAGAAAAACATAACAAAAGCGCAGCAAAACGGGCACGCAATTCCAATCTTGTAATAGCAGCAGCTATATCCCGCAAATCTTGTGGTGAAAGCGGACACTCATTTGCAAGAAGTAAGCAATGCAGCCATCGTAATTTCACAATACAAGAAACTATCGAAAACAAAATTGGCCTTAATCATCAAAGATACACAGTGTCTATACCACTTCGATCATTTTTCCCCACATCTGATGATGATGCGTTTAATAACACCCTCAACAAAATCAAGAGTTTATCTATGTTTCTGAGAAATGTGATTTATAGAGCACAGCTTTTGATAAATTACTATATTCTCAGGTACCCAGCTGACTTGCCAAACGAGTTTTTCCAACAAAACTTTTGGTATTTTTTATGCCGTCTTATAAATGAGAATATGTCAATTGAAAGCTTTAAGCAGAAGTACATTTCGCATATTCCTCATCTGGAAGAAATATGGACGGAACTCAGCGGCATTGAAGGTGTAAGCATGTTTGTCCAAAAAGAAGGTCTTACCAACTATGGTCAAGTAATAGCGTCCGCGTGTAAAAATGTTGCAACTTGCTATGACAACTTTTACATAGAAAATTTTGAAAACATTGTCAGTAACTATTTCATATATATGATCCGTGCTGAATTTCAGGTAAAAGAAAATTTTATATTGTACCTACAAAAGGCTGTTATTAACAATACATAGGACTTGAGAATGCCTTATATCAAATCTATTGTGTACGGTCATATATTAGAAATATTGTTTAACGTGCAACAATCAACTTTGCCGGATAACATTATGGGAGTTCTGTGAATAAAGAAACGCAAGACAAAATTCGGAAATTTCTAAACCCGCTGATTGTAGAAATCAAAAATCGCTTACCACCAGCCCCTATCACAAAAGCGACATTAAGTAAGGCCCCTTTCGATATAATGCCAGTTTTTAGACATATATTGTCTAAATACGAATCAATGATTGAAGCGAACCAGGAAGTAACAACATCGATACAACTACCATTGACTTTACCACAACAGTCCGATTTATTGCAACAATAACTGAGGATTTAAATCAGTCACGGAAAAGGCCTAAAAAGAAGAAATCATCAGTAAAGAATAAGATCTCAAATGCGCATAAAGATAAAGAGAAACGATTCCAACCACCAAGGCTGTTCAGTTTATTTCCGAATCCAAGCTTAAAATGGCGATTTATCAAAATTGATAATCAAAACCTACATGGGATTTTTGGAAGGAGAATTCGCCAAGTACAAGAGGAGACACCTTTTTCTTTCACACAAAGATCTTTCTTTGAATGCTTTGACTTCAGAAAATTGAAAATAAACAGGTAAGCTTGCAACATTTTTTTTGAATAATACGCAAAATTTTTTATCGTTAACATGAACAGTCTGGCTGAATTACAATCACTGCATGAGAAAGGTCGGATGTTTTTGAACAGCTTTTATACCGATGGTTATACATGTAGAGTCTCTTTTTGTAGAAAAGAAAACCCTGTTTCATCTTTGGAAAAGGTCACTCTGACCCTGAATAACTTTAATAGCGAAGAGGTCAAACAATATTTCAGGCCATGTACAGTCGATCCTAATAGGAAGGATGTTTTTACATTATACCATGACGAGAATGATGTAAGACGCCTCTCTAGCTCTGAGTGTTACAATATGAACGGAGTCATCAATTGTCAGAAACAAGAACTAGAAAGAAAGAAAAGTAACAACATCGAATATATTGAAACCAGAATCCCTTCCCCAAAAACAACTGGCGCTGAAAACTATAAAAGGCACATAACATATATGCTCCAACACTTTGAAGCCTTGGTCACTTTTTATGACTTCCAAAATGCTAGAATACGATGGTCCAACTATATCGGGAAACAAAAGGCTACGGATCATGCTATCAATATTTTGATTAACGGTTCCACAAAGTACAACAAAAACAGGAGAAAAAACACTAGACGAAATAAACGTGAAAGACGAAAATTAAACAGCAGATATAAGCGAGATCTTTCCAACACCAAGCAGTCAAAAAAAGGAAGACAAGCGGCGAGGTAAAACTGCTTTTCATTTTTTTCTAGAAGCATTAATCATTTTATTCTTTTAAAGGGCATTTAAGGAAAAATTCGAAGAAGGGGATAAAAGCAAAATGTCAATGATAATATTCGGAGACGGGTTAAAAAACAAGTCGCATGTCCGATTTAAAGGACTAAGACATGGAGTAATCGTTAAGTTGTACAGACAGCTAAAGCGGCGTGAGAATTTGGGTGAATTGTTATTGCTTGATATCGACGAGTACAACACTTCCAAGGTGAAATAAATAGATGTTCATTTTGCAAAAGTATTAATAACAAAGCTCTTTTTTTTGTAGACGTGCAATGGCTGTCTCGTGAAGAACTTGGAGAATCTGAAGTGTGGTGATCACAAAATTCATCAGATATTAAACTGCAACAATTGTAATATCTTTTGGAACCGAGACGTCTTAGCATCGAAGAATATGTTTACTATTGATAGCTCCATTTATAGTGGTAATGGTTCACCAAGTGTCTTTCAAAGACAAAGCGCCACCTCCAACGTGGTTGCTGCACCGTCATCGGTGACAGCTTAAAGATAACTGCAGGTAAAACAAATTATCTCTTCTAAACTTGTCTGAAAACTGATTTCATTTATGTCTGAATTTCCTTTTATTTCGTCTGAAAAAGGTAAGTCAATGTCTGAAAGTAAGTTTTTATTCGTCTGAAAAAAAACTAACATTGTCTGATTTTGAAGTGTGGAAACTGTAGCGTAGAAGTACTTCTTTATTACGAATTCGCTTTAAAATAAATAAATTACGCAATTCTATAGAGATAAATACTTGTGTCAAAACTAGAATAGACTGAAATTATGCAAGAACTGTATATTGCGGTGTATAATTCCCTGTGCGGACAGTTAGCACTGTATGGATCATCTGTAATCCAGCAAAAAAATAAAATAAACAGTCATTTCCATAAATATCTGATTTTGTTTATTTTCATAAATTCTCTCTTTTTTAACATATAGAAAAAAAAAATGGTCGCTTATGGTGGAGGTAATATACCCCTTTTTTTCCCTATTGATTAGGCATGATAGACCGTTTAACTGACACATTTTAAACAGACGAAGTCAATGCTCTTGTTCTTGACGTTGGATCAACCATGACGCGTGCTGGTTATGCAGGCGAGGACACCCCTCGTGTCATGTTTCCTACCAGTGTAGGCTACCTGGAAGAGAACCCAGATGTGGTCATGGCTGAAGAAGATACTGAACCACAACCATCTTTGTCGAAAAGAAAATATTACATTGGTGACAATAAAATCAACAAGTTCAAAAGCAACATGGAAGTCAAGAATCCAATGCACGACGGCATGGGTATGTGTACATCATGATTACTACCTTCCTTTATATATATATATATCTAATGGAAACAATGCTTCTAAATGCAAAATAATAGTGGAGGATTGGGAAGCCATGGAGCATATTTGGGATGCAGCATTGAACGACATGTTGAGAATCGATCCCGAAAATCATCCATTGTTATGTACAGAACCTGCTTGGAATACAAAAGAGAAGCGTGAAAAGACGATGGAATTAGCTTTTGAAAAGTTTAGATTTCCTGCTTTTTATCTCGCCCAAGACGCCGTGATGACAGCGTAAGTGTGTGCATGTGTGTGCGTGTTGATTACAGCAAGTAACACAGATTTTTCCCTACAGGTTTTCAGTGGGAAGAGCTACAGCGCTTGTGCTTGATTCAGGCGGAGGTGTGACAAGTGCTGTACCTGTCTATGATGGATTTGTATTAAAGAGGGGCATATTACATCAGACCGTAGCGGGCGATACCTTGGCTAATCAAATCAAGAGACAACTGAAAAAGGATTTGGATTACACCATTACTCCTCATTACAAAATCGCTAAAAAGAATCCCGTAACTTCTGATCAACAACCCGATGTCCAGTTGCGTGATTTACAAGGCATCACAGAGAGTTTTAACGACTATCAAACAACGGTACTTTTACAGAAAAGGATCTATTTAAAAGTACTCATTTTTTTTTCTTTGGTCTCGTATAGAAAGTTGTGAATGAATATAAGGAAACGATTTGTGAAGTTTCTGATACGACATTTGATGAAGAGTAAGTTATCATTCATACATGGGGAAGGGCCTCACACAGAAAATTAACATGTTTGATGGTTAGAATTTTAGGCTCGAGGTCTAAGAAATCATTTGAATTTCCTGATGGATTTAATCATGCCTTTGGATTAGAGAGATACAAGGTCCCCGAGACCCTTTTCCAACCTCACATTCACGACGAAATCACCACTGCGCAAGAGGAAGAAGAGCGAACAGAAGAAGAAGGCGTGGAACCTAAGAATAAATTACTTGGTGTGCATGATATGGTCTTCAACAGTATCAATCACTGTGATATCGATCTTCGACCTCTTTTATTCAATAATATTGTGGTCACGGGTGGAAATACACTGTTTCCAGGTTTTAATGAGCGTTTGAATTATGAGTTGCCCTTGAAAGCGCCTGGCGTAAGTATAATTTTTTTTTTATACATGTGCGAATCTATGCTAAAACGCATATGACTATTTTTTTTTTTTTTTTTGTAGAGTAAAATCAAGATTCATGCGGCAGGTAATGCAACAGAACGTAAAAGTAGTAGTTGGTTGGGTGGGTCTATATTAGCTTCATTAGGTACATTCCATCAATTATGGGTGTCGCGAAAAGAGTATGAAGAATTCGGTGCTTCCATTGTTCACAGAAAGTGTTGATTTTTATTGAAAAAAATAAAATCAATAATAAATATATATAAAAAAAAATAAAAAATATATGTGACAAGAGATGGGAAGAAAAGGAGGGGAAAACGGAGGCGAAAAGAGATGTGATTATTTACAGTGCATGTGTTTGTGTGTGTGTGTGTGTGTGTATGAGATTGATATATTTAAAATGGAGGATCATATAAATCATTTAACTTTTGTCTTTTACTTTGTTGTTGAGGAGGATATTTTTGTTGTACAGAAGAGGACCAGACGAGTTTCCTGTTATCAATGGGTTGCCAGTAATTAGAGTCGGCGGTGGTGGTGGTGGGGGTAGTTATAGCAACCGCAGTGGCAGTACTGCTAGGGACGGCAGTGGTGACTGTACTACTGCTACTTGTGGTCGTACGATTTGATGTGTTCGTGGGAGAGTGGTTTGTTGGTGAAGAGGAAGAGGAAGAAGTAGAAGGGGTATCCGCAATGGGTGTATTATAAGGGTAAGTATTCGTGTTGTCATCTAATAATGGGGTGATATTTGCTTGTCCTAAGCCTCCTGATGATGAAGATGATCCTCTGGGAATAAGAATTTCATCCGCTGTTGTTTGTTGTCTTTTCATGATTTTAAGATGGGCACAGTGCTTTTCAAGAATATCATACAAGGTGCTTTTCGAAAAGGGTTTTGGCAAGATATCGTTCATGCCAATACCAATATATTCCATAATATCATTGTGGGTGAAGTTAGATGTCATGGAAACGATGGGTGTTAGCGAATCATAGCGTCGAATATTTCTTGTTGTTGCAATACCGTCCATTTTAGGCATGACGATGTCCTAAAAATAAGCTGAATAAGAAAGATTTTTTTTTTTCACACAAAAAAGTTATTTACCATCAGAATCAGATCGTACTTTTCCAGACTCATCTTTTGAAGTGCTTCCAAGCCATCCTTGGCAAGATCGATGGAGCAACCAATCATATTCAACATGCGACCACTCACATCTCTATAGACGGAATCATCATCTACAAGTAATACACGTGGCGGAGTAGTCCAACTAGCGACCATCTTCTTTTTACCTTTAATGTCGTCGGAAGGTGGAGTAGGCACATGTTCTTCTTTTGCGTTGAGTCTATTTAGCTTATAAACAGTTAGACCACCATCCGCTCCCTTGACGGTGGACCCAATTAAACTTCCTCCGTTTAATTGGGCGGCAGCAGCGGCTATGGACGCCGTATCAATTGAACTTTGGGGCGGTGTAGGTAAAAAGAGGTCGGTCAGAATACTTTCGATCGGAATTGTCGATTGTTCTGTCCAGGTAGAAGTGGCATCTTCTTCTATTTTGACGGCTATGAGATGAATGAATTTAGTATAAAATATAGGTGTAATACTAATAATACAACTCACTAGGCTCAGGTGGTGGTTTGTTATTGACAGTCAGCTTGAGACATTCGCGTATGATTTCGTCCTTCTTTTTCAGGTTTTCTTGAAATCCCGAAAGTTCGGCCATGATGAGTTTATCATTCTGGTCCATCTTATTGACGGTGGCTTCTAATTCAATTTGAGATTGTTTAAGTTGATTGACTTGAGACTGAAGATTTCTGGTTAATTTTCTTAGGTCAGCCAATGTATTTGTCGGTTCGTGTCCTCCGATGACAGGTGAGTTTACGGCGGGAAGAATGGGAGAAGGAGATTCTGTGGATGAATCCACCAGTGTCTTTTTCTTTTTTCCCGGTGTCTTTCTCTTGATTTCTTCAAGCAGGTCTTTTCGATCTCTTTTGAAATTGGCGTGTTCAAACTCCCAAGTCTAATTATTATTAAAAAGGGGGCGGGGGCATGTTAGTTATACTATTGTAATCACGATCATTATTCGTACCTGATCACCGTATAGTTTCTGAGTTTCGTCTGCATTACTTCGTATCTTGTGGAAATCATACTTGTTTAATTGACGTACAAAACTAGCAAAATTACAGTGTTTAAAGTGTTTGGGCAAAATTGACTTTGAAAATTCGTTGGTGTCTTTCACAAGAAATGTCGTGCCTGAAGGGTCCCAACAAAAGACGTCCTTGAAGGCCTTGTTTTCCAGCATTCTTTTTTATACATATGAAAATAGGGTTAGCGTCACCTGACTTGCATTTTTTTTTTATAGTTTTTTTTTATCTGTACCGAAATAGCTTTTGAATAAAGTCAGGTACAGCTGAATTGCTTGATTCACTAGAGTTCTTACCGCCATGCTTCATGGCTTTTTTAGATGAAGTGGCCTTAAACTCTTTATGTTCCTCCATTTCAGTTTTCAGTATATGTGTAATATATGTAAATAAAAAATCAAAAAAAAAAAAGAGGAAAGGGAAAAATAATAAAAAAAAAGGGAATTATTAAAAATAAAGGTTTTTTTTTTCACACCTTTTTTTTTTATACCTTACCTTATTAGGTCAATCAACGTCACTTGCTTTGAGTGCATTTCTGACTGAGTTTAATATTTCTGCAAAGTTGCCAAAAGGTCCGACAATAGCGTGTTCTTCTACACATTGCAATTGTTGTGAGTGTCCCAATGATGAAACGGAATAAAGGCAAGATCGAACCTTAACAGTGTCATGCTTTGGTTTGCATCTTTTACCCTATGATATCATTTATTTTTATTCTATGTGTCATCTTCAGAAGCCGAAGTCATTTCCATTTGCTGGATAGTCTATGTCTACACACACTGCGCCATGTGACCCTCTTCTTCTCCTCTCTCTCTTTAAATCTGAAATTCCTAAAAAAAGTTTGTCTTTTTTTTTTTGCACACACACTTTCCCTGTCATGGTTGAAGCTAGTATTCCTCGCTACTATTCATTAGAAGAAAAAGAATATGTGGCACCATACTACTCTGTCCGAAACGATTATAAGAAATATCAAGCGGTGAATACACCCATCGTCATTGACAACGGTATACATCCTTTTCCCATTTCTCTTTCTTTTAATACTAATCCCCTTTGTAGGCTCTAATCAGTGCAGAGCTGGCTGGTCTTCCGAGAAAGGCCCTTCCAGTAAAGTTGCCAATAGAAACGCGCGCCTTTCATTGCTTTAACCCTTTTTTGTGCTTTTTTTCTTTGTAGTGATCTTTGACAATGTCGTTTCGAAATATAAAGACCGTAGATTAAACGAAAACGTATTAGCTGTCGGTATGGACGCATTAGCCGATCCTGCTGCTAAATCAAACGCACGTTCTCCATTTGACGCCAACGTCGTGTGTGATTTCGAAAAGATGGTACCCCCTTCTAGTCTTTACTTTTGTGTGTTCGCCCCTCCTTTGTTTAACATTCTTTCTTTTTTTTTTTTGTGCAGGAAACGATTTTGGATTATATATTCGTGGTATTGGGTGTCAATGCATCCACTGTCGCCCATCCAATTGTCTTGACTGAAGCACCTTGCGTACCTCAATACAGTCGCACACGTAAGCTTATAAACACACAATTATAAAAAAAATGGGAGGGGAACAAACAACTAATGAACAGCTTAGACATGACCGAGCTTTTGTTTGAAGGCTATAAGGTGCCTTCTGTGGCATACGGTATTGATTCCTTATTCAGTTATCATGCCAATGGTGGATCAATGGACGATGGTGGTATTATTATTTCCTCTGGCAACTCTACCACACATGTCATTCCCACTTTAGGCGGTAAAGGTGTTCTATCAAAAACAAAACGGTAAACAGAGTACACGAATAATACAAAGTAGATACACTAAAATCTTTGCTGTTTTCCAGTTTGGCGTATGGTGGTACACAATCGTCTGATTACATGTTAAAATTGATGCAACTCAAGTATCCAACATTCCCTACGAAAATGTCCAATACACAAGCACAAGAGTTGGTGAATCATCATGCATTTGTGGCGCGTGATTATGAAGCGAATCTGAAAGCCATCGAAAATAGGGATACGTTTGGAGAGATTGATCGTATTATTCAATTTCCTTTTACTGCACCCTTAATTGAGGAAAAGACAGCGGAAGATTTAGCAAGACAGGCCATGAAACGAGAGGAAAATTCAAAGCGGTTACGTGAAGCCGCTGTAAAATCACGATTGGAAAAACTGATTGCGCGTGAAGAACAAATGGAAGCTTTCACCAACCTGAAAAGTATCAAGGGTAGTATCAAAAAAGCAGAGTGGCTGGTAAGTGCTTCTTCAAGAATTAAGGGTCGGGTTGATTTGGGACTAAGATACTCTTTATGTATGTAGGCTCAAGTGAAAGAGGCTGGATTTAAGGATGAAGCGGATTTGGATGACACGATCAAACAGTTAGATATCGCCATTCAACGTGCTCGTAATAAGGAATTAGGGATTGAAGAAACCGAAGAAAAGGAACCTCCTCTCACTACACTTGTGCATATTCCCGATGATCAATTGGATGAGATAGACAAGAAGGAAAAACGTAAACAAAAGTTACTGAAGGCTAGTTATGATGCCCGTCAGCGTGCTAAAAAAGCCAAGGAAGAAGCCAAAAAACGCGATATCGAATTAGCTCGAATTGAGGAACAAAAACGCCTGGATGATCCTGTCAGTTGGATAGGTGAAATCAAACAAAAACGTCAACACGTCATTGATCGTTTAAGGCAACGCAAACGATTGGCTTCCGAATTAGCTGATCGTCGATCCCGTGCATCTCAACTTCGCATGAAATCTATTGCCAACTTGGCAAGTGATGCTCCTGCTTCTAAACGTAGAAGAAAGGGTAATGATGAGGATACATTTGGTCAAGACGACGATGATTGGGCCATCTACCGTGAAATCGTAAGTGGATAGAGACTATTCTTAATATTTGTATTCATTCTAGTCAAGTAGAGCCGTGATGATGAGTCGGATGAAGAGGAAGAAGATATGTCCGAATTAAACCAATACGAAACATTATTACTCCAATACGATCCCGACTTTTTACCCGAACACTCATACGAATCCATGACTTCTCCTACCAATACATTAATGCACATTTTGGCTCGTGGTATCTACCCACCTTACGACCCCACAGATATAGAACAAAGCTACCAATTACATGTGAATGTCGAACGTGCACGTGTTCCCGAAGTACTTTTCCAGCCTAGCATCATTGGCCTTGATCAGGCTGGTCTGGTAGAGACCGTGCATGATATTGTTCGTACATTTGACACAACACAACGAGAGAAATTGATGGGCAATATCTTCCTGACAGGTGGCTTTAGTCAGTTACCCGGATTGTCCGAGCGTTTACATACATCGCTTCAGGGTATCTATCCTGTTCATACCAAAATTAACGTCAAGAGAGCCAAGGATCCTGTCTTGGATGCGTGGAAGGGTGCTGCCATGTTTGCTCAGGATCAAACCAAAGAACAGTACTTTGTCACAAAGAGGGAGTATGAAGAGTATGGTTCGGATTATATCAAGGAACATGGATTAGGAAATATCATTCAAAAATAAATGTGTGTAGATTTCATACCCCATCATCATCAGATGGGGACTTTTTTTTTCATTGTAGCTACAAAGAGACACTCCCTCTAGGATGGAGGTTTGTCTAATTGGTGGTATTTGTTTATATTTATCATGTCATTACTGTGAACACGCATAGTAATAAGATCTTGGATCCTTTCACCCGTGTCATAATGTAATATTACTTTTATCTTCCATAAGAAACAATTATAAAGAAAAAGCGATGATTGAGTGGTGCCTTTCTTGGCCACATTACATGCACTGTTCTGGTTCATAATGCATAAGACTGGTTCATGTATTTAACCACTTTGTCTCTTTGGGATTAGTTTTTGCATGAAAGTTGATAGATGATTTAGTCGGTGTCTAAAAAAGAAGTAACCCACTTGATCCCGAAAATTACAGTGTTGCTACTTGAAATTCAGACAAATGCAAATCCTTTTTGGACAAACTTATATATGTTTTCAGACAGGCTTATAATTGTTTTCAGACAAACAGAAATATATTTCGGACAGTCGTAAAAAGATTTTCAGACAAATGTAAAAGATAATCAGACAAGATATCCATCCCAGTCAATACAATCTTTTGTGTCGATAAAATGTTTTAAGGAATTTTAAAGAGGACGTCAAATTATTTTCAACCAACACTTCACGATTTAAGTGAGAAAAAGAGAGTACGGAGGTACCGACAAAGGTCCCTACACTTGTGCAGATAATTGGCATGGTCTACTTGTGATATAATGATAGAGGGGATGATACTTGAGTAGGGCATAGCGGAGGAAAAGAAGATAATGATAGAGAGTATGACATAGAACGTATGGCGGTAAAAAAGAACAGGTAAGTGATCCTAGGCTATGACTACGCGCACTTTAGCGGTCCTAAAGAAAAGCGTAATCATAATAATCTATTCAATCAAACTTTGAGACAGCCAAAACTCACTCAACAAATTTTGTTCAGTACGACTTATATTATAAATGATTTAAGTGGTTTACATGCCTATATTTATCATACCTAGCCTACTACTAATAACCTTACTTCATAACATACGAATACAATCTGATATAAAAAGTTATAATTTTTGTTTGTACAAATACTTTGATAAATTAATAATGTACAGCGGTCACATCAAATATATATATATATGAGTCTGATGTCGATTTAAACAACAATTACGTCCTTCTCTTTCTTATATCCAAAACGGGATGCGTACACCAATTTATCCAGAAATTGAAGCTTTTATACAAACGAAAAAGTTGAAAAAATATGAAATCCAACAACAGGAAACTGCTAGTGAAACCATCAGCAAACCAAGTAAAAGAAAGAAAAGTAATATAAAAGCTTTCTTCAATGTGTTGTGATAACTAAATCTTCTCAAAGGTGTAAAAAGAAAAGATACTCCAGAAGAGAAAAAGACAAAAAGTGATGCAAAAAGAGCTAGAAATGTTTTCCCAAATACATCGAATCTAGTATGTAAGTCTTGCGGTCAAAATGGCCATGCATCTGCTAGGTCCAAAGAATGCCCGAATTATAATTATGCAGTGAAAGAATTGATTCAACAAAATCTGGGTTCTCAAAATCAAAGATATACTGTCTCCATACCTCTCAAGTCATTCATGTCTTCAGTAGATGAGAATGCGAATAACACGGCGGTTGAAAAAATCAAAAGGCTTTCTATATTTTTGCGAAAAGTCGCCTACAATGCTCAGCTTTTTGTTAACTTTTATATTCTGAAAAACCCAAACAGTTTGCCTAATGAACTATTGAAACAAAACTTTTGGTATAGCGTGAATAGAGTGGTGTACCAAAATTTATCAGTTCAAAACTTCCAATCACAATATCCACTTATTACCCACCTTGCAGAAGTATGGGAGGGGCTTAACGGTGTTGAATCACCACGAAATTTTCCAGTGGTTTATTCGCACCTTAAACCGATACCGGCGGTATCAGTGAAATTTTTACAATTTACCGGAACCGGCGGTATCGGTTTAGGTTTAAACTGCTACTGCCAGCAACGGTCTAATTTTTTTAAACCGCTACCGCCGGTAACGGTGTAAGCTTATACTGATACCGGCCGGTTAACTTTTTGGCGGTCTAAGCTCTACCGCTACCGCTGGAAAGTTTTTTAGTGGAAGGCGTCAACTTGACAGTTGATAAAGGAAGTTTAACTCTTTACAACCAAGTGGTTTCATCCGCTTGTGAGTCTATAGCTACTTGTTATAACAACTATTATATAGTTAGAGAACTTTGAAAATATTATTGCAAATTATTTTATATACATGATCCATCAAGCATTGCATGTAAGTGTAAAACCTTGTTGAATATACACTAAAAACTTGACATCAATTATTAATTTTGTAAAAGGACATAAAAATGCCCGCAGTAGAGCATATAGTATACGAACATGTGCTCAATGTAGTGTTTTCTTCAAGACCAGGAACCATCAATTCTGACAATATTTCCACTTATTTGAACAGTGCAGAGCAAGAAAACATTTGTGCGTTTTTAGACTCGTTGATATTGGAGATAAAGAATCGTTTATTAGTATTTCCTGTAACAAAGGCGACTCTAAATAATGCTCCATTTAGCATTATGCTAGTATTAAAGCACATTCTGGAGAAATATGAATCCTTGATTGTGTAAGCACCACTACCTGTTCCTGTCTCCCAAGTTCAAATCATCCCACAATTACAATAAGATGAGACTGATCAAGTAAATAAAAGACCAAAAAAAAAAGAAGAAAGGAAGAAAAAACAACAATGACAACAACGGCGTAAAAAGAGGTTTCCAGCCGCCTCGTCTCTTCTGTCTAATCTCAAATCCTAGCTTGCATTGGCGTTTCGTTAAAATAGATAGCCAAATTTTGACTGGTGTGTTTCCGACGGCTTCAATGGAACGGTTAGAGGAAGAAACAGTTTTTGAATACACCCAAAGATCTTTTTTTTCCCGTTTTCATTTTGCTAAATTAAACATAAATACGTAGGTACATACATTTTTAGCAATTTATAAACATGCTAATTTTCAAATAGTATTTGGCTTTGAAAAATTAAATTTACCTCAACGAAAAGGAAAGATGTTTATTAATAGCCTGTACACAGATGGGTACAATTGTAGGATTTCTTTTTGCCGAAAGAGATACGCAGAATCTCCTGTGAATGAAACTGCATTTGGAGCTGCAAGATTTCAATAGTGAAGAAATAGATCGTTATTTTAGACCTTGCACAGTAGATCCGCCAACAGGAAAGATGCTTTTGTGTCATTTCATGGTAACACAGATGTTAGGCGGCTATCATCTGCTGAATATTACAACATGAATGGAAGTACCAAACGTCTGAAGTTGGAGCAAGACAGGAAGAAAGAACAAGGTGTGCAAACAATCGAGACAAATATACCTTCTGTGAAGTCAGAAATTACAGATAAATATATAACGCATGTGAAATACATGATGCAACATCAGGACACACTATTTAATTTTTACAATCTTCAAACAGCAAGAGTCAAATGGTGTAACTACATCGGAAAACAGCATGCCCTCCAGGATGCTGTAAATATCCTAATTAACGGATCAAAGAAGTGCAATAAATCTGTGGGATTTGTACTTTCATCCATTTTGTTCTTGTAACACCCGTGCAGCAATTGAATACAATAATTGAATTGTGGGGTCATTGCGGAAATGGTTCACTAAATGTAAAGGGTGTTGACTGATAAAAAATTGTTGACAAAGCAACAAAAGTAGAAAGTGGTGATGTCAAGCTTCCTTCTATCGAGCTGCCGGTCACAAAGTAACACATCTTGGCCCAAGGTTGACATGAGTGTCGGCGAAGAAAAGGGTGGTCTTTGTTTTGTACAGTTTTCTTTAAGACTTCATATTTCACTGAAGATATTACAAATGTTAACACAATCGGCATTTTATTGTATTGACGATAGAGAGATATGGCATAAGACATATAAGTCTCAGAATAAAATCATTGTCCACTGTATGCTGAATTTTCACTAAAATGGGGGGGGGGCTACTGTTCTGTTGAGTGATCTGGGTTGTTAAGAATTTCCGAAATGGTACGATTCGGCCATTCTGTCGGCCAAGGTGAATTATAGTTGCTTTTTTCCTTCAGATCCGATTTGTTGTCTCAACGACAATGTCAATCACAGTGTTATTCAACAATAAAATTTGTTTCGACATCAAAACTTCTCTGGGGAGGTCCGTCATCTTGTACTTTAGTTCTAAATATCTTGATACCAGATGAAGTGAAAAACGGACATGTTTAGACCTCCGTGTTTTTTTCAAACGTATTTTTTTTAATACCACTTACATCAATTCTGGCCCAGACCAGCAGGCCAATATAGCCCAATCATTTACAGTGCAACTCCTATTATTCACAGTCTGTGAGTTCTAAAAATTCAAGAACCCTGCCTAGGAGGTCGCCCTCCTATAGTAAATACTAGCCGCAGCCGCAATATCGGAATATATCTTTTTCGATTTATCGTCTTTTGAAAGAAACAAGAGTCATTACTAACTAATTTTTTTACGTTATCGGTTACTTTCATACGATAGAGGAAGTATGTTAAGGAAAAAGAAAAGGATAAGAATAAATTGTGTGAACCAGCTTTATTTATAGGCTGATAAACAAGAGCTTATGTCAGAATGATCTAATTGTTTGTTTCATCATCCATAATGATAAGTACTAACACGTTGAGTAAAATTGACAGTGTGAAAAAAAAATGTAACATGGAATTTGGTTTTTAAGAGCAGAAGTAGTTGGCTGATAATAGTTCCTGTATCCTTCAGGATTATTACAATAAGAGTAACTAAGGGTTCGTTGTTAAGTTGTCTAAACTAACTCAAAACACAGGCATATGAAATATCTCCCCCCCCCCCAATATACGTAAACGAGCTATTGATGGCATGCCTAGTTGTAAAACTTTATTCTTTTCAACATATTGGTAATTCTATCATCTTTTCAGGCCCTAATATTAATAACGGACCTTTTATCCACGTATTCTTGGGACAATAATCTTGTGGCATATCAATTTTCCATCATCTCCTTTTTGATTATTATAATGTTCAACACTTAAACTTCTCTTTTAAATCTGAAAATGCCAAACCTATAATTCCTGTTTAGCATTTACAAGACTTTCCCAACTACAAGAAATCAATCAATTTGGCATTTCTGATCGATTGCCCTCTTCAAAAAAAAAAAAAAAAAAAAAAAAAAAAAAGTGACGGGAAAACGAAAAGTGCAATGCATCACTCAGGTTCTTCCCCATGATGGTTTTTTATTAGACATTTATATGAGACTGGCTGGATTTTTATTTTAGTCAAACTTAAAACAGTTGCGCTCGGATGCTCGTTACAGTAGATCTTTTTTTCTTTAAAAAAAAAACTTGGTTCTTTCGTAGCAATATCAATTACAGCAGTGATATATTGCAATAAGGACTTTAGGATTCTGACGAGATTTACGCACCTGAAAAACAAATCCTTTGTAAATATTGAATGTGATCAAGTTCCACGAGATGTTTGCACTAAAAACAACTCTATCCTTAAATTTAAGTCAAACATTAATATCTAGATAGAACGACTGTCTTAATTTATATGCTCCCCACAATTCTGAAAGTGGATGTCGTCTTAAAATACGTTTCATCTCTTCTTTTTAAGCGAATCGATATTTGCGTTTAAGGTATAATTTATGTATGTATTGATTAGCTTAGTTTATTAGTGAATATAGCTTAATAACATGACTCGATGCACTCAACCGAAATCAGTTTATGATTTCGTAATTAGGCGATTCTTAATAAATAAGAGCGTATTTGGGCTAGAGGTGAGGATTACAACCCTCGTTTTACACAACGTTATCAATGGCTTTTTTCCAAGTGTATAGTCAGTTGATCTAGGATTCCCCTGATAACTTGGCTCTTTTGTTTTAATGACTGCAGTACAGTGACATGGTATTGCTAACGACAAAAAGAAACAAAAAAAGGCTTCAGCAGGTCCTATACTTCATCTGAAGGGAGGTGATATCCTCGTTCATGAGCCAGCACTATCAGTAACGCTAGAAACAGTTATTTACAAACACATGGATTTTAAATGTTTGTCAATTATTGAAAGGATACCTCGGCACAATAAAAAGCTAGAACGCTGTAGGAAGTTTCAAAAAAAAAATTTTTTTTTGGGGAGGAGCGGACGGATACCAAATGCCGCAAGATAATCTATGTTTTTTTTTCTTCAGCCCTTTTTTTTTTTGTAGTACAACAAGTATGCTGCTTTTTGTTAAACTATATCTCTTCTCATCCAACCAAATCGTTCCTTGCATACGTGTCAAGGGGGGAACCTTAAAATGATGAGGGAATCTCCGCCTAGAGTGTTTGTGTATTTTTTTTTGTGTGTGAATACGCCAAGAAGATAAAACCCTTTAGAAACGTCAGTTTTTTGGGTATTCCGTTAATTAGGAAGGGACCCCCCAAGTGATTAGAATATAAATTTATCACGCTAATATATCTCAGAATAAAACCTGATTGAAACAAGGATACCACATTCTGATTTGACAATAAGAAAGTGTCTTGTGCTAATTTAGCACTTAAAAACCTTCAAATGGTCATAGCGGGAACAAAAAAAAGAAAGTGTAATATGACGGAGGTGACGTTTTTCTCCCTTTGACATAGGGTTTTAAAGATTGTGATGTGTTATTGCGTGTAAGTGACAACATCCATTGTATAAATTGAGAGATGTCTGATTTTGAGTGAGTGTGAGAGTGTGCACATGTTCAATCACAAAAAGACAATTTAAAAACCGCGTGGCATAAGCACTATATACGTAATACATCTCATCTTTTTGGAAGATAACGAAAAAAAAGTTTAGTGCTACTTACAAAGACACTATATTTTTTGACAAAGTACGGTAGTATTCATGAACGATGATAGGTTTAAAAATAAAAAATAAATAGGCATGCACAATGTACACAAAACTAGTCTATGGGAGATGGGAGGATGTGTATATTTGGTAATAGTTGACTGATGGAATTATATCTTTTTTATTTTATTGATTATCACCATCTTTGATAACAACCTTAATTTTGCTATATAAATACCCAGGAAAAATTTAAATTTGACTTTGATTTTTTGTTTCTTTTTAGTCAGTTGGTGTCCCCGGAAATTCCTTTTTCTTGATGGTCCTGTCCGTTACACTGTGCCATTGGAACATGCCGAAAAAAAAAAAAAACTAGATTATCTTTCTACCTAGTTTTTGATTGGAGTAGTTTTATTGGTTAGATAAGAGCAGACCCAATAAGATCATTTCTCCATTTGGAAAGTGATATTTTTTTTGAGTTTATTATTTTGTATGTATGCATGTATGGGGGGAAGTAAGCAACACAGAGGGTATTCAGTTGTACTAGAGAAATATGCATTTCGTATGTACATAAAGTAAAACCAATGTGTAATAAGAGTGAGACATTTCCGAAGAAAGGGGGGGGGGTGATTGCGGGGGATGTGAGATTAATCATAAAGTTCAATATATTTGGTACTCCGGGGTTTACTCTAAACTCCAATAGGTTATTACGATCCAAGCCATGAGTCATTTTTGAGAAAGACATATAAAGGGTGGCGTTCCTCAATTCTACAACCTTTTTTTCTCTATTCTTTTTTTTTTTAAAAAAAACTCCCTATTCACCTACCTTTACAGAAAAAAAACTCTCTTTTTTTTCTGTTACTCTTTGCAACTTTTTACTCTTTCCCTTAAACTCCTGAAACCCTTTTAAAAAAACCCTTTTTTTTATCTCCCAATTAGTGTACATTTATCAGAAATCGAAATGTACGCTACTACCTTTTAAATCTCCCACTTCTCGACCCTTTGAATAGAAATTAAAAAAAAAAAAAAAAAAAGTTAAAATGGCCTATTATTACATGTTAAACGGAAAGCACGTAGGAAACGACGTAGATTGAACCCTCATTACAAAATTAGCCCAATTACACACTATATAGAAAATATCATCAACCCAGTACAAAACTCAACTATCATGTCTTATCCCATGGACCAACAATTATTTTTCCCTACACAACAAGACCCATTGTTGTTTCAACAACAACAACAAGAAGAAGCAGCTCTCTTTAGTGATCTCTTTAAGGACCCTTCTTTAGACCAATTGCTCTCTTATTCGCCAATCTCCTCTCCCGGATCCTCCTCTTCTGAAACTATTGACAGTCCCACTGCTGTTCTCAATGATGGATTCTTGGATGACTTACTTACTTCTCCCTCTACTTTACCTGCCATGGATATGATGTATCATCATTTTGAACCTTTGGAACAATTACAACCCATCCATGAAAAAGAAGAAGAAACTCTCAAGCCTCGTCCATCCAAGAAGAATCATCTTCAAGGCCAATCTACCATGTCAATCAAGATTACAACCCACAAGTCAGCAAGACCTGCACGCAAATTAGAATGTTTTAATTGTAAGGTAACCAAGACTCCTCTTTGGCGTCGTACCCCTGATAGACAACATTCACTTTGTAATGCATGTGGACTCTATTACAAGCAATATAACTGTCATCGTCCACTCCATGTTCGTAACAAGACCCATACTATCCGAGCTCATCCTTATGCATGTGAACGTGTATTGCCAATGACAATTCACACCAATAATAGTCCTCCTTCTCCTCCTTCTCCTTCTCCTGTGGTCCCTCTCGCTTCTCTTTCCCCTACTACTACTCCATCTGTGGAACCCAAGGTGATACAAGACGAGGTCAACATGATGGGTCAAGAGTGTGCCAACTGTCATCAAACACAAACTCCACTTTGGCGCAAGAATGAACGTGGTGAACCTGTGTGTAATGCGTGTGGATTGTATGCCAAACTTCATCATCGTGATCGACCTGCTGAAATGAGAAAGACGACTATCCAAAGACGCCGTCGTGATTGGAATTCCGATGAAGATGAAGAAGAACCCGATGTTGTCATGTCACCTCCTACCAGTCCTGTTACTACGACAACCCCTCCTCAGCAACAGAGTACCTTGTCACCCATGGCTGGACTTGAAACCGAAGATACCCGATTTGTGTCGCTTTTATTGCAAATGGACAGAGATCAAATGCATGGCTTTTTAAACACGTTGGAACGCCGTTGTGGTTTCCTTAAGACTATTTTATCCACAGATTAAAACTTATACTATAAAATAAAATAAAGAGACTTTTTCCTTTTAAAATAAGACTATTTTGTGCAATGACCAAACCAGTATTATGGTATCGGATGCCTTGTTTAAAATAAATGCAATGTTCTAGACCTTTTTTACAAGGTATAATTGGAAAGTTCATAGAAGTTGAGTAGAAAAAAAGAGAACAAATTAGATCAATTCAACTCTTTCATTGGATGACGGTGAGTGATTATAAAAAAAATAAGAGATCGAAATCGAGATTTGTTTTCATTCTTTTCTTTTCCTTTTATCTTTTTATTTTTTTCACTTTCTCATAAATACAACCCGTAGTTTTTTTTTTTTTTATTATTACTTTATTTACATCCTTTTTTTTTTTACCTCAATAAAAATAAAAAAATAAATAGAAAACCAAAAAAATAATAATGGACGACACCCTATTAAAATACGATCAGAGTTTAGAGGCACTAGAGAAACAACGAGAGAATCTGGAACTGGTGATGAAAAAAATGGGCGCAGAATGGGAGGAAAGGTATAAACTAAGCAAAAAAAGTAAATAGACAAATAAAAAAACTAAAAAAAAAAAAAAAAAAATCAAATGGGACACGTAGTGGTGCAGGCGTGGGTTGGATGGGCGATATCATGTACTCGAATAGCAGCACAACCAGTATGGGTAAATCTCCGCCACCACCCCTTTTGTTACCCTCCATCACTTCTTCCAGTTCAGAACCTTCACATGATTATTTACAAACTTTATTAAACGTCAATGACCAACTATTAGCCGAAAGTTTGGCTTGTTCTAGCATTGACACTACCAATACCCAATCATCATTTATCAAAAAGTCTCCATTCGTCACACCATCCCCTTCTCAGTCTCAGGACGACACTTTGGTGGCTCAGTTCACTCCACCAATCACACCTGATTAAAAAATAAAAATATCTTTTTCCCTGTAATAAAACGTCACTATCCCCCCCCCCTTTTTTTATATGTATTAGCTTCTGTGTGAGAAGAAACCTGACTGAGTTTTTTGACAGCAATTCCAATCCCAGGTGGATAAACGTTTCGAGCGCGTAGGACGAAATAAATAACCTAGTACTACTGGTTGACGTCATAATCATAAAGAGTCATTGTCAATTATACAAGAGTAGTAGATCCCCCATTTTTAATTTTACAAAAAAGAGTAGAAAAAAACAGTCAAAAAAAAAAAGGTTATTTATACATGAGAATGTGCATTCAACTTTAAAAGGAAAGTTGCAAGGACTTTTTTTTTTCTTTTTTCTATTAGTTCTAAAAGGGATCGACAAAAGTGATTTAAATGAAAAAAAGACATTATTAAAAAACGGACCCGAAAATAAAATGAGGGATTGTGACACAGGGGAGGTATAATAAATTAAGGTTAGGTCCTAAAAAACGCAAAAAAAAAAAAAAAAAAAAAAGAGATCTGCGTTTAGGCAATTTATGGAAGGAGAGGATTACTATGATTGATTGCTTATTGGATCATCGTCTTTATTAAGTGTAATGTGACAAGATCAACTACCCAAACCTATTAAGGCTTAAACCAAATTTATAAACTCCTCCTTCTCAAACACACACACACACACACACATAACACACATAAATGGATTATATTTTTTTTTTTTTTTTTTATGAATTCTGCCTTCTTTTATTCTTGTCATCCCCCCCCTTTTTTTTTTCTTTAATTTTTTTTTCTTCCTTCTTTCTTTCTAATTTTTTTTAAAAAAAATACATATATATACACACATACAGACACACACACACAATGATTCATAATAGACACTCTCCTTCAAACACTATTGCAAATGCCCCAGAGGTACCTTCTTCTAATACGCAAATGCCTTATTTTGATCCAAGAAATAACTCCAGCAACTATTTCTCCAGCGGTCACTCAAACCCCCCTGTTGTTGGTCAACCATTATACACACTCGATATGAATTCGGCTGCCACCGCTGCCGCCGCCGCCACTGCTGCTGCCGCCGCTTCAGTGGTCGATGTCAATAACTCTTTGCCCCCCCTCCCATCTTTTACCTACCAAATCTGCAAAAGTAGACACTACAGACTATTTTAGTCCCCAAACTAAGACAGCTACCGTACCTTCTCAGCCTCCTCAACAGTCATATCGCAAAAGTGTAGATTATCAACGAGCCATGTATCCACCTCCACCTCCTCCTCCATCTTCTGACAGAAGATACATTCCCGCTGGTGGTGGCAATGCTGGTCCTCCTTCTTCTAATAGCAATAATAATAATAGTAATAATAATAATAGTAGTAGCGACGAGAACCCGTTTTATATGCTGCCACAGGCAGGTCATGGTTATGCCCCTCCTCCTCCCTCCATTGTACCTTCCTCAGGTAATAGCGGTGATATGTCAAGTATGTATTCTATCCCTCCTCACCCTTACAGAAATCATTTTAATCAACAACATTATCACTTACCTTCACCACCTACTTCAGTGATCGATGGTGTGCTTGTCAACCACCATCACCATCACCACCAGCAACAGCATCACCCACACCACCATGGCGGTCACCATGACTACCATCACCCTAACAATCAACATGTGGTGAACGGTGGTATCACCAACAATAGCCAAAAAGTTTTTTCATTTGTGCCACTTCCCGGTTTAAATCAAAAGAAACGACCCAGAAGAAAGTTCCATGAGGTGGAGCGTCTATACCAATGTAATTACCAAGACTGTACTAAATCATATGGTACCTTAAACCATTTGAATGCGCACGTCTCCATGCAACGCCACGTAAGAAAAAAAAAAAATCAAATCTAAAAACTTTCTTAAAAATTTAACAAATATTTTATTTTTATTTATATAGGGCAATAAAAGACAGCCTACAGAATTTAAAGAACTTCGCAAGATGTGGCGAAAGCAAAAACGAGATAACAAGCAACAACGCAATGGGTCTCGTAGTACATCTCATTCGATGGAAGACGACCATCAACAAGAGATATCTGTGATGAATACGAGTATTTTATCGCATCATGCTGATTATAATATGCCACCTTATATGCAACATCCTTCCTTATTGTCTCACCCACCTCCTCCTCCACCACCACCCACCTTATGGCGTCCTCATTACCCATCCCAACCCTCTGAATTTATGCCCCCTCCACCTGGATATTAATTTTTTTTTATCTATCTTATTTTTGTACATATAATATATTTCATTTTTTAAAGCTCATTTATTTTATCTTCTAATAAAAAAAAAAAAAAAAACTTTTTTTTTTTAATGTTGTACGGGTTAAATGACTTAATTTCTGGAATATTTTTTTTTATAGCTGAAACACGTGCAAATTAAACAACGCACAAACAAAAACAAGTAAATTATTACAAACAAAAATTTTGAAAAATGACGTAAAAAAAGAGAGAGGAGAGGGGGAGGGGTGGTCACACCTCTAAAAGTTTTTTTTTATCTTCCTCCCGAATAAACCAGGGGCATTTATCAAAAAAAAAAAAGTTGGGGGAGCTTGAACACTTTTTGGCTTTTTTTTAAAATTAAAAAAAAAGGGGGGGAGCTTCAAGCGCCAAAAAAAAAAAATGATTTGCCGATAATCCAACAATGTTTTTTTTAAACCCCAAACCCCAACTCACCCAAGTCCAACAACACTTTTGTAAAAGAAGATATTTTGGTAAAGTTGAACACCCAGCTTGTTGGGGTGAGGTAAACTTTATGATTGGCTGATTTTCGATCTCCGTTTCTCGTCTTTGAAACTTACCATCCCAGAAAAGAAATGGGGGACGCAAAAAAAAAACACTTTTTTCTTATTGTTTGAATCATTTTTTTTTTTTTTTGTAGAGGGCAGAAAAAAAATTAAAAACAGCATTGAAATTTAAAAGCGTCTACTCTTTTTCTTTTTATACCATATAGACACAACAACAACACATATATATATATAAATTATGGAACACAAGACCTTACCTAGTCACTTTTTAGGTAAAGTAAAAAAAAAAAAAGCCCTACCCTTGCTGCCAAACTGACAACTCTTTTTTATTATTTTAGGTGGTAATACAATTGATGCTGCTCCTCAAGGACCCGTCAAAGACTTTGTCCAAGCACACGAAGGTCACACTGTGATTTCCAAAGTGTTGATTGCCAACAATGGTATGGCTGCCATGAAGGAGATCCGTTCCGTTCGAAAGTGGGCCTATGAAACATTTGGTAACGAAAGAGCTATTGAATTCACCGTCATGGCCACACCCGAGGATTTAAAGGCCAATGCTGAATATATTCGTATGGCCGATAACTTTGTTGAAGTACCCGGTGGATCCAACAATAACAATTACGCTAATGTTGATTTGATCGTTGACGTTGCCGAAAGAACAGCTGTCCATGCTGTCTGGGCTGGTTGGTAAGTGCTTCCCCACTTTTTTTTTTTTTTTTTTTTTTTTTTTTTTTGGCTGTGATGATAAAACAAATTTTTTTTGCTAAACTGATGTGTATTGTAAAAAAAGGGGTCATGCTTCAGAAAACCCTCGTTTACCTGAAATGCTCGCTAAATCCAAGCACAAGTGTTTGTTCATTGGTCCTCCTGCTTCTGCTATGAGATCATTAGGTGACAAAATTTCATCTACCATTGTTGCACAGAGTGCTCAAGTTCCTACCATGGGTTGGAGTGGTGATGGTATTACAGATACCGAACTGGATGAAGCAGGTCACGTTATTGTCCCCGATGCAGCCTACCAAAGCGCTTGTGTCAAGAGTGCTGAAGAAGGTTTAGCTGCTGCTGAAAAGATTGGTTTCCCCGTTATGATCAAGGCCTCTGAAGGTGGTGGTGGTAAAGGTATTCGTATGGCTCATGATGGTGCCAACTTTACACAATTGTTTGCTCAAGTCCAAGGTGAGATTCCCGGTTCCCCTATCTTTATCATGAAATTAGCTGGTAATGCTCGTCATTTGGAGGTACAATTATTGGCAGATCAATACGGTAACGCCATCAGTTTATTCGGTCGTGATTGTTCCGTTCAACGTCGTCATCAAAAGATTATTGAGGAAGCTCCCGTCACCATTGCCAAACCCGAGATCTTTGAACAAATGGAAAAGGCTGCGGTTCGACTTGGTAAATTGGTCGGTTATGTCTCTGCTGGTACCGTCGAATATCTCTATAGTCATCACGATGAAAAGTTTTATTTCTTGGAATTAAACCCTCGTTTGCAGGTAGAGCATCCTACCACTGAAATGGTATCTGGTGTCAATTTACCTGCTGCTCAGCTTCAAATTGCTATGGGTATCCCCTTGCATCGTATTCGTGATATTCGTGTCCTCTATGGTGTTCAACCCAATAGTGCTTCCAGTATCGATTTCGGATTTGAACATGCTACCTCCCTCACCAGTCATCGTCGTCCTACCCCCAAGGGTCATGTCATTGCCTGTCGTATTACCGCTGAGAACCCCGATGCTGGTTTCAAGCCTTCCTCTGGTATCATGCAAGAACTCAACTTCAGATCCAGTACGAACGTCTGGGGTTATTTCTCCGTTGTCTCTGCTGGTGGTTTGCACGAGTATGCTGATTCTCAATTCGGTCATATTTTCTCTTATGGTGAGAACCGTCAACAATCACGTAAGAACATGGTCATCGCTCTTAAGGAATTGTCCATTCGTGGTGATTTCCGTACCACCGTCGAATACATCATTCGTTTACTCGAGACCCCCGATTTCGAAGATAACACTATCAATACCGGTTGGTTAGACATGTTGATCTCCAAGAAATTAACAGCTGAACGTCCCGATACAATGTTGGCTGTGTTCTGTGGTGCTGTTACAAAAGCTCATATGGCCTCCATGGAGTGTATCCAACAATACAAGCAATCCCTCGAGAAGGGTCAAATCCCCAGTAAAGGAAGTCTTCGTACTGTCTTTACCGTTGATTTCATCTATGATGATATTCGTTACAACTTTACCGTCACACGTTCTGCTCCTGGTGTCTATACCTTGTACTTGAACGGTACCAAGACTCAAGTGGGTATTCGTGATTTATCCGATGGCGGTCTTTTGATCTCCATTGATGGAAAGTCGCATACCACTTATTCTCGTGATGAAGTGCAAGCCACACGTTTAATGGTGGATGGTAAGACTTGTCTTTTGGAAAAGGAAAGTGATCCTACTCAATTAAGATCTCCTTCTCCTGGTAAACTTGTCAACTTGTTGCTCGAAAATGGTGATCATTTAAAGGCTGGTGATGCTTATGCTGAAATCGAGGTAATTACAATAATTAATTTTTTTATTAAATGTAATGTTAACATGTGCGTGTGTGTGAATGTTTTAGGTCATGAAAATGTACATGCCCTTGATCGCTTCTGAAGATGGTCATGTTCAATTCATTAAGCAAGCCGGTGCTACATTGGAAGCCGGTGATATCATTGGTATTTTGTCCTTGGACGATCCTAGCCGTGTCAAGCACGCACTTCCTTTCAACGGAGCCGTCCCTGCCTTTGGCGAACCCCATATCTCGGGTGACAAACCTATCCAACGTTTCACCGACACCAAGAATGTATTGGAGAACATTTTACAAGGTTATGATACACAAGCACTTGTACAAACCGTGGTTAAGGATTTCGCTGATATCTTGAGCGATCCCGAATTACCTTACTCTGAGATGACCGCTGTCTTATCTGTTTTATCCGGTCGTATCCCTCAACGTTTAGAGAACTCACTCCATAAGTTGGCTGATGAGGCCAGTGCCGCTAAGCGTGATTTCCCTGCTGTCGAATTCGAAAAGATGGTGGAGGATTTTGCTCGTAACCATATCACACTCCAATCAGAAGCCACTGCTTTCAGAAACGCTATTGCTCCTTTATCTAGTATCTTTAGTCGTTTCAGAAACGGACTCAAGGAACATGCCTATGGTGTCTATGTGCAACTTATGGAACAATACTACGATGTCGAGATCTTGTTCAACCAACAACGTGATGAAGAAGTCATCTTGTCGCTTCGTGATCAAAACAAGGATGATTTGGACAAGGTAGTTGCTGTGGTTTTATCCCACGCCAAGGTCAATATCAAGAACAACTTGATTTTATTGTTGCTCGATATTGTGAACCCCGTTAGTACCGGTGCTGCTCTTGACAAGTACTTCACACCCATCTTGAAGCGTTTGTCCGAGTTGGAAAGTCGTGCTACTCAAAAGGTGACCTTGAAGGCTCGTGAACTTTTGATCCTCTGTCAATTACCTTCTTATGAAGAACGTCAAGCTCAAATGTATCAAATCTTGAAGAGCTCCGTCACTGAGTCTGTCTACGGTGGTGGTTCCGAATACCGTACCCCCAGTTATGATGCTTTCAAGGATTTGATCGACACCAAGTTCAATGTGTTTGATGTTTTGCCTCATTTCTTCTATCACGCCGATCCTTATATCGCTTTAGCTGCTATCGAAGTCTACTGTCGTCGTTCTTACCATGCTTACAAGATCTTGGACGTTGCCTACAACTTGGAGCATAAGCCCTATGTCGTTGCCTGGAAGTTCTTATTGCAAACCGCTGCTAACGGTATTGATTCCAACAAGCGTATTGCTTCTTACTCTGACTTGACCTTCTTATTGAACAAGACCGAAGAAGAGCCTGTACGTACCGGTGCCATGACCGCTTGTAACTCCTTAGCTGATCTCTCCTCCGAGTTACCTCGTATCTTGACCGCTTTTGAAGAAGAACCCCTCCCCCCTATGTTGGCTAACAAGTCACCCAAGGAAGATCGTATGGAAAACATTTTGAACATTGCTGTCCGTGCTGATGAAACAATGGATGATACTAGTTTCCGTACCAAGATTTGTGAGATGATTACTGCTAACGCTGATGCTTTCCGTAAGGCTCATCTTCGTCGTCTTTCCGTGGTCGTATGTCGTGAAAACCAATGGCCTGATTACTACACTTTCCGTGAACGTGAAAACTATCAAGAAGATGAGACTATTCGTCATATTGAACCAGCCATGGCTTATCAACTTGAATTAGCACGTCTCTCTAACTTTGAGATCAAGCCTTGTTTCATTGAGAACCGTCAGATGCATGTGTACTATGCTGTTGCTAAGGAAAATCCTTCAGATTGTCGTTTCTTCATTCGTGCGTTGGTTCGTCCTGGTCGTGTCAAGAGTTCGATGCGTACAGCTGATTATTTGATCTCCGAGAGTGATCGTCTCTTGACTGATATCTTGGATACGCTTGAGATTGTCAGCCACGAGTATAAGAACTCGGATTGTAACCACTTGTTCATCAACTTTATCCCTACATTTGCCATTGAGGCAGATGAGGTAGAACATGCCTTGAAGGACTTTGTGGATCGTCACGGTAAGCGTCTTTGGAAACTTCGTGTGACCGGTGCCGAAATTCGTTTCAATGTGCAATCCAAGCGTCCTGATGCTCCCATCATTCCTATGCGTTTCGCTGTGGATAACGTTTCTGGTTTCATCTTGAAGGTGGAGGTGTATCAAGAAGTTAAGACCGAAAAGAGTGGTTGGATCTTGAAATCCGTCAATAAGATTCCTGGTCCCATGCACATGCAACCTTTATCCACTCCTTATCCTACCAAGGAATGGCTCCAACCTCGTCGTTACAAGGCTCATTTGATGGGTACCACTTACGTGTATGATTTCCCTGAACTCTTCCGTCAATCTATCCAAAACCAATGGACTCAACTCTGCAAGCGTAACCCTCTTGTCAAGCAACCCAGTCATTTGGTTGAGGCCAAGGAATTGGTGTTGGATGAAGATGATGTACTTCAAGAAATTGATCGTGCTCCCGGTACCAACACCGTGGGTATGGTCGCTTGGATCATGACCGTGCGTACCCCCGAGTACCCCAGTGGTCGTCGTATCATTGCTATTGCTAACGATATCACCTTCAAGATTGGTTCCTTTGGTGTTGCTGAAGATCAAGTGTTCTACAAGGCCTCTGAACTTGCTCGTCAACTTGGTATCCCTCGTATTTACTTGTCTGCCAACTCTGGTGCTCGTATTGGTCTTGCTGAAGAATTAATTGGTCAATTCAGTGCTGCCTGGAAGGACCCTACAAACCCCACTGCTGGTTTCAAGTACCTTTACTTGACCCCTGCTGCTCATGAAGCGCTTGTTCAACAAGGTGATGCCAAGAGTGTGATTGTGGAAGAAATTCAAGATGAAGGAGAGACACGTCTTCGTATCACAGATGTGATTGGTCATACTGACGGTCTTGGTGTTGAGAATTTGAAGGGATCTGGTTTGATTGCTGGTGCCACTTCTCGTGCCTATGACGATATCTTTACCATCACTTTGGTTACTTGTCGTTCTGTCGGTATTGGTGCTTACCTTGTTCGTCTTGGTCAACGTACTATTCAAAACGAGGGTCAACCTATTATCTTAACAGGTGCTCCTGCCTTGAACAAGGTCTTGGGTCGTGAAGTGTATACCTCTAACTTGCAATTGGGTGGTACTCAAATCATGTACAAGAACGGTGTTTCTCATTTGACCGCCGAAAATGATTTGGAAGGTATTGCCAAGATTGTGCAATGGCTTTCATTTGTTCCCGATGTCAAGAACGCTCCCGTTACTATGCGCTTGGGTACTGATCCCGTTGATCGTGCCATTGAGTATTGTCCCCCTAAGGGTCCCTCCGACCCTCGTTTCTTCTTGGCCGGTAAGAGTGAAAATGGTAAATGGTTGAGCGGTTTCTTCGATCAAGATTCGTTTGTGGAAACCTTGAGTGGTTGGGCTCGTACTGTCGTCGTTGGTCGTGCTCGCTTAGGTGGTATCCCTATGGGTGTTGTCTCTGTTGAAACTCGTACTGTTGAAAATATCGTACCTGCTGATCCTGCCAATGCTGATTCAACTGAACAAGTGTTCATGGAAGCCGGTGGTGTATGGTATCCTAACTCTGCTTACAAGACTGCTCAAGCCATTAACGATTTCAACAAGGGTGAACAATTGCCCTTGATGGTCTTTGCTAACTGGCGTGGTTTCTCCGGTGGACAACGTGATATGTATCACGAAGTGCTCAAGTACGGTGCTCAAATTGTGGATGCTCTTAGTAACTACAAGCAACCTGTCTTTGTCTACATTGTCCCCAACGGTGAACTTCGTGGTGGTGCTTGGGTCGTGGTAGATCCTACCATCAACCAAGATATGATGGAGATGTACGCTGATGTCAATGCACGTGGTGGTGTACTTGAACCCGAGGGTATTGTTGAGATCAAGTACCGTAAGCCTGCTCTTTTGGCTACTATGGAACGTCTTGATCCTGCCTATGCTGCCTTGAAGAAGCAATTGTTGGAGGAAGGCAAGACCGATGAGGAATTAGCTGCTCTTAAGCTCCAAATCGAAGCACGTGAACAAGAATTGATGCCTGTCTATCAACAGATCTCTATCCAATTTGCAGATCTTCATGATCGTACAGGTCGTATGAAGGCCAAGGGTGTGATCCGTAAGCCTCTTGAATGGTCTAACGCTCGTCAATACTTTTACTGGCGTGTACGTCGTAGACTTTCTGAGGAATATGCTTTCCGTAAGATCGTGTCTGCCACCAAGAACGTTATGTCTCGTGAGGAAATGTGTGCTCTTGTCAAGCAATGGTTTGAAAACGATAACGAAGCTGCTGTCTATGATGATGCTGATCAACTTGTTGCTGAATGGTTTGAAAAGCGTGCTAGTGTGATTGAACAACGTATCACCAAGTTGAAGAGTCAAGCACTTCAAGAACAAATCGTCTCTCTTGCTGCTGATGATCAAGAGGCTGTTGTGGAAGGTTTCAGTCAATTAATGCAAAACTTGAGCCCTGAAGCTCGTGCTGACATCTTGCGTAAATTGAACGCTCAAATCTAAAAAAGAACAAAAAAAGAATTATAAATATTTTAACTCACCCCCCTTTTTCCCCCATCTCCCCTCCCCCTCGCACTTATACATTTGTCAAACGGGTTTTAATCCAAAACACGCCATCCCATATTATAAATAAAGAATAAATATTAATTAAAATTAAGTCCGTGTGGCCCTTTTTTTTTTATATATGTCTGTTTCGCATGAATTTTTTACAGCAAGGATGATGGATACCAGCAGGTAATGTTATTATTGAACAGGGAAGAGTGTCCTTTGTCGCTGAAGACAGTAACTGCTACTATTATTTAGTCAGACGAAAAGCCAGACATTCAGATAAATGCATCCACCATCGTTTCTAAAATCAAAAGCTTCAACTTGTTATGAAGGGTACACAATACGCTCATGCATCATATTATCCACCATACTGGGGAAAGCTTTTTTTTTTTAAAAATCATTGTGGTGTACCTGAATTTTTATTGCCTAAAGTTAGCATTGTTACGACTGCTTTATAATTGGTCAGTAATACTGCTGGATCTCATTGATACAAATATAAAGAAGGCCAAACATGTGTTCAGATTGCATATATGCATGTATATATCTACACTATTACACTAGAACAACAATGCTTAACTTGAAACACACGGACGGTGCCATTTATCCACTAATGCTTTATAAACCCGAGAAAAATTCTTCCATATGCATGGTTGTCAAAAAAAAAAAACAATCTGACACCTAAACACTCGTCAGGAAAATAACTATAGGTTAAAGTCGTAAGGTGGCTGCGTTTGGTTGAAAAAAAAAAAAAAGAGGGTGAAATTACATTGTGCCAGATTGTATAAATCAAGGCTTTATTTTATAGGCGTTAATACACTGAAGATTTGTATATACTACTCCTGCAAATACAATTTTTGTTTTTCCTTTATACAAGCATCCAATCATGACAGATTTAGCATACGAAGGTAGGCAAACATTACTCAAGTATGGAAAAAGGTATCATAAATTATTCCTTGTTCGTTTACATGCTTGTAGTCACACTCCTCATTAAAAAAAAATGCAAAATAATTCTCGCTGTCTTTTTTCTTTGGTCGACCCAAAAAAAAAAAAATCATGGAGCCTTTACCTGTTGTATATCGTGATGAAAACTGGTTTATCGTTAATAAACCATATGATTGTAGAATACAAAACTACCCAAATACAACCGGCGCCACGGGTAAAACGAGATCAAGGTCGATCCATGACTGGAATCTAATCTCTTCTCTTTCTCAATACAGTCGAAAGCATGTTGAAGGAGCAATTTCCTGAGATCCCCAAGTTTCGTAATGTGCATCAACTTGATTTTGCAACTTCGGGTTTATTCGTCCTGGCCTTAAACAAAAAAGCAGCGGCTGCCGCCAGTAAACTATTTCGCGATCGCACTGTTAAAAAGACCTACCTTGCGTTAGTCAATGGCCATTTAGCACAAGACGAGTAAAAAAAGAAAAAGAAAGAAACGAATTTGAAAGGAGGGAAGAAAGAACTCACTTCTCTTACGTCTAGATACTTTGTGGATCAGCCCATCGATGACGATCCCGATCATGAGTTTCGTATGACGATTTTGAGTTCAGGAAAGCCAGCACAGACAAAGATTCAGGTGCTGAAGCGAGGATTCTATCATTATAAGGAGGAGAAAACAGGCTTAGAAAAGACGATTCCTGTGACCCAACTCAGCCTATCACCCATTTCGGGTAGACGACATCAGTTACGAGTGCATTTAAAACATATTGGACACCCTATTGTTGGTGATTTTAATTATGAAACTGAGTACACGGATACATTTCGAATGATGCTTCACGCCCATCGAATCTCACTGCCTTTACCCGGCCAAGATGAATTAAAAGTCATTTCGGAGGATCCGTTCTTGAAGCTCATCGAAGTAAAATAGAAATGCGACCGACAGGATAGATTAACTCCCTTGCATTTAAACCATGTATGTATCCCCCCCCCCTCCCCTTTTTATATATAATATACGCACGAATGATTGAAAAAGAGCTTGTTTATTTTATTTTTTTCTCTAACTAAAAAAAAAGGGTTTATATGCTATGGAGATTTAATAGTGTATTATTGATGAAGGGTGGTTGGTTGAAAAGGGGGGGGGTAAACATTTAAAGGTAGTTGATGACAGCCTCCTTGGGAGCATCAGCAGGGAAACCTTCAAGACCTTGAGGGTTATTACTTTGCCAGTTCCATAATGAGTTACAAGCATCATCTAAAGATAACTCAGCCTTCCAGCCTAATTCCTTGTTAGCCAAAGTGGGGTCAGCAGTAAGATTAGGAACATCACCAGCACGACGTGCAACAATCTTGTAAGGCAATTCACGACCGACAGCCTTATCAAAAGCATGGATCATCTCCAAGACAGTAGAACCAACACCGGTACCCAAGTTATATTCAACGCATCCAGGGTTTTCCTCGAGCTTCTTTAAGGCGGCTAAATGACCCTTGGCCAAGTCAACAACATGGATATAATCTCTTAATTTAAAAAATTAAATTAGTTTCCCTTCCCTTCCACCTTTGATATTGAATATATATATATACCTAATACATGTACCATCACGGGTAGGATAATCATCACCAAATACAGACAAGAATTCACGCTTACCGACAGCCACTTGAGCCAAGAAAGGCATCAAGTTGTTGGGGATACCAGTGGGGTTTTCACCCAAAATACCAGAGGGATGGGCACCGGCGGGGTTAAAGTAACGGAGTAAACCAGCGTTCCAATCCTTTTCGGCAGTACAAAGATCACGGATAATATGTTCAACAAAGAGCTTGGTACGGCCGTAAGGGCTCTTGGCATCCTATGAATAAAATGTGAGATTTTCAAATTCAAGTGTGTATAACTTTCTTTTTTGAAGACTTACAGTAGGACTGGTTTCAGGAATGGGAATGACAGGAGGTTCACCATAAACGGTGGCAGAAGATGAAAAGACAATGTTCTTGACATTAGATTCCTTCATGGCTTGTAATAAGATAATGGTACCGGTAATGTTGTTGTAGTAATAATCGAGAGGGATTTGAGTGGACTCTCCGACAGCCTTGAGACCGGCAAAGTGAATGACAGAGTCAATAGCATGACGGCTAAAGACCTCTAAAAGAGCCTTCTTATCGAGAATATCAGCCTTATAGAAAATAGGGGCCTTGCCAGTGATTTTTTCGATACGACGAACGGCTTCATAAGAAGAGTTATCAAGGTTATCGTAAATAACAACTTCACGACCAGCATTCAATAACTCAATAACGGTATGAGAGCCTATACACAGCCAAAAGAAAAAAAAAAAAATGTAAGAATAAAACAATAAAGCTACAAGTGTAGTCTTTTTACCAATATAACCAGCACCACCAGTAACGAGAACAGCTTTTTGAACCATGTTTTTAAATATATATATAAAAAGAAGAAGGGTATTATATTCTTTATATGAACAAAAAAAGAAAAGAAAGGCCAAACATTTGAAAAAAGCGTATTTATATACTTTTTTTAAAATTCAAACAACGCCTTCTCCGAGGGTGGCAGTTACTTAGGTAATCAGAGACTTTTCCAAACGGAGTAACTGTCATTGATGATGTATTTTTCCCTTTCCCGTACACAAACGAAAAGATTTGAGTGATAACCGTGTAAAAACATCCATTCTACCACTCCTTTTTTTCTTGGACCAGAACCTTTTCATGGGCTGATTGTAGCACACAACTATTTTAAAAGTGTAAGCCTTTTATCAAACAAAGGAATTGCTAAAAATACTTTTTTTTTTCGCTCAAGAAATGACCACGTATCTGGAACACGATGATTTATTAATTAATTATTTTTGGATTTCTTTTTTCGAATTTTCTTCACTTGATGATCATTAAAAAAAAAAGCTGCATGTAACCCAATACTTCGTCTTATTATAATTGAATGCATGGAGTAAATTATAAACAGGGCTTTGATTAAAATCATCGTTGTACCAAACACAAGTCCTTTTTAGGTATAGCGCGGATTATATAAGCAAATATTGACGGACTATCATTTTTAGACAAGAAATGATTGTTCATCTCTTGATGTGGGGGGAGATTACTTAATTACAACGTGCGTAATTTCAAAGAATTCAGTTGACTAGCTTCGTGTCCAGCTGACAAAATTATTCACTTGTTTTATTATACGCTGTCGCTTTAGACTGGGGGGAGAGGATGGATTGTTTAGATGCGTCTTAAAATACATTTGTGCTTCAAGACACAACATTTGCCAATTATATATCTGATTTGTCTAATACAAGTACCATGTGCTCAAAAGATATAGAACTAAATTTAGAACTTTCTCTTCTATTAGTGGAGGAGGTGTAGATCTCACAAAAGAAGATACACCGAATAAAAGACGAAAGGAGAGATAATAAGGCCCTTTAGATATACGCGCATCTCATCAAACAGGCATTACTATACTTATATAGTAACTACTAGATAACTCGGGTCATCAATCCAGTAACATAGGCTCGCTTGTTCACATACAAAAAAAAAAAGTCAAGATTTGGAAATGATTATTTAAACTTTATTCGACGACGCTCTTTCATGCGTTTGCTAATTCGTTACGATTCTGTTCTGCCACAGCTAATGCAGCCATGATATTGTTTTGTGTTTCTGCATTCAAGTCCTTTGTCAAATGTGTATAAAACTCGGGTTTGTGTTGTTGCATATCTAGTTTAAAAGTTAGTAACATTGGGGTTTTTTTTATTCATTTATTTACCTCTAAAGACTTGTTCAAAGCAAATGTAAGGGTCAACATCATCCAAAGGTGATTCAAACATGATTTCTTCAGCAATTTCGTCTTCCTCATCGTCTACATCGCTGTCTTCATTGTTTTGATTAGCAGCTTGTTGATTTAAATATTCCAAATATTCAGTGTCCTCATCTTGAACATCCTCATCTATTATCATTTAAAAAAAAAATTTAGTATACAAAAGCTTAACCATCTTTCTGATACATGTATGGCTTTTTTATACCTTCGTTGTCTTCATCCTCTTCCTCTTCAACATCGCTGGTTTCTTCCTCTTCACCGCTTCCTTCTTCCTCTTCCTCTCCTTCTTCATCACTACCAGCTTCCTCGTCCTCATCCTCTTCTTCTTCTTCGTCTTCCTCAAATGATCCACTATACAACTTTTCCATAGCTTCACGATCTACATTTTTTTTTTCGTTACATTAGAGCATGCTAAAATAAAAGGGGCCTTAAACACGACTTACTTTCAATAGCTTTAGGTAGACTTTCAAATACCCCCGAAATACTGACCAAAATTTGTGGCCAACCAGATTGTAAGGATTGAGGAATTTGATCTGAGGACAAGTTTAAGAGGGAACACATGGCCACAATAGCTAATTTCTTATCATGGACTCTAATATTCTAGTTAGAGCAACCAAAAAAAAAAAAGGGGGGACTTCATACACGGTATCCTATAACAAACCTTGAGAATTTATCCAAGGTGGAGAACCAAAGACTAAAGAAACCTTGCGACCATTGGTTTTCATCCAAGATACGAAGGGTTAAAACAGGATTGTAATAAATGCAGTTTACAACAACCTCGATACAGTGCACTTTGAATTCCGTTGTCTTCATTTGACCAGTAAAAATGTACTGGAAGGCGAGATTTAAGAAAGGTGCAACACACTATATATATATGTATAAAAGAAGGATGAGGTAAGTAAATGTATAATTTTGCAGAAAAACCCCCCACCGTAGGGGGTAGACAACTTACAACATCAACGTAGCCACGACAGTTGAGCAAAATAGATTCCATTAATCGACATGCACAGACACGATCCACCTCTCCTAAATGGTCGCTCTTCATGACAGTATCAATGATCTCAAACATCATTTGCTTGACATGATCATTGGTAGTAAACACGTCTTTACCATACGACACAAAGTTAACCAAAGCAGGCAACATTTCATTCATGAAATCCAATCCAGAGTCCTTGAAAGCACTATAGATCAGTTCAAAGACACCCCACATGGTGGGTGTAACACGCTTAGCCGAAAATGTACAAGAATCAATGATCTCAAAGATTTCATCATAGAGATCAATAATGCGTTTTTCAAGTGTATAGGTGATGACGGGTAACAGTGCGTTTTCTAATTGTTGCAAAATATCGGGCGTACTTTCCAAACTCAGGATCAAGGTACCGATGGTCTTGAGGACACCCATGGCTGCCATGGTTTTGTCACTTGCTTCATCCACATCGCCATCAAAGTTATCATCGTCGTCTGTGTTCTTGTGGAATGTTTGTGAAAGTTCTTCCATGATACGCAAGAAGGTATCTCGTAATTGCGTACAGAGTTGGACTGCAAAAGGGGTTAATTGTTCTGCAAACACTTCCACAAATTCTCCCATCACACTGGATAACGTATCAATATCAATTTCATTCGTTAGGTTGAGGAATTCTTGCATAATAAATGGTAAATGGGGTGCCATCGCTTCACAAACTACAACGAGGGAGGTAAACACATGGCACAAGAATTAAACAAACAAAAGGTCTACTTACCACTTGCATGTCGAATCATGGGTTGTAAAGCTAAAGCAGCGTGTACTCTAACAGGAAGCTCAGTGTCACGAAGACAATCGAGTACATTTTGGTATAAAATAGCAAGATTCTGACACAATCATTTAGTATTTACACGGTTCCCGTTTTGGATTTTAATATTCACTTTTTACCTGTTCATTTGTAAAGTCTAAATCACTGAAATGTCTAGCAATTTCACAGGCCTGTTAAAAAAAAACATTGGTTAAAAAAAAAAAGAGAATTACTTATGCGAGTGTGATTTTTTATAGCTTACTCTTGCACGCAAGTAAGGAAATCTGCTTTTGAATTCAGGAAATACATGAGTGACGAAGAATGGTTCCATCATGTTGGCAACCTCAGACGTATTTCCCAAGATCACTGGAGCCAAGGCACCAATCATACATAATGCACCATCCTTATCACGACCGTTTTTCTGCTCCTCGGGTGTTTCCATGTATCGGTTTAGGACGTCATTGATGAAGCCCAAAATGTTCATAAATGTGTGCTTTTTACGATCTCTAGCCAAATCGATTAATAAAGTGGTTGCATTACTTTGACTGGAATGAAAATCGTCCAAGGGATCTATATAAATATATATATTAAAAAGATACAACGTATCAATGACTTCAGTTTTTTTAAGAAAAAAAGATAATGTGTGTGAGTGTTTACCAATTTTTTTGTGGACATAGTCTACAGCATCCTCTGTCCATAACTGTTCGTCTTCTGCCGAGAAACAAAGTTGAGGGAATAAAAACTGAGAGACCAAAGTATCCGTATGAGGTTTAATGATTTTCCATGTTGTTTTATGCTTGATGCTGTCATCAAAGAATGCAGCGGATAAAGCTAAGCATTTGTTGGACATCCAATATTCCTTCTTGATCCATCCATCGATCTGTTGCAGGTAAGTTTGCAGGATATTTGGTGCGAAATTGGAAGAGAATGATTTGGCAAAAGCAGTGTATTTGGTGGCGCTGGAAGGTAACATGGCAGGATTACCATACTTTCCAAACAATCGGTTTAAACAATGGTAAGCCCATTTCTTGGTCTTCCACCAAATGTATTTCTCGCGTTCTTCGGGATCACTAGGTAAGACCTCGTTGGGAATCTTTTTATCGACTAGCTGAAGGAAGAGCGTACCCCAAGGTACTAAAGAAGAGGGTTCTTGCAGACATTTGGGCAAATCCACCTGAATACTGGAATGATAGATTTTCAAGGCCAATTTCAACATTTCGGCAGCTTCAACTGTATCCATATTGATAAGTTTGTTACAGATAGCATTGATAGCAGGGAATGTAAGTTTAATAATTTGTCGTAGGGGTTCTCTTCGTTCCAATGATTTCCATCTAATATCCATTTTGTTTAACTACACAAACGACGTTACCCAAAAAAAAAAAAAAACCTTTATATAACTTACTGAAATACTTTGACAACTTCACGTAATGCGATCAAACCAACATAAACAATACGAATTTCCTCAGAGATCATAAATGTTTCCAACTCGTTAATAAAGGTAAGCCAATTTCCAGGAAAATCCGTAGTAAGGATACTATTTAATGATGCGGCTAATTGCACTCTAAAAAAAATGGCAAATGGCAAAAATTTAATGTTTTTTTTATGTAAGCTAAAAAGGTACAAAGCATGATAACTTACTGAACAGCGGCAGGTGCAGTGACTAAAGCGTGAAGAATATTTCTCTTGATAACAGACTTATCGTCCTCTGTAATTAGAATACCTTTGGATCCATCCCAAGCTTTATGAACACGGTTCTTGAAATAAATAGCGGCTATCACGTCGTTTCTTTTAAGTTGACAGCAAAAAAAAAAGAAGAGGTTTTTCTAAAATAAAAGTTGGATCTTACCGGCCTGACGAGCTCCTAAATCTAACTCTTCTGAAGCTTGAATTTGCAATACCAATGGTAAGAATCCAGGTTGAGATTCGATCTATAAAGAGATCAGTTGAAAAATAAAAAAGAAGACGTGTTAGAAGTTCGAAAACCCCGAAGTAAAGAGAACAAAAAGCGTTTTACGTTTCTAATGTTTAGTTCAGCCTGTTTGTGAACATTGGGATCAGGATGATAGGTCGAAACAAACAATTGGTAAACCGCGTTTTGGTCCATTGCAGTTTGTTTGTAAAAAGAGTAACGAAAAAAACGAAAAAATGAAAAAAAAAAAAGTGTTGTTGCAGTTTTTCCCGATTAAGGTTGGAACGCCACTAGATTCTGTTATCTCTTTATTTTTTTTGACTTTTTGTCCTCTGTCATGAGAATATCTTTCCATATGTTTATAACAGTAAAATGGCTCATAGAGATATAGTTTAACGACATGAGAACCACTTTGTTTAACGTCTTTTAAGAATTACGGTGGAAAAAGCAAACCACATATGTGCGTATTGTCGGGGAATCAAAACAAAAGCTCACCCACTGATAAAAGACTTAAAGCGGGGATTAGAATGTGCTTTTTAAGGTGAACTAAAGTCTCTCTCTTACTTGGGGGTGTACGCAGCTAACTAATCGAGAAACGCGGAGGGGGGTGCACGGCTATGTGCACGTGGACTTAGTAACGGTGGACGAATAAAAAAAGAAAGTAATGTGAGAAGGTCTTGTCGATCAGAGCAAAACGCACCAATGTTTATCAGGAAGCCTGAAATGATTTAGAGAACGCAAATCCGCATGATAGTTTTTTTTAGTGCTTCGATCCCATTTTTTTTTTTTTTGCTACGGTGTTACGAAATGAGGCACAACCTTTTTGTAGATGCAAATTATTGATACATGGGTAACTGCATTAACCCACTGTTTAGTATGAAAAATGCAATTTTATCACACTTTACAATCAAGTAGATGATCCATATGCACCCCGCATTCCCCCTTAGTTCAAGGCTGGGGAAATGGAGATACTCCATGTTTGAGTAAGGGCGATGATTGTTTATAATCTCCGTTCTGCTTGGCATGTGGGAAACCCTTGGCATGCTTAATTTTGTTTTGCATGCGACTGCATTTTTTTTATCAAGTTTTTTTGCGTGCTTTTTTAATATTTTATATATAAAAAAAAAATGGAGGAGAATTGAGTGTATATATATGTAAATGAAGATTAAGTCTATTTTTGTTCGGCAGTAGTCTTAGCAGCTTGGAATTGTTTACATTGAGCCTTGTGAGAAGTCTTGAAATCGGCCACTTGACATTCACGAGAACAATACCAGATACTTCTACAGGCGCCACAGGCTAAAAGAGGGGTATCAGGCTTATCCTTGACATGAGCCGCGTTACAGTGAGAACAATGCTTGGGGTTAGGAGGGTAAGAGTTATTCAAGATACCGGATTGGATCAATTGTTGCATCTTTTGATCACTTTGCTTCTTGGGTGCATAAGAAGAGATCAACTTTTGAGCCTCAGCCTCAGATTCATGAGCACGAATAGCATCACGCTTTGTCTCGCTTAAGCCAGTATGTGCACCGTATAACTCTCTGAAACGTTCTTCAGCCAACTTGGCCTTGACATAGTACTCATGTGCCTCATTCTTTCTCTTCTTGTGGTTGACAAGCACGGATAAAGCATAAAGTGCATGGACAGAGTCATTGGTATCGGCGTGTCCGTTTTGAAGGTACAACTTGTAGTTCTTGATGGCATTCTCACGCTCATTTTCCATGGATAAGTAAACAGAACCAAGCACAAAGTAAGCAATAGAGAACTTGGGGTCTCTTTCTAAAGCCTTTTCCAAATCCTTAATACCAAGTCTAATAATAATAATAATTATTTAGAATCAAGAAAAAAAAGCAGGGGTTATAATGTTAAACTAACCTGAGTTTACCCAAAGAGAGATAACAAGATGCACGAAGGAAGAATACGCGTGCAGGGAGATCAGGATAAGTATCAATAGCTAAGGATAATGTGGTGATACTGTAAAAAGTGGTCAGGTAACACATACACGTAAAAAATATAATAATAATTCATTTCTTACCAATGCTTAAATTGTCTTCCGACCAACAAAATCCAAGCAGAGAATAAAAGACTATCCTTGACAAAGAAACCTTCCTTTTGCTCTTCAGGAATGTTTTTTAACAAGACCTTTTCATATTGTTGACCAAGAATAAGAATACGTTCAGACATGGGAGCAGCCTTATCGTCCATGATCCAGGCATCGACCATAGTTTCAGATGCAGTCTTGATGTCTTCTTCATATTTCTCTAAAACGTCATCCTCAAGCGATCTGGGAATAGTCATACAAAGCTCATAACCTTTACGGAACATTTCCTTGGCCTCTCTGTATACTTTAGCATCAGGGTCGTCAGACTTGTCAGCATTACCACGAGCTTCTAATAAGTCATAAGGAACAATACGTTGAGAGCCTTCCAAGAAGCGATCTTGGTATTCTTCAGTAGCAGTGGCACCAGAAGCAGTGGCAACTTCGTTATTGGTAGTAGTAGGGGCTTGGACAGCAGCAACTTCAGTCATTATGTGTAATAAAGGGGGGGTAGAAGTGAAAAAAGGGAAAGGGGAAAGCGGGGGGTAGATTTCATTTTTATTTCATTTTTATAGGAAATAAACAACCCCTTGACGCACACCCAATGGATTCAGTCAATTACCAACCAATAGAATAATGACGTGTAAATTACCCCACTTGATAATTTTTTTTTTTTAATTTGACTATAAGTATTGTCTTCTCTCCAGTGATTTCAACTGCAACACAAGATCTTTACTCTCTTTATAAAAATCCACCTTACAACGAGGATGATGAATATCGATTTCATTGGGCAAAAGGATATCCATCGATTTACCCTGTATATTTAAAATAATCTTGTTGGTTGTAATATCAATTGTCCACGAGGACGAATTCTAATAATAAAATGCATAATCAAATTTAGCGCTTACTTATTTTACACACACACACACACACGCTTTTGCCACACATCTTACCTTATCCGGCATACGAATAATCACATTAACCATTTCATTCTCTTTATCCACCTTGATCTTGGGCTCCAATTTCCATTCCACATGATTTATGCTTAATTCACTTTTGACGGCTGTCAACAATGAAGGCTTGGGTACTCGCAATAACCGAGCTGGGATCGCTCCTTTACTCGCAATCAATGGCATAGTGAATTCTCTGCTTAATTTTACATGGGCGATTTCTTCGACATATTCCATCGATAATTCTAATATGTAGAGCCTAAAATCCAGGTCTCTTTCACTCCTTAAATAAGGTTGCGTATGGATGCAAGCGTCCATGATCAATGCACCTAACAGACACATGTAAGCCCTAAAACTCTCTCTTTTCTTTCAAAAAAAAATCACAAACCTCCATCGACTCGTTCCTTGCCCATATTTAAGGGTACTTTATAATACGCATCAGGTTCTGCATTCAATGCTTTCTGGATTTCTTTTTCCGTCGATAAAGGTGGTGCAGGAATGCTGGCTGCATGACAAATATTAATATAGACAGCCGTGTTCACAGGGTATTTCTTGTTTTTCGATGTCACCACTCTGGTTTTACAAACAAAACCTGCTTGGGGTTGTACATTAATTGTGTTGAAATCTCGTCTTGTCGCAACAGCCATATACTTTTGGACCAGTCGTGTCATTGAAGCGGGATCTTGAGCTATTTGTGACGCAATGGCATCCATCAGTGCCTCGTGCTCTTCTCGTGTCAGTTGCTCCAACGTGGGTTTCTTGGTGGCGTCGAGTAAAAATGGTGTCGTAGGCTCATCAGGAACCAGCTCGAGAATAGGCATGTTTTGTAATTAATGTGAGTGAGAGACAGGAGACAGAGAGAGAAAAAAAAAGAAAAAAAAAGGTTTTTTTTATTGAGTGTGTGTATGTGTGTTGTGACCGTATTTGATTTATTGGGTTGTTTAAAAAAAAAAAGTCAGTAAGGAGAGACAGATAAAGTGAAAGGCACATTGGTAAGATTCAAAAAAAAGAAAAATCGCATGTTATCAGTATAGTAAATGTCTCATCATGAATAATATACTCTCCAAACAACAACTTTCTCCTAAAGACAGGTTAACCGGTTATTGTTGTTTTTTTTGCGCCGTCTGCAGAGACAGAATAAGGCTGCCGATCACTTTATACCAAACTCTAAATCAGGTAGATACCCACATTTCAGCTTGTTGGTTATTGTTATACAGCGGCTCCACCCCCAAAGTTCGTTTTCCAATTTCATAAATTCGCTTTTGTCGCAGCCCAAAGTTCGCTTCTTGATTGGTCAAAGTTCGTTTTTTGAAAATCACCCAAATTCGCTTTGGTGGCACCCAAAGTTCGTTTTCACGTCAGAAGAGTTCGCTTTTAAAAATTACAGGATTATGAGATAATGTTATGAGAGATAATGTTATGAGAGATAATGTTATGAGAAAATGTTATGAGAAAAAAAAAATGTTATGAGGAAAAAAAATGTTATGAGAAAATGTTATGAGAAAAAAAAATGTTATGAGAAAATGTTATGAGGAAAAAAAAATGTTATGAGAAAATGTTATGAGAAAAAAAAATGTTATGAGAAAATGTTATGAGAAAAAAAAATGTTATGAGAAAATGTTATGAGAAAAAAAAAATGTTATGAGGAAAAAAAAATGTTATGAGAAAATGTTATGAGAAAAAAAAATGTTATGAGAAAATGTTATGAGGAAAAAAAAATGTTATGAGAAAATGTTATGAGAAAAAAAAATGTTATGAGAAAATGTTATGAGAAAAAAAAATGTTATGAGAAAATGTTATGAGAAAAAAAAAATGTTATGAGGAAAAAAAAATGTTATGAGAAAATGTTATGAGAAAAAAAATGTTATGAGAAAATGTTATGAGGAAAAAAAAATGTTATGAGAAAATGTTATGAGAAAAAAAATGTTATGAGAAAATGTTATGAGAAAAAAAAATGTTATGAAAAAATGTTATGAGAAAAAAAAATGTTATGAGATAATGTTATGAGATAACATTTTTTCATAACATTTTCTCATAACATTTTTTTTTCCTCATAACATTTTTTTTTTCTCATAACATTTTCTCATAACATTTTTTTTTCTCATAACATTTTCTCATAACATTTTTTTTTCTCATAACATTTTCTCATAACATTTTTTTTTCCTCATAACATTTTTTTTTTCTCATAACATTTTCTCATAACATTTTTTTTTCTCATAACATTTTCTCATAACATTTTTTTTTCTCATAACATTTTCTCATAACATTTTTTTTTCTCATAACATTTTCTCATAACATTTTTTTTTCTCATAACATTTTTTCATAACATTTTTTTTTCTCATAACATTATCTCATAACATTTTTTTTTCTCATAACATTTTCTCATAACATTTTCTCATAACATTTTTTCTCTATGAATTTAGATGTTAATGCTTTGCGTTGCAAAGATTGCAATGTTGACTTTAAGACTCATTCAGAGTTAAACAATCATAATTACGGCACTCATGTGGATAAAACAAAAGTCTTTATTGGTAATGGTAAGAACTGGACATTTAAATAAAACATGACATTTTTTTTTAAAGAACAAATAGACACCATTATGGAAGTTAGCAAGGTTGATGGCAAATTTAATTGTCCTGAATGCTCAAGCAAGCTCAGTACTCCTACCACATTTAGCGCCCATCTCAAAAAAAAGCATAACGGCCACTGCGAAGCCATTTCAAACAAAACAAAGCGACGAAGCCTCGAAGATAATAACAACGATAATTCTACAACCATATCATTGAAACATCGAAAGTTACGAAGCCTGAGATATGTCTATTTTTGTCTAAAAGTAGGCCCAAAAAATTATATTCAGCGCATAATCAAAAAATCAAACAAAAAAACAAACAATTTAGTTCTGAATCTAAATTTAGATGAAATTGATTCAAATTCTGGTTCATCTGGTCCTTTATTTTCAACATCAGCTCGATGTGATAATGACATGGGAGTATTACTTGCGTCAAATGCCTTAGATCTTCCACAAACTGATCAAGAAAAAATAATAATGTTAAGCAAGATTGGAAATTGGAAATCAATAGCAGTATCGTTAGAAAATGGGAAAAAGTATTACATGCTCGCCTCTCCAGACCTCATTGAAGATATACTTGCAGAACAACCAACTGGTGTGGATCTCTCAAGTATATATATTGTTGTTGTTATTGATAGTGTCTTTGGTACTTCTTCTACTTCTATTTTCAATAATATTGCTGGGTCTGCATTTGCTGGTGTGGACATTACCAGGACAAAATACCACAAAGCCATCAGATTTGGCTTAATCAAGCTCAAGCTTCATTCCATTATTCACTGGACAACAAATGCATTTCAAGAATAGTTTATTAAGGTCATGAAGCTACCACATTTGGTGAAGTATATTTAGTATTCATTAACAGGGTTTTTATTTCCTTGAACTGATAATATAATATTTACAACTTGTTTTTACAATTCAATTTTTGTTCGTATCAATGCAAATCAAAGATATAAGATGAAATACATTAAAGAAACAACCCAATAAAATAATAGCGGTATACCGTAGTGATGATTTCTTATATAGGGTATTATTTACGCAGAAGTGTTGTAAAATTACTGTTCACCACTGCGTTGGCATTTTTAATAGATGTAGTCATCGAATCAGCTAAAATTGTGAGTAATTGGTTCAGTTTCATATTGTTGATGACTGCAAATGATTTCTCTTGTTGATCAATAAATTCACGGATGGTATATTTTATTGCTCCATTTTTCAATTTGCTACATAGATCATTTAGAACATCTAGTTTGATTTGGGCCAATATGCCATTGTTGATAACTGAAGTGGCGATTGTTTGAAACAGTTGAGATAGCAATTGAGATTGTGAGTCTGTTTGTTGGGAAGAATCATAGTCGCATAGGGTCCAAATCGTGTAAGGTCTGTAGGAAATATCATATGCAAATGTACTGGATGAACGACATAAAGTATATGTGGATAAACAATGAAATTTTGATCTGAGTTGTCTAAGTTGATAGAAGTAATTTCCTACATCAATACTGGTTGTTGAGTCATCCTTCGCTAACACTTTTCCCAATCTTAATGATTCCATATTGAGATAGATTTTTGTATCGTGTGTTGCAGTGAAATTACTGGTGGTTGGTCCTAGTTCCACAATATTCTTTGTTATTGAGTTTTTGTCTATGCGTATACTTGAGGTCACCAACAGATTACTGACCGTTGTGCCAATTTTTAGTTTGGTTGCTCCGTCTTCGTGAGTGGTAATAATATTAATCCATCCGTAATTTGGTTGTTTTTTGGGAAAAGAGGATGTATTCATTGCAGTTCCAATTCTGCGCTCATGGTGTGCATCAACGGTCTTCGATCTTCCATATGATTCTATGCAATTCAAGAGTAATGCTGATGTCTTATTCACTAGGATTGCCCCAGCAAAAATTTGCGAGGTGACATACCTAAGCTGAGGAAAGAAAGTCCAATCCTGGTTTATTAACTCTGTAACTTCCATTGTAAGCTCCACGTATTTTTGATCAAATAAGTGGTTATAGAGTGGACTTGTATTTATAATATGATCCAGAAGGCTGTCAACGCTTGAGGATGAAGAGTTTTGTATGACTGTTGTATCGGCTGCTGGAAGGGTCCAAGAACCAGAAGGTTGATCGGTTAGCACATCACTTATGCTGTCTGACGATTTTAGAAAATGATAAGTTTTACCACTTCCACCCACTATGGATATTGGTTCCAAATTTCCAATTCTTGCCAACATTATAGAATTCTCTTTTTCACGAGTTGACCCTAAAGATGTACCAGATGCCAACAATATAGCAGTGTTTTTATCAAGAGCTTTTGGAGATCGAGATGAATCAATTTCATCTAAATTTAGATTCAGGCTTTGTAACTTTCGATGTTTCAATGATATGGTTGTAGAATTATCGTTGTTATTATCTTCGAGGCTTCGTCGCTTTGTTTTTTTTGAAATGGCTTTGCAGTGGCCGTTATGCTTTTTTTTAAGATGGGCGCTAAATGTGGTAGGAGTACTGAGCTTGCTTGAGCATTCAGGACAATTAAATTTGCCATCAACCTTGCTAACTTCCATAATGGTGTCTATTTGTTCTTTAAAAAAAATGTCATGTTTTATTTAAATGTCCAGTTCTTACCATTACCAATAAAGACTTTTGTTTTATCCACATGAGTGCGGTAATTATGATTGTTTAACTCTGAATGAGTCTTAAAGTCAACATTGCAATCTTTGCAACGCAAAGCATTAACATCTAAATTCATAGAGAAAAAATGTTATGAGAAAAAAAAAATGTTATGAGATAATGTTATGAGATAATATGTTGTGACTTTTTTTTTCATAACATTTTTTTTTTCTCATAACATTTTCTCATAACATTTTCTCATAACATTTTTTTTTTCTCATAACATTTTTTTTTCCTCATAACATTTTTTTTTTCTTATAACATTTTTTTTTTCTCATAACATTATCTCTCATAACATTATCTCATAATCCTGTAATTTTTAAAAGCGAACTCTTCTGACGTGAAAACGAACTTTGGGTGCCACCAAAGCGAATTTGGGTGATTTACAAAAAACGAACTTTGACCAATCAAGAAGCGAACTTTGGGCTGCGACAAAAGCGAATTTATGAAATTGGAAAACGAACTTTGGGGGTGGAGCCGCTGTAAGTTTTCCAAAAGAGTATTAAGGGCATTGTTCCCCAGAATTTCAACGGCCTGATTTTTTACAAACAAATTCTGGGGAACAATGCGTTTAATAGTCTTTAAGAAAAATTAACTGCATTAAATGAATGAATACACTTTTTTTTTTATAAAAAAAATGGTTAGAACTAACTAACCTTTTTGATTTGAATGATACCATAGAGTACTTTTATTTAAAATGGTCTCAACATTTACGCCTACTGTATAAAGTATGATCTGTCATTTTAAGAAGAAGTAGGCTAATCCGCAAAGACATACACCCAAATCATATCAACCAGATTATACAAGATTAAAGAGAAACTACTCATGAAATCCATTGTAAACCATAAGCAATTTGGTTAGATGCGTGTTTGCCTTTGACCTCACACCAAAAAAAGTCCGACTAGTTATAAATACGATAGGAGGTACAGCATGTGTGTGTGTGTGGCTTGTCTACCCCTTCTTCACTTTAATTATTTTTTTTTGAAAACATGTCTGAAACCGAGAAAATGAAGACAGCCGTGAATAGACTTTTTGTTGAGTCTGGTGAAAAGGAAAGGTAAAACGTTACCAGACCTCTCATTGCAGAAGAAGACTCACCCAATGAATAAAGACTTTTACAAGTTTTGCGTTTACGTTTAGCTGATTCAGGCTGGAATGATGGGCTCGATGCCCACTGTCGCGGTAAGTTTTTCTTCTTCTTTCTTTGTGGCGTGGAATATGAGGCTGAAATATTTCAAAAGAAACCATTCGCAATAGAAATCTTGATGATGTTTCAATGGAAGATTTGATCAAGGAAGTACAAGAACACGGTAAATGTAAGTTCTGTTTTTTGTTGTTTTGTAAAAAGAGGAAGAGAATTGAATAAACCAATGGTATCTATTACTAAGTTGTATATATTAAATAATAATAAAAAAAAAAAATTGCTGCACAGCAACTGTAAATGAATCGATCAAAAAGGACTTGTTGGAACAAATCAAGAAGTTTTTAGATGATAATCTTGAATAAAATTCTATTATTGAGCAACAACTTGGTTCACTTCTTCAACAATACCACGAATGATAGGCTTAGGTTCCTTCAAATTCAAACGCATGGCTAAAGCATCTTCACCATCAGCATAATACTTCTTTTCAATATCATGCACGCTATAAAATGAATCGCTAGTCAGTTCAAATTCTTTTTGTTCCTCCTTTTTTTTTTTTTCTTACTCAAACTTCAAGGTGTCTCTGTAGAGACCGATGGCAGCACGGTTGGTTTTACGTACGTGTAAGGATACATAGTGAGCTCCAAAGACTTGAGCCATTTGCATGGTAGCTTGCGTCATTAATTTCTGGGCAAGACCCAAACGTCTATAAGTACGCATCACAGATAAAGATGTGATATGACCATGAGGCACTTCGGTAGGCTCTTCCTCCCTATCATTTACCGTGTAAGTCTCTCTTTTTGAATTTGACAGGGAAAACTTACATTTTAGCTAAAACATAGCCAACCACCTTGCCACTTTCGTCTTCAGCAACAAAGGACAATTGAGGCCAAGATAAAGCGTGATAAAGGTCTAGAAAGATATTTATTTTTTAGAGGCAATGGGCAAGAAATCACTAAGTGAGCAATGCTTACAATACTTCATTTGGTAGTTCTCTGGAAGATCCAGTAAGTTACAATTTTGAATGTAAATCATGTCCTCGACCTATAATAGAATGACACACGCCTTAGTATCCGCAGTGTCAGAAAACGAATTGCATGTGTTGCTTACGGTAGCTTGTCTAACGTTCATCTTTAATTTTGTTTTAGCTTGAAAAATAAGAAAGATAAAAGAGCGTGTGTCTCACTTTCTATATTCCAACCCGCCAAAAAAAGCCACTAACCCCTCCCCTCTCTCGCCAAAGTGAGCGGATAATCTTTATAACACCGCTTTTCTTTCTCGAGCTTCAATAACCAAAAAAAAAAAAATATGGACGCACCCAACATTCAACAGGTGGAAAGGGTAATGATTCTTTTCTTTTCTCTCTTCTTCTTCGTTTATAAACAAGCCCTAATTTTCATTTTGTGACAATTAAAAAAAAAAGCTCATTGAACAACTTTATAGTTCGAACGATCCAGCCCTCGCAAAACTTATTCAAGAACAACTCCAATCCTTACAAAGACAACCTTATGCCTGGGAAATCGCTTCTCAATTATTATCATTACAGGTAAATAATCATATAAGGTTGTTTCAAATATTTTACTAAAGTGGTCATTAGTCTGACCAGTGTCGATTTTTCGGGGCACATACCTTTCAAGTAAAGATATCCCGTGATTGGTAAACACATACATACATAAACCACGAAAGCACAACACCAAATTAAAACTTTGTCTGTAGGGAAACATTACCAGAAGATAGAATCGATTGGCTAAGAGACGAGTTATTGAGCTGGCTAGTTCGATTATGTGGAGGTCCGATCTTTGTCACAACCAAATTATGTTTAGCAGTAAGATATCACACCCCTTTAACGGCTATATATATAAAAAAAAGCACGTATTTATACCGTAGTCTATTAGTTGATCGCTTTTGCATTTAACACCGTGCCCAATCAATGGCCTCATTTCATTACGGCTACAGTGGACGCATTAAAAATTGGATCACACGCTTATGGAATCCCCACAGACACTATCCACTTAACCATCCTCGAGTTTTTTACGCTGGTTCCCGAAGAAGTATCCAACGCTAATTTAATGGGTGGTCGTAAACTACAGCTGATTGGCGAGTTAAAGGATAGTATCCCACTTGTCTTGTCCACCGTTTCCGATTTACTCTTTTCCACTACCACAAATACATCAATCCAACAAAAGGCACTGGAATGTTTACAGAGTTGGATTCAATACGGGTTTGATTTAGAGTAAGCTATACGGCAAAGAAAGAGAGAGAGAGAGAGAGAGAGATTAAATTTTTTTTTCTCTCTTTAGAACAGCGTATCCTTTATTGCAAAAGGTCATGAGTTTATTAGGGGACGAAGTATTATTTGAACCTGCCGTGGAAGTACTTTTAGAATCCATGCAGCAATCTTCTTGGACAAGATACCAAACTTATAGAAATGAATTACTCGCTTGCTTCACAAGTGAAGGCATGCGAGAAAAATTCACGTTATCCATCTCAGGTAAACCAACTTATACTATATCTGTGATATATTTTTTACTTAATCTTCTTTTCGATAAACAGAAGAAGACGAGGAAACAGGAAAGATGTTGGCCAAATTATTCACGACATTTGGTGAAACTTATACCGATTATATCGTCACCCAGTTAGCAGACCCCAACATCAAATGGCTCATGACCATGATTATGCAACTTACCAGCTACGAAGGTTATTTTCCCGTCGATCAAGAAGTGACAGAGATACCTTTGAATTTCTGGTACGTCTTACAAGAGACCTTGTTCGATGAAAATATCCTGCCCTTGTCCACAGAGAAATCCGCTTGGTCTAATGAGTGTGGACAAACCGCTTTAGCCATGTACCGAGAACTTGTACATGTCTTGATTAAAAATGCAAAATATCCCACAGATGATGTCTGGCAATCCTGGAACAAAGGTAAACATTTTGCGTCCGATTTTTCTTTAAATAGCGAGTGTGATAAAATATACTCATAATTTGGAAGGATAGATGTTCGAGACAAATTCAAGATTTGGAGAAGAGATTTAGGTGATACCATGATCAATCCATACTATGTACTTCGCGATGAAATGCTTTCTATTTTACTCGATCATAGTGTCTACATCATTAACCAATGGTCATCTTTACCCTCTGCTTCTCAGGTTTGTTTTCTCGTACTGTCCTAAAAAATCAGAAAAACTAATCGTACGAAGTAGCATTTGGAAGCTACCTTATTTTGTTTAAAAAGTATTTCGGAGGAGATTTCACCTACGGAGGACCAACATATTGCTCGTTTCTTTGGTCAAGAAGTCCTTGGCAGATTACCAAAGGATAGTTCAATCCGGTTACAAAACACGGTCTTGTTATTGATGGGGTCGCTTTCGGAATGGCTAAAGACGCATGCCCAATATCTGGGATCTGTCATGAATTATATTGCACCTTGTTTGAGTAACCCTCAATTGGCCCCCGCCGCAAGCTCCGCCTTTGCAGATATTTGTGATACCTGTCGTGAATCGCTTGTGGATGAACTCGAGAGTTTAATGCATGTCTATGCCGCCATGACAAGCTCACAGATTAAAGCCAATATCATGCAGAAAGTTGTGGAATCTGTAGCCGATGTCATTCAAGTCCTCTCGCCCGAAAGGGCCATGGGCCCCTTGATGGTAAGTTCCGCTTAGAAAAAAAAAATGGATGTGTATATTAACAAAAAAAAAAGTCCTTGACGGGGGATATTTTACAGGGTGTTTCTAAGGCCTTGCTGTCAGTGAAGGAAGATCCTACTGCGGCACGCGAAGCAATTTTAATTCAACTGCAATATTTATCTGCCTGTTGCCGAGGTATTCAATCTCCCAATGATGATTACCAATCCTTGATGGAACGCAACTCAGTCTATGACGCTTATGCCAGTGGACAATTATCTGCCATGTATGCAACCGTGGAAGGATTCAATGAAATCACCTTTGCTATTCGTGCGTCGTGTTTACAGATCGCTTCCATGTGGGGTGCGGATGAACAGGTCATGAAGGCCTTATCGCATTTCTTGGAATTGGGTATGAGATCCACCAGTCCACTTTTGAGCTTGAATTTTGAGGACCTGGTGTCCTTGTTGGAAACAAGTTATGGTATAGCACCATTTTCTTGCTGGTTGGATACCGCTTCTTTCATGATGACCGTGTACGGAGGACAAGCAGATCATGTGGAGACCTTGCGGGATTTGTTGGGGGTCTTGACTACAAAGACATTAGCATTTATTCATGGTGCTCAAGGTAAAAAACAGCTAATATGTGGGGGTGGTTTTTATGTATGTGTTAACATATATTTTTTTAAATTTTTCATGAAAAAAGCGATGGAGCATTATCCAGATGTGGTAGATAGTTATTTTGGTTTATTATCAAGGGTAAAATGGCATTCCGAAGGAGAGAGAAAAAATAATTGCATGAATTGACAAGATTTTATTTTTTTCGTAGGCAGTTCGACGATGCCCTATGGCTTTCTATCAGCTTCCTATAAATATGATTAGCACTATATTTATGTTTGTAATTGCGGGTATGGGATTACAGGAACGATTGGCTTTAAAAGCTGCGCTTAATTTCATGGTAAAAAAGCTTTACAGAATATGTGAAAATGAATGATACTAAAAATGATTTTTAAAGGCTGATTTCGTAAGCCAAGATTACCAAGAAAACACAGATATTGCTAAAATTGTAGACACCATCATGATGAATATGGGAATGCAAATTATGGAACAATTGTTAATGGTATATGTCTTTTTAAAATTATTTTGTGCCATGTTTTTCTGAAAAAAAAACGTATTAGGGAATCGGAGGTCGCGTGCCTAGATCCTTTTCTGGCCCTTTGGTGGATGTCTTGTATAAAATAACCGGAAAATATATTCAACCGAGTAGGCAATGGCTGCATACATTGTTAGCCACCGTAAGTTTCTTTATGCACTTTTTATTTTATTTAACTTTCATTGTAACATTGATTATTACTTTAGGATGGGTTTCCGACCTCTTTAGCTTCGCCCAATGACAAAGAGATCTTTCTTAAAGGCGTGCTTGGGTAACTGCTAAAAAAAAATGACGAAAATTGCAAAAATACTAACAAGCAACTTATAGAACAAGATCTCTGAAAAGGTTTAAAGAAAATGCCAATTCATTCTCGATAAAGTGTCGAGGCTTAGGCAATACTTCCTTTGGCAAAGTTTAATTTTACTGTGCATGTTAATTAAATATTTATGTAAATCGCGCGCCTTCTTCGCTTTCCAATAAACTAAAAGGCTCAGTTTTTTCTCTCAGCCGTTATAAATCGCAAAATTGTAATATATCTTTTTAAATTTTTCTAGGCTTCACAGGATGATCGATTTAATCTATTGCGCTTCACTATTGGTACATGCTAATAAAGAATAACTGATAGACAATGTCCAAAATTAAATTTATTTGTACATAAGCCTGGGACTAATTCTTGGCGGATGTTTCTTTTAAAGGTAAAGTCTCAAACATTATGGGTGATTAATTAATCAATTAAATCATCCTGACATAATCCAACTCTTGTTCAGATTAAATAATCAATGACATAAGCCAGCTCTGATTTATCAGGAGACTATAAATAAAACTCGTTTACACACTTTTCTCTTCCTCTTTTTCTTTTCCTACCAGAAGATGAAATTGAGGAAACGGTTTTCCTTATGCATTTACAGTGTGGTCCCAGCTATTTACGGTCATTTCACGTATTTACAGGAAAATAATGAATATGGTAAAAAGGTTAATTGATACGACTTTTATTTTTCCACGAAGTGCTAGAATATTGCATGGTTTATTTTCTAAAATAAAAAAAGACATGTTGCAATTTTTGCGATATTATGTCGTTGGGTCTACTTTCTTGAAAGTAGGCCCCACAGAAGCCCGCTAATGCTTCAAGATTCAGTAATAGAGGCTCTTCCACCCGTAATTGTTGAAATACAGAATACAGTTGACAAGACTTTCATTCGCCGTATTATGAAATATTGTGGCCATATAATCGATAAGTACAATGTGGAGCCAATTGCTTTGGCCATATGTGTACATGAAGTCAGAAAAACCATCAGCGATCGTTTTCTTGAAACGCCTAAAGCAGATTTTCTAAAGAGATTGCCATCTGAATGGTGGGCTAAAGAACATCTTTTTATGAGCAAAGCAACAATCTCGGATTTCTTAAATACGCCATTATCAGAGATGGTTGCACTTGTATATGTATTGACAGAACAAGAAGGCTCACTGCTTAGTTTGGAGCACAGGGATGACCTAACAGTGCAGATGTTGTATGTCATCTATAAAGTAGCACTTGAACATGAAATACGGGATGAAGAAAGAACAGTCGAAGTATTGTTGAACTTCTGTGAAAATAACCAGGATAGACAAGGTTGAACTCCCCGTGCAAGAAAAGCTCGTTCGCCAAATGCTCGAATGCACGCTTACTCACGCGGTATGTTACCCGGTAACTGTTGACTTGATTCTCGTCATCGTCGTTCAAAAAAGAGTGTTCCAATTTCCAAAAGTGGTATCGACGAGACTCTCTATGATCATCGGCACCAACAACCGTTCGGGTTCTCTCGACATATTCACCCCCGAAAAAAATGGGTAAACTGGTGATGGCAACACCGAATTGACTCTGGAAGTCACTGACAATATAGCTATATTGAAGGCGTTCGGACATGAAGAGTTCATTAATCGAGTGATGACTGTTGGCAACTTCTTCCAAACGACGTGAATCTTCTAAAAGTTTCATAATATGCAGATACAAAAGAATACTAGACGCAATTGAAGAGGACGGAAATGATTCGAAACGAGCACGAATACACGCAAATGATGGCTTTGTGGTGACCTATCAAGGCTATAGCCATATTAGAGCTAGTAAAGGCTTATCCGTGCTGATACCATTTGTAATATAAGCTTAACAATGAAACATGTAAAAGAAAATATACTAAGCAGCTTGCCGGTTCATCCATGCCAGAGCCTCTAGCACTATCGCCAACAGTTCAGGCAAGCAGCAGTAGCAAACCCAGACCTTAGAAAGACAGATACGGAATGGCTAAAAGAATTTGTTGAAGAATACAGGGCAACAAAAAAGAGAATGAACTGGAAAACATGCTTTGAAGAGGGACGCAATGCTGGTTATCTGGGAACATATGCAAATTCACAAAGTCTTAAAAATACATTGTTGCAGCCAATTTAAATTGACTCGGTGTTACACAGGATAGGATATTTCGTTAGTTTTTTTAATAAATAATTTGACAGTTTTATCTTGACTAAAAATCTAGTTTCTTAATAATTTGTAATTGACTCCTTTGTGTTTCCCTCAACTTTCATACTTCTTGTTTATCTTAAGTCTCTACTTATCATATAACATTTAACTCAAAGTTCATATTTCACACTCGACTTCAATCTCTTTATTATCAAAACCGTATATAAGATATTGTTTATAATAACATAATTACTTTTCTTTTTAATCTTGGCAATCAGTTTATATTTATATTACTAACGCCCTCTTAAAATCATCGCTGATCATCTTCTTATCCTTAAAACTTTATATTATAAAATTTCTTAGGTTGACTACTTCCAGTCTGGTGCTCACTTTTATAACTACTTTATTATTAACATCAGTGTTGATAACCTATATCCACCTTATCCTTTAAGAACTATTACCAGTGTCTTAACAACATTTAAAAAGCTCAATCCAAAACATTAGATATGTTTTATGTCATTTTGTTCCATTCATACCAACATTCTATTCTTCATCCATTTATAATAAAAATAGTAGTTGATAAACATGTACCAGTTTTTTTTTTCTTTCTTTCTTTAAATATATATATATATAGTAAATAAAATATCTGTTGATTTACTGTATACCGTACATATTGAAATTGACTACAAAGTGATATCTTTTATTCTTGTTTGCCTATGGAAGACAGGCCGGCCAAATTGTAAGCAGTCAAAATGCTTCAAATGTGGTAGGACTAAAAATTTTCTTGATTCGCTGGTAAACAATATGAATGCAATAAGAAAATCTTGATTGGTTACATAAGAGTAGTCTTCTTGATAGAAGTTGGAGTTTTAAATGCAAATCACTGTATATTCCACCTGGGCTCGTCCCCATAGCTCAGTGATTATGACCATAGCTTACTAAAACTAGAGATTCGGATTTCAATTTTTTCTCGCCGCAAACATCTGTTTGTTAGTCGATTTCCCTTCCGTCACGCACCTCAGGGTTTTTAATGCCACTGTTTAGTTCGCGGTAGTAGTTGGCAAAACTCCACTTGAAAAGAACGAAATGATTGCTGATAGAATTGAAGAGGCAGCAAAAACAGTTACAGAAAAAAAATGTACGACAAAAAGTTGAATCCAAAATATTGGGGTGAAGAAGCCAACCCTCGTAAAGATATTGTTCTTTTAGGAAATTTCAAATTGTTTTTATTTCCAGGTTCCTTGGAAAAAATGAAGGAGCAATGTGGGTTTACTGATGATGAGACCCCAACAAAAAATGAAAAGGACAGCATACTAGCATTTAAAGTTATTGCTCATTACCTCAAGCTTTTCAAAAATCATGTCACTGAGCATATCGTCACCAAAGAAATAAATGAATACTTTAGTCTTTCTAATAGGTCAAGGCTCTTGACCTTGTTATGCAGCAGTTTATAAAAATTCATAAAGTAAAATTATTACGTCGAATGTCACTGTTTTGCTATTTCTAATTTAATAATATAGACTTATTTTTTGCCTGATTTGCAAGGCGATAGTTTCTACGATATCAGTTTGCCTGAAGAGAGACTCTTAAATTTTTCTAACAATTCCAACTATGTAATGGTGGATAATAACAAAACACTTAGAATGAAGAACAGAGACATGAAAGACATAGTGTTTGATCCAATCGTTAAACGAATTTTTGGTCTTATCGATGATCAAATAAAGCCGGCAGAAAAAGGAGACAAAAATATTGACGCGATTTTGATGGTTGGAGGCTTTTCTCAATCTGAATATCTGCAGCGATGCATCAAAGACCGGTATTAAGGATGTTTGTCATGTCAGCGTCCTTTCGGAGGTGTTACTGCGGTTTCTCAGGGTGTTATGTCTTATGCCTTAAATCCCTGTATGATATCAAAAAGAAGCGCCGAGGAATCTTTTAGTTTAGAAGTGCAAGCTTCTTTTAATGAAAACTTGACGGATTCAAGTAAGAGGGTAGTAGTAAAAGGTCCCAATGGAGTGTGGATTTTTGAAAAAGACCGTTTAAGTTATTTCGTAACGAAGGGTCAATTCTTAAAAGACGAGCAACGGACAGTATATCAAAAAGATGTATATGTTTCATACCCCAATGCTGCAGTGATATGTATCTATAATTGCTGCATACAAATCCTCACAACACTGGTTAATTTTTATACAACCAAGCGATCTTCTCTTGTGACTCTAAAGATGCTAATAATAGGTACCTAACTAAAAGCCATATTCTTTTATACTCGGCCCTGGCCAGTCCAGGTATGGGGAGAGCGCCAAATCATCCAATCAACGTAACCCCAGCAGCAAAGAAAACAAAAAACCTGTTTAAGAAGAAGCCGCATAAAGCGAACGGAGTTTATGATGACGTTTTTTCAAAATTGCATTTGGGGAGGTGAGGAAAAAAAACGCGTTGTCTTTTTCAAAATGAGAGCATGAATTTTTAATTTTCCTTCTTTATTTACATATCTTGTTAAAGTCACAGCATGCTCATTAATAGACCATGAACAATAACGAACAAGAAAATATACAACAACAAGCAAGGTCACAACAGGCCAGTCTTTCAAGTATTGTGAAAGCGCAAGTGACTTTACTCATCTCTAACCTCGACAATGACAATTTTACCAGAAAAGCCGCAGAGATAAACTCGGTAAGTTTTCATCACAATGTCCCCCAGAGAAAATAGTTCAATAAACGTTTTCCTACATAAAAAAAAAAAAGCTCATAGAAACCCATGGTGAAGCTATTAGACAACACTTGTTTCGTTATCTGCTTTCCGACTTGTCTACACCATCCCACATTCGACTATTAAAAGAACAATTAGCCAACCCTCAAGCATGGGTTAGTTTTGGTAAAGCCTTAGGAGGATGGAACCCATCCATGTCATTAAACGACTTGTTTGAGAAACTTGGCTTTGACCAGTTTCAAAGACTCTTGTTTTCCATTCCTCTATTCTCCGGTCCACACCATGACTTGAGCCAACAAGGTAAGATAGAGAGAGAGAAAAAGGAGGGAGAATAAGGAGAGACAAAGCTAATGGGAAATTAAACAGCAATTACCATTTACGAAAAGAACATACATGGAGCGACTGGTCAAGCCGTACCCGATGTCGTAGCAGTATATCTTTTCCATGCGATTATTACAGCAATTGAAAAGAACACTTACACTTTTGACTTGAATCTATTACAAACATTTGTACATCAACAAGTCGAGCTTTTAAAAAACAAGAGTATGGGACAACACATTCTATTTGCTTTGGACGCTAAAAAAAATGGAAGTCTCGATGCATTAAAGAAAAAGATTATGGACATGTACGCTACTAATCCCACTTGTGCTCCACAAGTAATAGACTTGGTAAAAGAACTTGACGTAAGTGTTTTAATGGAACTTAATTATCAGATTTTGTTTATTCAACTCAAAATAGGCCCTTCCTTCTTTATTAGACGCTTTACCTCCGTTTTTAGCTCTCGATTTGGCTTCATGTGCAGCCCAGCAAAATTTGTTGCACTTAGAACCTTGGCTTTACCGAAAGATTCAATCCGACAACTTTATTTCACCTTGCCTCGATTACGTGGCTCAAAAGAATGTCTCCAAGGACCCATCTGTACTTGAAACCATCACCATCTTTCTCAAAGTACTTTCTTCTCGACCTTTACCACCCACCTATGCCGAAATGCTGAGTCGCCTTCAATCACAGTGTCATTCCACCTATCCTAATCTATTTGTACCAGATGCAAGCACAGAAGTCTCTTTTTCACAGGACGTAGAAAAGGAGGCCAATGTTTACTACGAGCGAATCTACAATGGTGAGCTTTCGATGGATGCTATGATTAATCTCTTGAAAGAAAAGAGCCAATCAGAGAACCCACGAGATCGTCAAGTCTTTGCCTGCATGATTCATAACCTGTTTGACGAATACTCGTTTTTTCCTAAATATCCAGACAAGGAATTGACCATGACAAGTGTTCTCTTTGGCTCGTTGATTCAACATGGACTTGTGACTGATGCATCGCTCAGCACAGCCTTGGGTTATGTCTCGGATGCCTTGAGAAATCCTGTGGGGTCCAAAATGTTTAATTTTGGTATTGGTGCACTTTTACAATTTAAATCCAGATTGCATGAATGGCCTCAATACTGCCAGCACTTGCAACAAATACCGCACCTGGTTCAGGCACGACCTGATCTACTCCTGCCGATGATGGATAACGCCTCCGATGCATCAACAACAACGCCAGCAGCGCCATCTTTCAGTTGTGTGCATGTTCCCAAAGTTAAAACAGAGATTGCGTATCATGAGCCTACTGATGCGGTACAAGACAAGATTTTATTTATCATAAATAATGTGGCCGAAAATAACATGACCAGCAAAGTCACTGAACTATCCAAAATCCTTGATCCAGCATTATTTCAATGGTTCAGTCATTACTTGATTGTGAAGCGTATTTCGCTAGAGCCAAACAATCATGAACTCTATGTGCATTTATTAGACGCAATGCAGAATAAAGTTCTGGTGTCGCATGTGCTTGCTGAAACTTTTTCCAATATCTTGATCCTTCTAAACTCGGAAAAGACGATTTCGAATTCATCAGAACGGTCACTTCTAAAGAATTTAGGGTCCTGGTTGGGTCGTTTGACGCTAGCAAAGAACAAACCCATCTTGCATAAATCCATTGCATTCCGGGTAAGCTTAAACTGTATATGTATTTTTATAACTATAATTCATTTCTTTCTTTTTGTTGTTTAGGATTTATTGTTGGAAGCATATGATACACAACGGTTGATTGTTGCAATCCCATTTACATGTAAAGTATTAGAGCAATGTGCTGATAGTAGAGTATTTAGACCTCCCAATCCATGGCTGATGTCCATCCTGAAACTTCTTGTGGAGCTATACGAATCTGCCGATCTCAAACTCAACCTCAAATTCGAAATTGAAGTCTTATGTAAAACTTTACATATTGAATTGAAGGATATCCAACCTACTAGTGCCTTGAAAAATCGAAAACCACAAGAACAACCCATGACATTTAATAGATACCCGGCCGCACCAGCATTACCACCACTTCATCCCGAACTTGGTACCATCATGACTGAAATCCCCATTCCTAATTTAGCACCTTATATCGCCTTCAACCCACAAATTTCTTTATACTCTACACAACCTGCAGCGAAACGTCTCGTATTGCAAGCTTTCACGGAATCGATCCGAGAAATTATCGGGCCTGTAGTTGAGCGCGCTGTAGCTATTGCTGTGGTGTCTACACGTGATTTGGTATCGAAGGATTTTGTGATGGAAATGGATGAAACCAAAATGCGAAAAGCAGCTCATATGATGTCACAGAATCTGGCTGCTAGTTTGGCTATGGTGACAAGTAAAGAACCTTTACGTCTAAGTATTGTGGCGAACTTAAGGACCATCTTTCTCGCACATGGATTGAACGATGTAAGTTTCTTTATTATGGATTTTAGATAAAGTAAAGAAGAAAAAAACTGAAATACATGTATACATTAATATTAGAGTTCGGCAGAGCAAGCGATTATTTTAACCGTGGCGGACAATTTGGATCTGATGTGTGCAGTGATTGAAAAAGCTGCGATGGGAAAAGTCACCTTAGAGATTGATCAAGCACTTTCAACGGCATTTGCTGTCCGTAAGAAGCATCGAGAACAACGACCCCATCAACCATTTGTGGATGTGGATACATATCAAAAATCCGGATTTCCTTCGACTTTACCACCTCATCTTTGTCCTCAACCCACTGGTGTTTCACCCACACAGCTAAGTGTGTATGAAGACTTTATGCGTATACCAAGATCTACGCCTATTCCTCAAGATAATAAACCTGCCAGCGCCCATGCCATTTTGGAACGATTTGCACAATGTATCAGTGAGCTTGAAAAGGCTGTTGCTGCCAATCAAATCTGGGATTTTCATGCTTTACCTCCACAATCACCTATTCGAGAGCTCGTACGACAGATTACGATGTTGGCAGTGACAAGTTTTGATAAATGTGAAGCAGCCAAGGCGTTTGCACAAAAGGTTGTTCAGTTGTTGTACAAGACAGAGCAACCTTTATTGATTGAGGTGTATGTGGTACTATTGGAAAATCTGTGTGAAGTGTCAGCGAGTGTAGGCTCACTTGTGACATCCTGGTTAACGCATGCGGATGATGAACGAAAATACAATGTGCCTGTTACTGTAGCATTAATCAAGGCAGGGTTAATTGATCTACCTGAACAAGATCGCGAACTTTCAATGTTGATTGAAAGTGGACGAGCCAGTGCGATTGATTTTACATTGAAATTGATCCGGGCCTGTTTACTGGATGAAACGCCACCTTTAGCCACACGACAAGAATTCAAGGCCTCAATGGAATGTTTGAGTCATTTACGTCAAGAACCATCGATTAATTTACTTTTAGAAGAAATTCGCAAGAGACAACCGGAAGATGCTGGATTACGTGAGCAACTCGGATTCTTTTTCGGTGAATGGGTTCGTTTATATAGTCATCCTGGTACGACTGAAAAGACGATGCTTGCATTTGCTACACAGTTATCACAACAGAGTATCTTTTGTCAGGAAGAAATGTCCTCATTATTTTACCGAGTTTGTATTGAGGTCTCGGTAGAACATGCGATCAAGTATAAAATGGTACCTGGCGCGCAATCCACTGCATATCAACCAATGGACGCATTTTCCAAATTACTGGTGACTTTACTTCAAGTGCCTGAAGCTGAGCCCATGACGACATTCACACGCGCATTGTCTGTGATTGTCTTAGTGATCTCACACCATCATCAAGTCCGTGGACAACATTTCGATCAACGACCGTTCCTGAGATTGTTTACGAGTCTGTTAACGGATCTTCACTTACAGGAGGCTAATGTGCAGTACCTGGCACTATTGACAGGACTTAGTAACACGTTATTTACGTTACAACCCAGCCATTTCCCTGGATTAACTTTTGCCTGGCTCCAATTGATCTCACATCGTTTATTTATGCCACAATTGTTATTGGCGGAGAATCAAGTCGGATGGTCTGCATTTCAGAGGTTACTAGTATGTCTGTTCCAGTTCTTGGCACCTTATCTACGACATGTGGAATTGAGTGATACAATGCGTATGCTGTATCGCGGTACACTACGTGTATTACTGGTACTGTTGCATGATTTCCCTGAATTCCTATGCGATTATCATTATAGTTTTTGTGATGTGATCCCCTCGACGTGTATCCAATTACGTAATTTGATTTTGAGCGCGTTTCCTCGTAGTATGCGATTACCGGACCCCTTTACACCTAATTTGAAGATTGATTTATTACCCGAGATCCAACAATCGCCTCGTATTTTGTCTGATTTTATGGCGGCGTTGGATGAATCTTTGCAATCGGAATTGGATGTTTACTTGGAGACGAACAAGCTTCCCACGACGGCGTTTTTAGAGGATTTGAAGGGTATGCTGAAATTAAAAGAGGGAGGGTATAATGTTGAATTGTTGAATGCGGTAATATTTTATACGGGCACAACAGCTATTTCAAAGGCAATACCTGTTCAACAAGGACCGACGATGACGATTTATCAGTACTTGTTATCGGAATGCGATTCAGAGGGACGATATCTGTTTTTGAGTGCCATTGCGAATCAATTACGATATCCTAATAGCCATACGCATTATTTCAGTTGCGTTCTTTTGTACTTGTTTGGAGAGATTCAGAAAGAAATTGTGAAAGAACAGATCACACGTGTGTTGCTAGAACGTTTGATTGTGAATCGACCTCATCCTTGGGGGCTTTTGATCACCTTTATTGAATTGATCAAGAATCCACGGTATAGCTTTTGGACGCATTCTTTTACGCGATGTGCAACGGATATTGAAAGATTGTTTGAAAGTGTTGCTAGGTAAGTCAATAATAGGTGTTTTTTTTTATGAATGGTTTCTAATATTTTTTTAATAGATCAATTAATCAAGGTTAAAAACCAAAATACCCCCTCCCCCTCCACCCTACCTTTTTTGTATAATACATTATAATTTAATAAAGTGAAAAGATTGTAAACATTAAATGGAAACAAGTAGCGAACTTTGATTATTATTAATTTATATAAAAGCAAAGGGAGGGGGGGGGGGGGAATAGTAGTTAGGGATTATTAAATTTACTGGTCATGTTTATTTGGTTCTAGAGTTTATATTATTAGATCAGGAAGAGATTTGTAGAAAAAAGTCAAAGTTTACCTTTGCCCTTTGTTGAAAGTTTACGTATTTTTGCTGACTCAATCAACAAATCAAACTCGGACTTGTACTTTTCTCTATGTTCGTTAGGATCTGTAGCTTTCCTTTTATTTTTATCGCAAGCCTGTGCGTTTTCTATGGCTATAAGTCTTTGAACCAACATGGGAGCGCTGACAGGTCTATCTGAATCATAATTGGCATTATACAAGGTGATATATTCTTTGTGTCGCCAGACCTTCTGTGCCTTATCCCCGTAATCAGGTAAATTTAAGTCTTTTAAAATTGTCCTTAATTCCTTGTCTGAAAGCATGGCATAGACCAATTTGTTTGGCTTTTTACCCAAATTAACTGGTTTTTGTCTATCATGTTTGTTCATTGTCCTGTAATACGTTTTTTTATAATTTCTTATCTGGAACTTACAATTTGAGTGCTGCGGGGATTTGCATCTTGGGCGCTTCCATTGTGTGTGTTATGTTCATGCTACTGATACTGCTGTGTATCGGTGAGGATGGGGGAATACGACTATCTCCATTTGCACAACGATCCATATGAATATTTAAAACACGGTATTTCATTTTTTGACAGCAAATGGGACATTCCACAATCGACAGGTCTATTGTTCTATTAGACTTTTTCTTCTTCTCTTGCTTTATGCAAAGATAAATAGAGTCTTACCCGTCAACACTTCTTCTTTTTTGTTGCTACTGGAGGAGGAGGATTCTTGAGAATCCAGGTCGATCAATTCAATGTCATGTTCAATGGGAGTTTCTACAAAATGGGGCGATAATGTATCTGTTTTAGTTTGTGAGCTGAGGCGAGTGGATCGTCTTGTTGTAGGTATACGCGAGGAGGTGGGACGTTTTAAGGTGGGGAGTGGTTTAAAATCGTTAGAAAGGTCGCCGTCGTCATAGTTGTTCTCGTTATCGATTATTTGGACATTCGTCGGTTGAACGGTATTTGGCTGAACGATATTGGGATGTGGAGGTGCGCAGGTGGTTACTGTATGAATACTTTTGTCTGCATTTAATAAGAAGAGGCTAAAATTGAAACGTTAGTTTTGGTAAAGGGGAGTGGAAAAGTTTCTTTTCTTTTTTTACCGGGAAGCCTTCCATGTAGTCACGGCGTTATCCAAGTCATAATTATGAATGAGGTTTTGCTCATGGGCGATGGTGCGACATCGGGGACAGTTTTGTTCCGTGTTTAAACTACGGCGAATGCAAAGGGCACAGAATGAGTGAGAGCAAGTGGTGAGAATCATGGTGGTATCAAAAAACTCTTTACAAATATGACAACGAAAATGTTCGTCCAGTTCTTGAAAGGATCTACTTTGGAAATCAGAAGGATCGTCTATTGTGTCCTCCATATTTAAAGATGACATTTTTGGTGAGGGTAGAAAAAGTTGAAGAGAAGAAAAAAAACACGCGACCTTAAAACGGACTGCGATTTTATTTTTCTTTGTTTGTCGCGTGTTTTTGACGCAGTAAAAAAAAAAAAAAAAAAAATGAGAAAAAGGCTGGATTCCGTGTTTGTTTGGGTAGTACTGGTTTAGAGTTAATTTAGAAACATGCGATGATAATTAACAAATCTGGGTGCTTGTACTAAATCATTATCATTGAAGTTCGTTTTTGCTTTGAATAAATGATTGCCCCAGGTTGTACCTTTTTTTTTTTTTTTACGTGAACAACCATTATCCAATCATATAGTTTTTTTTTAAAATAGCCTTCTTTTTTCGACACTTTAATGATTTCGCAAGCTTCATGGTTGTACAGACTTTCATTTTGTTGGATTGGCTTGTGTTGCCCTGTGTTGGTATTCCGCGAGAGTGACATTAAACCAAAAAAAAAAAAAAAAAAAAATGTAATCTCTTTCTTTTGTTTTTCCTATACAATTATTTAAAATGGGCTGTTGTGCTTCCGTAGAAGAAAGTGATAGCGTTGGAAAATTACGTAATGAGGAAATCGATGGCCAACTTCGTATGGAAAAATTAAGCGGTCGTAATGAAGTCAAACTTTTATTATTGGGTAACAAGAAAAAAAAAAATTAATATCAAAAAGAAATCATAGAAAAACTAAACAGTGAAAGAATAGGAACGGGAGAAAGTGGAAAGTCAACGTTGTTGAAGCAGATGAAGCTCATTTACGATGGAGGGTTCACGCCAGAGGAACGAGAAGCATACAAAGAAGTTATTTTTAGCAATTCAATTCAGTCCATTCATGTCTTATTGGAAGCGATGGAGAATCTCGGTATTTCCTTAGGCGACAGTGGTAACCAAGGTTACCATGACTTTATTATGGATCAACATCAACAAATGGATCATTTTAGTATGCCAGCTGAAGTGACAAGAGCTATTAAGGCATTATGGTTAGATTCGGGCGTAAAAGAGACATACAGTAGAAACAACGAGTTTCAATTAAATGACTCTGCTTCATAGTAAGTGACGAAAAAAAAATATTAAAAAGACACCTTGATTTTGATTACTGCTTTTAGTTACTTTGATTCGATTGATCGTATAGGTGCCCCAAATTTTTTGCCTACCGATCAAGATGTATTACGTTCACGTGTCAAGACAACGGGTATTGCTGAAAGCAAGTTTAGTTTTGGCACGTTGACATATAGAATCTTTGATGTGGGAGGTCAACGATCTGAAAGAAAAAAGTGGATCCATTGCTTTGAAGACGTCACTGCCATCATCTTTTTGGTGGCCATTTCCGAATACGATCAAGTCTTGATTGAAGATGAGTCGGTCAACAGAATGCAAGAAGCCTTAACCTTATTCGACTCTATTTGTAATTCTAGATGGTTCGAGAGAACATCCACCATTCTCTTCTTGAACAAGATTGATTTATTCCAACAGAAACTCCCATCCAGTCCCTTGGAGGATTATTTCCCGGATTACAAAGGCGGTGATTCTTATGAAGCTGCTAGCCAATATATCACACAAAGATTTGTTTCTTTAAATTCGTCTGTTGAAAAACAGGTCTATACTCATTTGACTTGTGCGACTGACACTGAACAAGTGAGATTCGTCATGACTGCTGTCAATGATATTATTCTTCAGTCCAACTTGCGAGATGTTGGCTTAATTTAATATACCTCGTCCTTCTTTTTTTTTTGTATTCCATTTCTTTATTAACTTTATCACACTCCTCCTTTTATACACTATATATTTATATGCCCACTTTATTCTTCTTTTATACATTTTCACACCCCACCATTTTAGCGGCCAATCAAAAAAAAAAATATTTAATTTGGCAATAAAAAAACGCTAATCCTGTTTGCTCATTTTTGCCACCAAAAGATTAAGTGAACAGTGATTATTTTACGCTTTTTTGATTTCCTGTGTTCTTTTGAATACAAGGCTGTTTTAATATCAAGTGATAACTCCTGAACGGGAAATTCGGTACAAGAAGAGATATATAAAAAAAATCAGGTACAAGAAATAATTGTTTAACAATGCATCTACATACAAAAAGGTAGCACATGTTCATGTGACTGGAAAGTGTTTATTAATTGAAACTTTTTTTTTTCGATCATTTTTGTATTCACTTTACTCTTTTTCTTTATTTTAATACGAAAATCATATTAAAAAAATGCGTACGGTTATTTTATTTTGCTTGGCCTTCATCTTTGCAACAGCTGTAATTGCTGCCGAAGGTAGAAACAAGCCATATTGTTCGAACTCAAAAGAAGACTAACCTTTTTACTTATAGAGGGATTTACAACTTATATTCTCGGAATTTCTGAACCTGTAACCAAGGACAAAATTAAGCAAGCCAAGGCGGATATCAAAAAGGCTGGTGGTGAAGTCACCAACGAAATCACTTTAGGTATGCATGCTCTCATCGTATCTCTTCCTTCCGATCGTGTACAAGCTCTTGATAACAAGGACTACATTGGCTTCATGGAAAAAGATCAAATCGGTAAGTGGTTTACTTTATAAATTGTGAAATTTCTGACAAATTGTGGTTGTTTTTCTAGTTCATGCGCTCGAACAGTAAAAGAGTATTTATCACTACACTCTTACCCATAACGACCTTGTTTTTGTATACATGAACACAAAAATAAAACTTTCTCGTTTTTTGTTTACATCTTGTGTAATTAAAACGCATGATTAATATAACAGTTAGCAAGAGAGCATATGCAGTTACCATAGATAGAGAGACGATAGTGCAAATAAATAAATCTCTCTTCACTGAGACTAAAAAAAACATGGCACACAAGAATCTTTTTATTGTGGAACCGGAACCCACGTTTAAGGAACCAACCATAAGACAAGGCGTGTATTCCATTCTGTAATCATGCTCACTCAGCATGTCACTTCAGTGTCCTCCTTTTGGATTGGTTTATACAGTGCGGCTGGTAATCAGGCATTTTGTTCAAGCGTAGTCATGAGTGTGTAAAATCAGTACTCAGGTACTGATTTCATTTAAACTTAGTCGTTACTGTGTGAATAAGTGCTCAGGCACTTGTTTTATTCAAGACTGGTCATTATTGTGTGAAATCAGTGCTTTTTGAGACAGTGCTTTTTCTTCGACGTGATATTCTTATTTATTTTGCTGCGATTATAAAAAAATTGTCTTACATTACAAATATTTGGAGCTCGCGAGTTAATAAACGGTCGCAATTAAAGGCTGACCCAGAGATATGATGGTAAAAAGAAAACATTTGTTTGGTTGATAAAGGAAATAAAATTTTAGCGTCGGGGTAAGTGAATTCTTTGTTTTATTCTAATGTGCAGTGGAGACAAGAAGCATCGGCATATGACGTGAACGATTATTTGAATGATTGGGTTGTATGGAGGTGTAGAAATGAAAATGGATAAATTGATGCTATTTTACTAATGGGGGTAAATGAGACATTGTGGTTTGTCCTTCAGTCAAAGGCTCAATGGAATAAAGTGACCTTGTTATTTTTATTAAAGATATCTTTCAAAGACTTTAGAATGGCATACTATAAAGACTCGACTGCTGGTAAACTAGGTGCATAGACAAAGTTGAAGTTTTATTTGAGATATGAAAAAAGCGAGTGGTGTATATGAGAAGAAAAAAAGCGTGCTCGTTTCTTTGAATTTTTTAATGGGCAAGAGCTGTGGGAGCACTAACTTGGATTTCGCCATAAGGACGATCTTGCTTTACCTTAACCTTGTTCTTTGTAGACAACAATAAAATATCATAGAATAATTTAGCTGCTTCAGCCTTTCCACATGAACGAGGTGCCATTTCTCCAAACTTGACAGTGGGTTGAGTAGTCAACTTGTTTTCAAGAGTGACAAGAGTTTGATTAGTATGAGCGCTCAACAAGTTGACACTTTGAGACATGGTTAAATCATAATCATCAGTGATATTCATACGGGCCTTTTTAAAGAAAATAGGATTAGTGTCTCGAGAAAAACATATATCATGGACTTACAGTATATTGGGCAGCAGCAGCAGCATCAAAGACAGCGTCATCTCCAAAATCTCCTCCATCATCATCAAAGTGGAAGGCTGAAGTAGGGGCAGCAGCAGGAGTGGTGGTAGTAGCAAAGGGATCATCGAAACGAGCTTGCTTTTGTGCTTCACTCATAATGGCAGGTGCACGACGCTTGTTGCTCATACGAGTGAACATGGACTCCAAGTCAGAACCAAGTGATTCACCAGAAGGTTGGACCAAGTTAATAACGTTCTTACTTTTGGTAACGGGTTCAGTGTTTGTTTCCTGTAGTACATACTTAGTCTATCTGATTATATAAATGAATAAAAAGAGATCCTACCCTGGTATTAACAAGAGGAGAAGCATCATTCACGTATCTACGAAGATCTTCTTGAGGAATTTCCGTGATTTGATCCACAACCAATCTCTTACGTCTACGAACAGCAGGCTCGGCCATGGCACTATCCAAATCAAACATATTTTCGTCCTCGACAATACCAATATCCTTGAGCGTGTCAAGAGAAGCATCACGATTGTCAAACTCGCGATCTCCATTAAACATATTATCATCCATGCCATAATCAATATTATCATTTAAATCGAAATCAAAGTCAACGGCATTGTTGTTAATACTTCTATTATCATGATCATCACCAAGTTTCAAGTTGTTGAGAGGATCTTCCAATTCTTGTAAATTGAAAGCATTGTCGGCCGTAGCACCATTATCACGACGACCAGCTTCAACACCGCCGCCATCGAAACGTCCTCCTTCAAGTGGCCAGTTTCCGAAACCACTTTGCATATCACCTAAAGTAATATCTTGGGACATAGACATGGATCCAATGCTATCAAAGATAGGGTCGATTTCAGTCAAGTTGTTACTATATAAAAATTGAAATTAGATGAATTCTTTGTGTCTGGCCTAGAAAGGAAGGGAGGTTTACTTGGAGTTGAATGGGAGATCGGGAAGCAAGATATCAAATTCAGTTAATTTGTCTTGCAAAGTAATGGTGTTGGCATTAGCAACAGATTGGTGGATATCTGGCATGTTGACATCGCCCTTCTTAAAAGCCTATAATTACAATCAGAAAAAAAAAAAGTAGGGATCACATGAATACGGGTTTGTTGATATTGAACAAGGCCTTAATTGATTATTTACTAATTTAATCTTCACAAGTGCTTCATTACAATCTTCCAAAAGATATCTAGTCTTTCTTGAATAAATACGAACAACACCAAGCAACAACTGTCCTGATAAGCGGAGTGCAATAGGTTCTGATTGTTGGTTTGTAGTGATGGCGTCTAAGAATTTATAAAAAAAGAGTTGTTTGTTTAACAACAGCATGGAGGGGACAAATAATTTTTGTGTATCTTTTACCAATGGTCTTCTCAAGGTTGGTTTGTAAGAATTGAGACTTGGAGATCTTTCTCTCCCAATGAGACGCTAACCAGACACGAGCTAAAGGCCCTTGGCTTGTTCTTAATTGATCAGAAATCATTTTTTTTAAAGAGAAAAAGAAAAAGTGTATTGATTGTGAAAAAAAAAATTGTTACAATTTACACGCAAGTTTATTATAAGCACCGCTTGGAAAAGTGCGCAGACGCGTTAACGCGTGCCCAAACTTTAGACAAAAACTCATTAGGCATCCCAGTGCATTTCTATTCATTTTATACTCAAACCTAGATGTTATTATCATTTCCTTCTTATTACCAGTGACATTTAGGTACAGACCAATATATTCGTGTGCATTTGTTCCTATCGTAATACACTTGTTTCAGAAAAGAAGCCTACATCAGGGTCCAACATATTTTAGAGATTAAGAAAGTAAGATCTATTGTGGTACAGTTTCACAGTGGAATAAACTTTTATTGATGCTATTAATTGACAACATATTTGGCTTAAGATACTTTACGGGTGGTATTGTACATTTCTTTTAAATTGTTATCTCTGTAGATTTACTAATTTACTAATATGCCGGTTTATAAAATGCTAGTGTATTGTAACTAAATTCAATAGTACTTAACTACATAGCTAGAAACTACCCTCCTTTTTTAATTGATGTGTTTGCTTGTCATTATGCACCAGTAATTGATTGTCTCGCAAACTAGCTAAAGTTGATTACGTCTCCTATTTATAATCTGGTTTAAAGTTTTTCTAAACAGGAGCCTGTACCACCAATACTCGCTAATCATGCAATGAATAGATCCCATAATGTCTGGAAAGCGTCATAAACAAATTTTTTGCTGCAATTTAAGACAATACACAATGACCACAGTCATTAACTATTTCGTAATAATTCTGTTCTAAAGTTCCTGAATTATCCTCGCGAGATGGCATATCAATAAAACTCGTCCATTGAAATAACAGTACCTAGTCTATGAAGTTTATGGTTCAAAGCTTCAACATAGATATATAGTTATTAATGGCTGAGATCTAGAATATTATCGGATATAATCATGCTGTAATATTTTCACTACTACAAGCTAATTTTGATCACGACCTGCAATTTCAAATATCTTTGGTCTCTCTTTTTTTAAAAACATAAATTCTTTCACTTTTCATTAAATGTTTGATAAACAAGGTACTTTTCAGCATAAATAGACTATTTGATTTTTTACCCGTACTTTGCTTGCGATCTTTATTCTTGAACACAATTTCGTTTAGTGTATGTGACCACGGTTATTAGTCTTGGCTGTAGCGTCACCTGATTTTGAAATATCAACAGAACTAGGCTGTATAAAAGCAATACTGGAATAACTTGAAAAATAAATGACATCAAAATTCAAAGGATTAGCTTTTTAGACTTAGCGAATAAATACTAGAACCCTAAACAGCAGTAGTAGAGAGATATCACGCTAAAAGACTTATTGTATTCTTTCGATTTAGGTTTAGTGACATTGAGTGTGTACTAAATCCTGTTCTCAACAATGGCTTTTTGAATAGAGATTCCAGTGTTTTAGGCTAGAAGACAAAAAATCAGAGCAGACAAAATAAAGAAAATGTAACTCTACGACAGATTTATTGATTGATAGATCTGATTACAACATTTGATCAAATGCATAATCCTGATTTTTATTACGGCCGACATAAGTTAATTCCACTGCTGAGAAGTGTATCTTAGCACAAAAGAAAGAACACTCAATTTTTTAAATAATGCTGTATTTCAGCCTAAAATAATTCGGTCGTTATTAAATTATTACTACTGTTGATTGTGCGTATAATATTTCTATAGAATAGTTTATTTGATTTATTTAAGAAATTTCGTACGAAATAGTTCAAAGTCAATGCGGTATTGTTCCTTTGTTCGTACAAAATAGAGTTATATACGCATGCAATAAGCCGGCTCTTCTCAATTAAATTCAGATACTAGTGCCATCGCACATTCTCAGTATTCGAATAATAAGTGGGAGAGTTACGATAATGGGATTCTTGTATGTTACAAGAGCAATGTCATAGCTGTCGTGGTACTACTAAGCCTTTTTTTGTCTCTTCCCTTTAGCCACTAGTCAGATCAAAGAAAAAATAAACCCTGTGTTCATTTTGTTATGAGAATGCAGTTAGTGATTTCAATCCTATTTCGTATTAGTATGTGAAAATCAAAATATTTTACGTTGGGAAAAAAAAGTCATAATCGTACGGTGAAATCTCGGATATGTCGGACTTTTGTCTTTGCTCAATAAAATGGTATCCCTCTCTTCGTAATTTTAGCTGATTTGAAACATGGATCATGTAGACAACCAAAAAAAGAATTTTTGTCATATCTTTCTATTTATTGAAAATGAGCTGTTAAGTAAATGTAGATAAGATATTAATGCTAATCAGGAAGGATAAACGATTATCATTTGTTTTTGATGAATTAAATCAAGCACACAACCTCTCAGGTACCCTTAATTTTTTTTTGAGAAACAGAGAGAGATGACGAAAAGGAATCCGGCCCGAAAAACCAACTTGGCTAGCATCGACAATCATTGTGGATGCCAATTGTGGCAATGGGGTTCTCAAGGGTTTCCTCTTTTTTAAAATTAGATATGTACAACTTTGCATCTTTATTGTGCGTGGGAAGTCGTAATTCTGAATCACAAAATGGCGTTTGATTGCAACCAAAGAGCAATTGATAAAATAGGTCAGCGTCGGGCTTTGTATACAACGTTTTTTAAAAAAAGAGAAAATAAAGCTTGAAAGGTGATAAGGTGGAATCATGCATTGATAAGAAAGACAATTTAAAAAAATATAAGGTTGGATACAGACTTAAACCATAAAAGTAAACTTTAAATTTTCTATTCATCCTGAGAAAGATGGCTCAGTGTTTACAAACAGCATATTGTGCAGCGACATTCAATATCTGGTAGACATATGTAACATTTTTACGTCAGATCATACTATTGCAAGTAATCATGGGTACGCACCAGTTACGAAGAACCTTATATGTACCTTTTAAATGGTCCTATGCTATCATGACCCTAATTTTGTGATCTTATTCTTTTTATTTTGTGTGAGAGTATATTTGGATCTTGAAGCTAAACTTTTTATCATTTTTTTTATAAATATAAATATGGACTTGTTTTCTCGGGGTCTATTTATTTTTTCATATTTTTTTTATCTGATAATACAGATATGGATATTGAAAAAAAAAATGAGGTTGAGAGACCACAGTCGATCTCTTCTTTTAAATCGGGAGGAAAGTACGAAATGTCAATACATGAAAGCCCAAGAGGAAAGCTTGAAATGACAGCAGATGAAGGCGATAAATTTTCTGATATCAGTAACCTGGAAAGTCAACCGCAATTGAAAAGAACTTTGAAGGCTCGTCATTTAGCGGTAGGATATATTTCTTTCTTTTAAACAAACATGGAACATCCACTCATCCTACTATTATAGATGATTTCACTGGGCGGTGTTATTGGTCAGGGTCTTTTCCTTTCTGCCGGTTCAAACTTATATGCTGCTGGTAATGCCCTGCTTGATCTGATTCTTATTTTAAAGACGTTTTATCAAAATTATACTAACAGAAATATTGTACAATAGGTCCTGCTGGCGCTTTGATTGCATATGCTATTATTGGTTTTATCGTATTTTGGGTGACGTTCTCATTGGGTGAAATGGCTACGTATATTCCAGTAAGAAGAATAAATCATACATTTTTGTTTGCTTATGTTTAATTTGTTTATATTTGCTCCATCTGTATTTTTAGGTTTCAGGCTCATTTACAGTCTTCTGTAGACGGTTTGTAGATGAATCATTCGGTACAACTATTGGTTATAATTACTGGGCTTGTTGGGCAATTATTGTTGCCAGTGAACTTACAGCTCTTCCACTTGTCATGGAGTTCTGGACGACTGCAGTTCCATCCTGGGCATGTAAAGTATACTCAAAATAGCGGGCTTTATTTTTTATGAAAACTTGTTTCTAACATGATATGAACAAATACTAGGGTCTGGTATTTGGTTAGTCATTATTTTTCTTTTAAACTTGTTTGGTGCTCGTAGTTACGGTGAAGCTGAATACTGGTTCAGTGTGGTACGTATAATGGGGTTATATATTTCTTGCAATCAACGACCTAATAAGGTTTATAGATCAAAATCTTGGCTGTTCTTATTTTCATTATTGTCGGTTGTGTGACATCAGGAGGATTAATTGGGTACATATTAACTAATTTTAAAGTTTAAATGAAAAAAAAAAAAAACATGGATCTAATATTCACCATAGAAATACAACGCCACATGAGGTGTATGGTTTCAAATACTGGAACAATCCTGGAGCATTTTCTAATGGTGCCTTGGGTGTTGTTAACGCCTTTGTGCTGGCATCATTTAGTATGCAAGGAACTGAGATTGTAGGTATCACAGCAGGTGAATGCGAGAACCCAATCAAGGTGAGTAAATATGCTGTTACATCATCTGTGTTCAAGGACTAAAATTGTACGGTGTATCATTAGCAAGTACCTCGCGCGATTAAAAATGTCTTTTGGCGTATCATTATCTTTTATCTTGGTTCAGGTGTGTACTCCCAGAAAGAAAAGAAAAAATACTCAATCTGATCTCGTGTAACTAACATTTGTCTTCAAAATCTTCAGTATTTGTAATGGGAATGATCATCCCATATGATGATCCAAGAAATAATATGGGCTCTGGTTCTGTTACAATCTCTCCTTTTACAATTGTCTTTGAAAAAGCTGGCCTGGAAAGCGTAGCCCATATCATGAATGCCGTTATCCTCATCACCGTAAGTAAAAACCAAATTCAATAACCGGCTGTTGCTTATTTACATGTGTTACATTGCAGGTTCTTTCTTGTGCCAATAGTGGTATGTACGTTAGTTCTCGTATGCTTTGTGCTTTATCTAAAGAAGGACTTGCCCATCATAAACTTTGTATGTTACACTAATCACGATTTGGGACCTCTGCTAACCTTATCTAAATTTCGTAGCTTATATCACCAAAAGAGGTGTTCCTATTTGGTCTTTAGTTTGTACAGCTTTAGTCAGTCTCGTGACATTTGCTACTTCTTTTATTCCTGGTAAAGCTCTTTTTGTAGTGCTCACCAAATTATCTGGTGTTGCAGGTTTTGTAACATGGGGTGGTATTTGCTTAGCCCATTACAGATTCCGCAAAGCTATTGTATATCAAGGCCGTAGTATTAAGGAACTTCCCATTGCTGCTCCGTTCCATCCATTTGGCGATTTATTTGGTATGTTCGCTTGTGTAGTTATTTCTTTAATGGCCGGTTATTCTTACTTTAAACCTGCTGATCCTGTTGGATTGGTTGGTAATTATGCTGGTCTTATTGTTTGTGCCATTCTTTTTATTGTTCTTAAAATCTATACCCGATCCAAGTTAATTCCGATCGATGAAATAGATTTGGACACTGGTCGCGCGGATTCTTCTTTATATGTAAATAATGATGACCAAAGCGAAATCACTGGACCTTGGTATAAGAAGGCATGGAAGCGTTTCGTCATTGTTGTCACATAGTTAAAAATCGTAACATACAAAATTATGTACAAAATGTCACCATAACATTTACTTTGTTACATGCGTAAATATCTTAACCATATTAATTATATTTTATTCCCTCACACATAATAGTATCTAATAAAAGTACAAGCATTACAGGTTGTACAAATATCAGCAATATTTCAATGATGTTTTGTTTTCTCGGTTGAGCGCAATGATTTTAATTTTTTTAAAGTGTAAGGCTTCTTTTGATCAGTTGGTCTGAAATTATACAGCCATGTTTAGGAAGTTTTTTTTTTAACTAAAAATATAGTGCTAATGATTACAGTACATATGACGGTTGATTTTTTTTTTTTGAAGTCGTTCATGATATGTTCAAGTTTTCCAAATATGTCTTGACAGGCAAACAAACCAATGCGTCTGTACTTTTTATTTTTTATCAGCCTCATTTTCGATTGCTCAAGTAGCAGGGTCACTTTGGAAATAATCTTTTAACGAAATTATGTCTAATTTTTTTGTCTGGTACATATTCAGCTTCACCTGACCCGCCTTTAATAACCTCTTTACTATGATTTTCAGTTGAGTTTTTTTTTCAGAGCGTTTTGGCTGATTTGAATCGAATAGGACATAAGACGATAAATCTAGTTGCGATATCCAGCAGGGTTAAGATATATGTGTTACTGGAAATGGTAACCGGGACGGTCCATAAAGATCCAGTTGATAGTGCTATGCTGTTGTTGAACAGTATAATGGTAATGGTCTGATGGATTACGTTTTTTTCTTTGTAGTAATCGATTAAGGGTGTAATCCCACATGATTATTCGTATCATTGATCATTTTTATGGGATAGGAATATTGTGTAAAAGTCAATAAACGTTTAAAGTAAATATCCTTTGATTTTATAAAAGTGTGTTCGCGTGCTTTTTGCATGTTATCATTATGCTTGTATTCAAGGGTTCCTATTTATTAAGCAGTTTGGATTTCATTTGTTCCAACAATCTAAGAATATAATCACAGATGTGGGGAATGGTTTAGAAAGTTTATGACTTATGATGTTTTTTAAGTCAAGGATCCAAACCACATTCGTGTAAGGCAAAGATGAAATACGTTCCATATATCACATCAACAAATGGATATCTACATGTTCATTCTTGCATACGTACTGAAGACTTCTATGATCATTACAACATGTAAATGATTTGAAACCGTGTATAAATTTATGAAATTTGGTTAATCCTGTAGTTGCAGCGACTAGTTTCTTTTTAATTACGCAATAACTACGTTGATTTGGATGTAATGCTTTAGTTGCATAACCAATATATTTGATAACCTCTTTTTTTGTTTTTTGTTTTGTCAGAAGCACCTCTGTAGCATTACGTTTTTTAATTTGTTAAGGCCAATGATGATTTATGTTCGTCATCTTTGTGCATTTTTTGACTTGTGAAGTGCTATACAGATATCAAATATAGATATAAATATGGTTTCATTTAATGAATTAAAGTTGTCATAGCAGAAAGTAAGTATCCATTAATTCATACACTATTTCGTTATACACTTTATCAGTTGTATAGTTTATATCAATATATAAGTGAATGAACCATTTACATCAATAGCTGCTCTATTCTCTTTATGGGTAGCGAATCCATTGAGAGAACTATTAATATTAAGTTTCTCTTATCATTCTTGATTTGAACCCAGAAGATTCTTTTCTCGATCGGTGATATAGCATTATGTATCCAACAGACATTCGCATATCATATTTATGCCAATCATGCAATTTTTAATATTGAGGTATATACTCGTAGTAGGAGAAGCTATACATTAGTATACAAGCGTATGCTGACATGCAACATTGAAGGTTTTAATTTCATAATTTATTTATTTGAACGATTTGCTTATTTATTCTGAAGTGAATCGTACCCAAATACGACAAAATTCCTAATTGAGAAAAAAGCATCATTTAGTACCTTGTCAAGCTTTGGTCCGAATACCATTTATTATTTTGTTTGGCGTTTATTTACAATTGTCCGAATATTTGTCTGAGAAGCCTTTTCATTTGCCTAAGTTAATAAGGCGAATTCTGTGTACATAAAATTTTACGAAGGGCTTATAACGCTAATGGACTACTCCAAATTTAATATTACGCCGTATCTCGCCAAAGTAAATGGCATTTCACAAACTTGAATGTCGATTCTCAACTTAACCAATTTCTTCTTGCTAGTATGTCCGAGCACTACACGCCAACGACGAAGCTTTTAAAGTTCCTTATACTCACACTCAATTTGGGGTGGTGTTGATGGTCGATGTTGTCGGTAAGATGAAATATTGTAAGGAATCACATGATTCTAAAAGAAAATAGGCTTTAGCGTGGTAAGATAATAAAGCAAAATATTATCATTTCTGGTGGTTGATTAGAATTTTAGTTGACAACTTTAGCCCAAGAAAAGGGCGATTCAGCTGCTGAGGCCATTGCAATGGAGATCGGAGCATACATGGGCGAGGTAACACAACATGAATTCGGAAAAATATTTTTTAATCATTTTGACATAGTGTATTCAAATAATCGAGTTTTATGGCGGGGATGTTGTCAAGGTAATGGAAGTGCAAAGTACCCCACAATCATATTTTGTTAAAAAAGAGGTCTGTAAAGTTTTTAGGTGACGCTGTTTTGGTTTGCTTTCAACCTATAAATAACCAGGCTGAAGAAACAATAGAATCAAGCGATTCGTCAAATGAAATCGATGATTCAGAAGCATCAGTTCGACAGAAGAATCTCTTGGTCAGAAGGGGTGTCGAATGTGGATTACAATTGTTAGCACGATTATCTCATTACAGAGTATATTTAACGGCAGAAGAAAGATCCAAACATAGAACGCTTGATGGTAGCAAAAAAAAACCAACAGAGCAGACGATATTCGATTCGATAACTCCAGATAATGATGAAGAGAACGATTCAGAAAAAACAAAATCAACAACGAGATTGGATGCAGTAGATAATTTGATGGCCTCGTTAAAGAAGCATAAACATAAGAAGTTAAGTAAAGAAAAGGATCGAAGGACCAGTAACGCCAGTAATCTATCAACGGGTTCAGCGGACATAGCTAATTCTGTGGATCTAGAATTGCACATGGCATTATCTTGTGGAAATGTTATCAATATAATTGTGGGCGATCTTGATCCAAGCGAGTTAGCTGCACCATCCTTTTATCCTCAAGTTCGTTCAAATACTCCCAATGCTGCAGATACGAAGGCTGTACTGGATGAGTTTTTTCTTGAATATCATGGTAGACTAGAGTACACTATTGGTGGTGAAGTCGTCGATTCTTTAGATGATGCTTTGTCTATAGCGAAAGCAGGTGAAATGAGTATAACTCCTGCTGCTTATGACATAGTTCAGCAGCAAGCGATGAATTTAACTTTTGAAAGGCGGAGAAGGTTTTTTGTTATAAAGAATATAACTGAAGATTTATCCATTCGCAAAACTAGTTACCCTTATCCGTCCTCACTTCGAAAAGGGAACTGGAATACGGGTCCAAATGCAAATTATTTGAAGACGTTACCGGGGCTAACAACACAAGCAGCATCAATGTCGATAGAACCATTAGTTCCTCGAGTTAGGAACACCTATCACCTAAACTATCCCGTCAATTCCAATCGATTCTACTTAAAATACATAAATAGAAGTGCTTTATATAGAATGCAGCATAGTATAGATGACAACCTACCTGCCCAGTTTCGCGAGGTTACAATTATGTTTGTTAGTTTAGGTAAAGCAGATGTTCAGAAAAGAGAGGGATTAGCCAAAGTTCAGAAGGCTGTACTGTTAGCCATTAAGTCATTGGTTAAATATGAAGGAATGCTTCAACAATTTGCAATCGATGATAAAGGTAAAAAATTAGATGTTTTTTGCTATTTTTTTTTTGCACCTTAACATTAAATCATCATAGGTGCCACCTTGCTATCTGTTTTCGGTCTTCCACCCCTATCTCATGAACGTGAAGCTGTATTTGCTGCTAAGTCTGCTTTAGAAATACGGGATCAGTACCGAAAAATTGGATTTAGGGGGTTTGCAATATCTTTATCAACAGGAATGATCTTTACTGCAGTTTTACCCCAAGGTAGTCCGTATCGAAGAGATGCTGGAATTTCAGGAGATACAATTGTGGTAGCTGTAAGAATGTTGAAATTTGATTTCTCTGAACATAATGTTGTTTGTGACCCGGCAACAAAGAAACAAATTGGTGGTCTTTGTGAATTCGAAGATTATGGGGATAATTTTGTTAAAGGAAAAGTTAAGCCTGTAAGAATTTATGGTATTTTGAAATTTGGCCCTCCCGAAAGAGATAATCGAATTTCTCTACTGAGCAATGAAAAAGGAAGTGACTTCATAGGGTACAAATCAGAAATGGAAAGTGCAACTTTATTTATAGATGATTGGAGCAGAAACCCAAATCATCATGTCTTAGTCATTTCAGGTCTATCAGGTGTGGGTAAAAGTTTCTTTTGTAACAAGTTGCATAAAACGGTTTTGTCACATGGTGTATTAAGCTGGTAAAAGAAGGTGGCAATAATATTTTAATTTTAGGCTAATATTTTGTATAATTTAGCTGGTCATCATCTAACGAAGGTATTTATAGAACATCAGCGCTTGGAATGTGTACCACTGACATATCATAATTATTTTAGTGGAAAAAGGCAGCAAGTATTATCTTTTAAGAAATCTGATTCTGGCTTTGTTTGACATCATTGACTCTGATAATGTGCCTATGAAGACCTCAGCAAACCACTCTCGATATTCATATCCAATTGGAGATAATAACTATCAAAGCCAAAGTTTAACAAGGCACACAGAAGAAGACGCGTCAGATTCAATGTGCTCATCGCACTCGCAATCGCACTCATCGGCAAGCTTTTGTGCAAGTAGGGAATGGTTTAAAAGGCTGGCTTCTTATACTTCTCCGACACCTTCTTCTCCAGGTTCTGATTCAACTAATATTGAATTAAGTAATGATTTGATTGGATTAATATCCAGATGTCTAAAAAAATCCGGTGAGGAAAGCGAATACCTTCCGTTATTTAAGGCCATTTTTGTCACTCTAGGAGATATAGAAGAGAATAGATATACCAGACTATTAGATGGAAGAGCAAGAGACATACTTTTAACGGGAGTTATAACAAGAATGGTTTACCATGCCTCAGTTCATGTCGGTTTGGTTTTTAGTTGTGACGATATACAATGTAAGCATCAGACCGTAATTTTTTCTGTACCATAATATTAACATAATTAAAAGGGGGAGATTCATCATCAATAAGAATATTGGAACATATACATGATCATTGTCCGAAGGTTATGCTTATGCTCGCAACAAGGCCGATGAAAGATTATAATGTCACATTTATTGAAGATTTTAAAAAGGATGGATCCTACCAAGAAATTCAGCTAAAAGGTCTGGGAGAAGATGAGATTGGCGAAATTATTCTGCAAAACTTTGATAGAGGAGTAGACAGAATTAGCCCTGAAATAGTTAAAGTCGTTCAGGTATGGTGCGGTACTATTTTTTATTAAGCTACATATACTAACACGTTGTCGGATAGAGACGTACTGGCGGTAATCCTCTGTATGTCAAGTATGTATCGCCCTTGTAAAACAGAACCTACTGTACTTTATTAAAAAAAATATCTATTAGAAACATGGCTATTATCCTTAAGGATTTTAATCATGTTACGGTCGTTGAGGGTGAACTTGTACCAAGCAGTAGTTACTTTGACCTGGAAGATTTGTTAGGTAATTTTGATTATAAGCGTATAATCAAAATGCAGTTTGATAGACTAGAATCCAATTTCCAAGAATTTTTAACTGTAAGTCTGTTATAATATTTGGAGCGAAAAGTTTTTAAATAAGTTAAGGTTGCAAGTTGTCTAGATCAACACTTTACTGTGTTTGAGGTAGGAGCTGTTATAAAGCCGAACAACTTTATATTTAAAAATCATAGCCCTGAGGTGATCCAGAGATACATCCAAAACTTTGATGTCTATCATTTTTTAAAACAACTTGACAACGGAAATCCATTAGAGAACAATGTTGCAGTATACACTTTTACGCATATAACAATTCCACAAAGTATTTACGATATGGTTGCATACGAAACTCGGATATCACTTCACCGGTCTTTGGCAAAATATTATGAAAGCCAACTTAATCGAGATAATTACGTGCAGTTACTTGGAAAAATAACCAGGCACTACTTGAAAACGGATTATACCGGTAAACAACTATATTACCTTGAAGCACTTGCCGATCAAAACATGCGGATGTATCTCTTACCTGAAGCAACTGTGAACCTGCAAAAAATTGTGAAAATTCTTGATGAAAATAACAATTTAATAAGCCAATTTGGATATATCCATCTCAGCGATATATATCGCCGCCTGGGTGTCTGCTTTACTATGAGAACAAAACTTATGGAAGGAGAGTATTACTTGTTTAAATCTTTGGAGACCCTTGGTGAAAGATGGCCGAAGTTTAAACTTGAGTTCAAGTACAAGTTTTGGAAAAACAAGTTCAGCCAATACCGACATCGACGATGGGGATTTTCAAAAAGAATTTTAAAATCCAACAGGTACGAGCATAACTGTCGTGTTGTTGAAATTATGGCACAGCTATCGAATATTTATTTCTACACTGGAAAAGGACAAAACTTTGTGTATGCTTGTCTTTTAGGATTAAATGCTTGTGAAAGAATAGGTGATTTCGGACAAAATTATACACTTTTCTTAGCGAGAAATGCTCTACTTTGTTGGCTGCAGGATGACAAAGAAAACAGTGTTTTTTATATTGCTAAAGCCTTGCATCGAATGAATAACGATAAAACTGATACTGATACTTTAAGGATTTGTTCGTTGCTGTGCTTTGCTGCAGGGAAATTTTCAAACGCAAGAGATTTGTTATACCAAGCAATTGAAGGAACTGTGACTTTGGGTGTTGTTACAGATTGCCAATCATTTTATAGATCCGTAGGTTTAGTGGTGACGATGCGTATTTTTGAGGGGACCTTTGATCGATCGGCAACTGATATGGCACTCTTAAAACAAATGGCTGATACTGCTCATAGTAATGGTGATTATGAGGCTGAAATATGGCTTGGGGTGTACAACATAGGTAATGCAATTATTGTCGACCGTATGAGTGAGTGCGCACCGTACGTTTTTCTTTTGGAAGCTCATGAAAAAGATGCAGCCGTCTACAATTTAATTGCTATTCATGGAACACTATCCTGTTATTACGCACGAAATCATAACTATGATCTCGCTAGACGACATATACAAAAGCTGATTAACATATTGCCTTCCCTAACTATAACACGTACGTCAAAACAACAGTAAATTTGCCTATACTCACAATTATCTAAACATAGCAAATATTTTCCCTGTTTATGGTTTAATTTTTGTTACAATGGGATTATATTGTATGGTTGAAGACGGACAGTTTGATCTTATCTCGACCGGTGATTCTAAAAATTATGAAAAATTTGTATTTGGTTTATCAAGGATAAATCATGCTTTTCAGCAAGTAAAATTCTGGGAGTTCACCCAGCCGTGTCTATATTTAGCTCGTGCCCTACCCTATTTTACAACGCGTCGAACTGTAGAAGGTTATATGGTAATATATATCCTAATGCACATAGTTTCAGACTATACCATACTTACATAATGTTAGGTGCTTCGTCACGGTATATTTGA